>NC_037670.1:140038255-140638255 GCF_003255815.1 Theropithecus gelada
GAGTCTCGCTCTGTCGCCCAGGCTGGAGTACAGTGGCCGGATCTCAGCTCACTGCAAGCTCCGCCTCCCGGGTTTATGCCATTCTCCTGCCTCAGCCTCCCGAGTAGCTGGGACTACAGGCGCCCGCCACCTCGCCCGGCTAGTTTTTTGTATTTTTTAGTAGAGACGGGGTTTCACCGTGTTAGCCAGGATGGTCTCGATCTCCTGACCTCGTGATCCGCCCGTCTCGGCCTCCCAAAGTAGAGTGCAGTGGCGCGACCTCGGTTCACTGCAAACTCTGCCTCCCGGGTTCAAGGGATTCTCCTGCCTCAGCCTCCTGAGTAGCTGGGACTACGGGCATGTGCCACCATGCCCAGCTAATTTTTTATTTTTAGTAGAGACGGGGTTTCACCATCTTATCCAGGCTGGTCTCGAACTCCTGACCTTATGATCCACCCGCCTCGGCCTCCCAAAGTACTGGGATTATAGGTGTGAGCCACTGCGCCCGGCCAAGATTTGTTATACAGGTAGACTCATGTCACAGGGGTTTGGTGTACTGATTAGTTTGTCGCCCAGGTACTAAGCACAGTACCTGGTAGGTATTTTTTTCTGATCCTCTTCCTCTGTTCACCCTCCACCCTCAAGTACGCCCCAGTGTCTGTTTTTCCCCTTTATGTGTCCGTGTGTTCTAGTAATTTAGCTCCCACTTATAAGTGAGAATATGTGGTATTTAGTTTTATGTTCCTGCAATAGTTTGCTATGGTAATGGTCTCCAGCTTCATCCATGTTGCTGCAAAGACATTATCTCATTTTTTTGTGGATGCATAGTATTCTGTATATGTACCACATTTTCTTTATCTAGTCTACTGTTGATAGGCATTTGGGTTGATTCCATGTCTTTGCTATCATGAATAGGGCTGTGATAAACATATTTGTGCATGTGTCTTTATGGCAGAATGATTTAATATCCTTCAGATATATATCCAATAATGATATTGCTGGGTGAAATGGTAATTCTGTTTTTAGTTCTTTGAGGAATCACCACAGTGCTTTCCACAATGGCTGAACCAATTTAGACTCTATCAACAGTGCGTAAGTGTTCCTGTTTCTCGGCAACTTCACCAGCATCTGTTATTTTTTGACTTTTTAATGATAGCCATTCTGATTGGTATGAGGTGATATATCTTGTTGTGGTTTTTATTTGCATTTCCCTAATGATTAGTGATGTTGAGCACTTTTTCATATGCCTATTGGCTGCATGTATACAACTGCTTTTGAAAAGAATCTGTTCCATATCCTTTGCACAATTTTTAATGGGGTTGTTTGATTTTTTGCTTGTAAGTTTGTTTAAGTTCCTTATAGATTCTGGATGTTAGAGCTTTGTCAGAAGCATAGTTTGCAAATATTTTCCACCATTCATAAAGGGACTTTCTGATTACTTTTATAAATTAAACACAAAAATTATTTCTTTGCCATGTAACATTTTGTTTGATAAGATCAATTTCTGCACAATCCATTTTAAGAAAACATTACATTTCATTTTTCCAAAACAATATTTTCCAATTGTCCACACATTTTTGAGACGTTCTTTTTAGTTAGATAACAAAATAAATAGGTCCTTCTAAAATTGAATTATGAAATAAGAGAAAATGTTTATCATAAAAGCTATTGAAAGAATAACTTTGTTAGCTTTTAAAGTTAACATTACATTCCTTATTAAAATGAGTCACATTGAAAATTTCAAATATTACATAGAATTAGATATGGTTACAAATAGTTAATCTATACCATGCTTTCTCAAGGATGGGAAGGATTTCAAATGTGCCCACAAATAGATATTTTTCAAATTTTAAATTATTTTACTTCAGCCTGATAAATTGAAGAAACTTAACTAGTGACAAATGTTAAAAATTTTATTTAAATTGTGTTAAAAAGAATCTATTCAAGTACCCATTTCTACAGATTCAGATTTCTACAGACTCAGAAACCTTTACATTTGCAAGAATATATTCAACATAACAGATAAAGCTAATTTTTTGTTGTTGTTGTTGTTAGACAGGGTCTGCCTCTGTCACCCAGACTCGAGTGCAGTGGCGTAATCTCAGCTCACCGCAACCTCAACCTCCAACTTCCTGGGCTCAAGAGATCGTCTCAACTGAGCCGCAGGAGTAGCTGGAACTACAGGCACTAGTCACCACACTCAGCTAAGTTTTTTTTTTTTGGAAAGACAGGTTTTCACTACGTTAGCCAGACTGGTCTCAAATTCCTGGACTCAAGCGATCTGCCCACATTGGACTCCAAAAGTGCTGGGATTATAGGCACCTAGCCTTAAAGTTCAAATTTTACAAGATTAAAGCATAAAATAACAAATTGTGAAACGTATAGTTTTTTTAGAAAAATGTCATCCATTTTAAAGATAGGTTAAAGCTTCAAATTTACACAAGACTGTATCTATCCAACATAAAAATATTGGATACTTATTTTAATATTAATTTGGGATACTCCTTGCTTCTGATTTAGTTAAACACGTATTCATTGTTTTCTTCCTGCATATTGGCAAAAAGAATAAAAGGCAATTCCTTTATGGCCGTCCCTATTATTTTATTAATTTGCATCAACTAAGAGCAGCTGTATGGGTAAATCAGCTGCTGTTTTTAAAAACACATGGTCCATTTGTTTACTGCTAAATCAAACTGGAAACCTGTAGAACTCATGATTAAAATTTTGAATTTCTATATTAAGAACTTTTCCTGTGGAGTTAAATAGTCATGTGTTCAAAGCTAGCCTCTCTCTTTTTACTTACCATCTCAGTGATTTGGGGACATGTCACTTAAACCTCTTGAGTCACAGTTAACTCTGGTTTCAAATGGGGATGATAAAAGAACACACCTCAAAGGAATGTGTGAAGAGTAACACAGACAATATATGGGAAGAACTCGGCACTATCAAATAAATTTACTTTTGTGATTTCTACTACTACAGTCAAAATTATGTGAACTAATCTTTTCAGGTTTTTTAATACTGGATTATGTTGCAACTTTAGAAATATTTATGAAAATATTGACAAAACTGGTATTGCCCTTTATAATTTAGAAGAAATTACAAATACATAAAAATATTCATAAGAACATTGTAGATTATTTCCTAGATGTTTTTGTTTTAAAATTAGGGTTTTAAGAAGGGAAAAGTGTCAGACTTTATCTTTGCAATATTACATATGTTATGTCATTTAATCTTCACAATAATAACCCAAGTAATATTATTCTCATTTTATAGTTGGGAAACAGTGAATTAGATTGCCTGAGTAGTTGCAAACCTTTGCTTCATCCAGTACAAAGCACCACTTCGCTATGACACAGATGGCTAGAGGTCATTATGGGTTACAGAAAGCAAATCTTACCAGAAATCTGAAAAAAAAAAAAAATAGTAATTTAATCTTATTAGAATCAAGCTCATTAGGTATATGTTGTTAATATTGTTATATTTTTATCTTGTACCCCTTTTAAAATTGTGGTAGTAAATTTGGAACCATAAAGCTAGAGATGCAGAATATATAATGAAATATATCTCAGCATTAAAATTATATTTATATGATAATGTTAACTGTTTCCAATTCTTATTTTTAATTCATGGATAGATAAGCCAAACAGAAAATCTATAGTTTAGATTAAATTTACACACAATAAATAAGTACAATTAGTAAGGAATTTATTACTAGCTCTCAGAGCTATTATCCATAATTAATAGTAAGCCAGATTTAGTTGGTGCATCCAAAGTCATAGAATAATTTATAAGGCTACTTGTAATACCACCCTGGTCCTCCTCTCCAGTTTTGCACTTGAACACTTTCACATACTTGATGCTCACAGTAAAAAGATCAAATCAGACTAAAATTTTTGATAATCCCTGTTCCTTTTAGCTTCTTTTTGTTACATGGCTACATTTTTATCTGATCCATAGTTCTACCAAACTAATTTCTCATTTAGGGCTCAGCATCAATATTCCTTCCTCTCAGAAAGATTTTACTCCCTTCTGACAATACATATGGTAAAAATGTCCACCTAATCTATCGGGAGCACAGTGCCATTCATACATGTGCCTCTACTATAGCTTCTGTCATACCCAACTGAATTTTTTTTTTTTTTTTTTGAGACGGAGTCTCGCTCTGTTGCCCAGGCTGGAGTGCAGTGGCACGATCTCGGCTCACTGCAAGCTCCGCCTCCCAGGTTCACGCCATTCTCCTGCCTCAGCCTCCTGAGTAGCTCGGACTACAGGCGCCCACCGCCATGCCCAGCTAATATTTTTTGTACTTTTTAGTAGAGACGGGGTTTCACCATGTTAGCCAATATGGTCTTCATCTTCTGACCTCGTGATCCGCCCACCTCGGCCTCCCCGAGAGCTGGGATTACAGGCGTGAGCCACCGCCTCCGCATTTTTTTTTTTTTTTTTTTTTGAGACAGAGTCTTGCTGCACCATCTTGGCTCACTGAAACCTCCGTCTCCCAGGTTCAAGCAGTTCTCTGCCTCAGCCTCCCGAGTAGCTGGGATTACAGGTGCCTGCCACCACGCCCGGTTAATTTTTCTATTTTTAGTAGAGACAGGGTTTCACCATGTTGGCCAGGCTTGTCTTGAACTCCTGACCCTGTGAGACCCCCGCCTCGGCCTCCCAAAGTGCTGGGATTACAGTCATGAGCCACTGCTCCTGGCCAGATTTTTGTATTTGAATGTTTCTCTCTTCAGAAGAATACGGTAGCCTTGAGGATTGCCACTGAATTTTTTTCATGGCCTTGTCTTCTGAGACTGGTAAAGTATTGGGCATTGTAGACCCTTAATAAAATTGGTTGGATGAATTAATGAGCTATGCCCATCACGTTACACTTAATTGAGTTATAGCATTCAAATTCAAGATCCAGTTATCTTACCTTAAGAAGGAGACTTTTATTTTTAATTCAATCATGTATATAATGGGGAAACACCACTTGAATTACATAACTCATAGAGTTGTTGGGTAATTAAATAAGACACTGATAGAAAATAGAGCACCTACCACATAATAAGCCTTCAATAAATGTTTCCTTTTTCATTTTTTAACTGAAATCCACTTAAAATCATACTATCAGTCAGGTGCAGTGGCTCACACCTGTAATCCCAGCACTTTGGGAAGCCGAGGTGGGCAGATCAATTGAGGTCAAGAGTCTGAGACCAGCCTGGCCAACACGATGAAACCCCGTCTCTACTAAAAATACAAATATTGGCAGGGTGTGGTCACGGGTACCTGTAATCCCAGCTACTTGGGAGGCTGAAGCAGGAGAATCACTTGAACCCAGGAGGCGAGTTTGCAGTCAGCCCTGATTGTGCCACTGCACTCCAGCCTGGGGGATAGAGTGAGACCCAGTCTAAAATAACTAAGTAACTAAATAAATAAATAAATAAAATGAAATTATACTTTCAATTAAATTAAAAAAGAAAAATGGAAGCTTTCATGGGATGATCACTGAGTGAAAGGAGAGAAGAGAATAGAAAGATGTAGTAGTTAGTCTAAACATATCTGTTATTATTTTCTTATCTCATACATTTTAAACTATGTAAGGCTTTGTTGTCCACATGTTTACAGTAGTAGTGGGATTCAAATAATTCTGACTTCACAGAAAGGTCTTAATATTTATGAATAAATGCAAGGTAAGGACATTTCACTTGGTCGTCTGAAATCTGAATAGCTCAAGGTTATAGGATTCTGTGAGTTAATGGGATGAGATTTGTGATTTAGCAGGCAGCTTTCTAACATACTGTCATAAATGAACTGAATGAAATACTACTAGCTTTCTTCTTCTAAGAAGGCGGCTTTCAGTCTGTAGTTATAATTTCAAAAACATTACAGACTTGTAAATACCCTACACATTAATGTGTACAGGTGTATAAGGAAAACCATGTAAGCTAATCACTCTCTTGAAGAACATTCATGTTTAAATATTTATCCAGTTGTTTAAAGAAAATGACCATACATTTCTTTTAGGCAAATGAAAAAGATAAGAAAATTATTTTCATAAAACAAGTGATACACACACGATTTAGAGAAACACGTTAATGTCAAAGTTTTATTTTCAAAATCAATCACTACAGAAATTATATTTGATTACCCAATCCCTTCTCTGGAAAGCCTGTTTTTAAAAATCTTTATACACTTGCCAAATATTTCAGGACTTATAGTGCTATAAAATCTTAATTTATATGTATTAACAAAAGATTGTATAAAATGCAAACCAAGCCAGGAAAAGAGTATATCATGGCATTGCTTTTCTTATTTCTCCATGCAGGATTTACAATCACATATTTATGCAAACTTCTTAGGTATTTTTTTTTTCCTTAAAATTGGAATGGACATACAGAATATCGAAAATAGTTATTCAGGAGTTAGTGAGTTATTTGCTCCTGTCAGATAAGCTATACTGTCACCCTATGGCCAAAATTTTCCCCACATCTTCCAACTTTACCATTTCCATCTAGAAGGGGTGTTGAATTAGCGAAGCAGTTCTTACAGATTTTTAATTCTGCCAAGCCTGATGCTGTGCATCCAGGATTCAGCAAAATCTTCTCTCTGGTATCAAACAGGTAAACAAAATTAAAAAGCAATACTGTATGACTTGATTTGATTTTATTTATCCTTGACCTGAAAGACACAACTAGTCTGGCAACTGTGTGAAACAAGCCAAACCTAGTGTGTTCATCATTTGAAGCCTAAAATCAGTGCTAAAAAAAGTCAGCAATATTTTTAAAAATTGTACCAGTTCATTCATGACACTTTGAGATTCAACTCTGAGATGGCAATGTCTGAAGTGACAGTTTTACATCAGAGAAAGATTAAAACCAAAAGTAGGTGAACATTTATTATTTTTAAGTTAGGTAAATTTTCCAATGTGTTTAAGACTTGGCCTCTATCACGAATTTTTCCAAAAGCAAAAAGAGAAAATATTACAAAAAAAGAAAATAAAGCTAGCCTTCATAAAGTAGAGCATGGACTTTTCAAACAGCAATTCTTTCACTTCCCTATGAACATCAATGGCATTGCAAACCAGACATATAACAAAAAAGAGAAATACAGTATACCCTGAAAGTAGAAAACAAGGTCAGAGGTGAAGCTTTAGCTAAAAGACTTTCTTTAGGTGACAGAGGCGGCAAATCAAGCTTATGCTTTCTTTCTGTTCAAATCCCCATTAAAAAGCCTAATACCTCAGCTTTCTATTTTCAATTTTTCTTCCATGGTGTGCTATGTTAACACTTTCCTGAATTGTTATTTGCAAACAAATTATGCATAAACCAGCATTGTAAAAGCCTATTAATGAAGAAAAGGGTGGAAAGAAGGAGGAAGAGAGTGCAAAACACCAAAAGAGAGAGAGGGGAAGAAGAGAGGAAGGGGGAAAGTGAAGAAAAGGAAGCAAGGGGGATAGAGAGGGCGAGAGATAGAGACAAGAGATGGAGACAGAGGAGGAAAACAAGGAAAAACAACAGAAGGAGAGGGAAGAAAAATTGGAGGGAGGAAGAAGCATGTTTTTATGCCAATCCGGAAAATGTGTTTTCAGTAAGCAAGCCTCACTATTAATGGGGAAATCTGGAAAGTTTCACTACATAAGACCACTCTAAATAATTGTATTGAGTGAGACCAAATTTTTATCTTTTTACCTTTCATCTGCTGTATGATTTACAAGTTTATCATTCTTTTCTCCTTTTCATTAGATAATTCTTACAAAAGTGTATCTACCTCATTTTTTATTTTGTCTAGTTATCCTTTTGAAGTGTTTGATTCCTGGTGATTTATTTTTACTTCCCGTAGTATACAGGGATTTTTTTTTTCTTCTTTGCCTTAATCCTTTCTCTTCCTAAGTTAAAACATCATCTCTTATAGGGATACATATAGTAATATTATTGTTTTAAGTCTGGTCTTTAAAAAATAGAGCAAAAGCAAAGTAGAATCATTAGAATAATAATCTATTTCATTGCCCTGCATTGACCTTATTCAAAGCCCACCTTTAAAGGTAGATTGTTACTTCAAGGAAATAAATGTACTTGTTTATAATCAATAATTTTAAAACACAATTACTCAAGAATAACACAGAGAGAAGATAAAGCTTTTGACTCTGAACTGATAGTCTATTAAATCATAAATTATATCAACCATTTGTGATACTATTATTCACCTCTGAAACTGTCTGATTATCATTTATTTTATTATATCCTAAAATTTCCTTAGTCAATAACAAAAGTGTCTATTGTGTCGTAGAAATCTTTGTAGGGAGCATTTCCTATGTGGGTGTATCTAAGTAATAGGGATTATGAAAAATCCCTTAAACTCATTGTAGGGGGAGGGGAGTAAATGATTCTATTTGTAAAGGAGAGGGGCACAGAACACTGTACAACAATTCTCCCTGAAACATCTGAAAATTGATCTCAGTTTGAGCTGAAGTCCTTACCAGCTTCACCCCAACAAAGTGCCCAAATGACTTTTTAAAAGGGTATAGCTCAAACCGGGGGAGAATGAGAGAAAGGGCAGGTTTGAAACTTACAGTGTTCCTATAATCAATACCCTGCTCCTGAACAAAGTGTAAAGAGGCGCACAAATGTACTAAACCGCATCTCAAAAATGACATCGTAATTGCTGGCACTGCCCAGCCTACCCTGGCCTCAGCATTGCCAGGTTTTAAATTTATTTCAAACTGTTCTTCCCAAGTCTGCCTAATTTTTTTTTCTTTCTTTTTTTTTTTTTGTGTGTGTGTCCAAATAGCAGCAACTCGCAGTTAGTGAACAAAGCTTTAGGATTTTTCTTTTCTTTCTTTTTTTTTTTTTTTTTTTTTTTACTTACAGCTAAATTTAACTTTACCCATCCAATAAAAAAGAAATAAGGGAGCCTTTATTATCTCCCTGGATTTCTGGGTATGATACCACATCATAGAGAAGTGGTTATTAGAGACAATGGCCTACCAAGGTGAAGTTTGTAATAAAGCCTATTATGTGGTTTCACCATTGACACTAATGGAATGTAACAGTGATTTAGAATGATTTAATGGTTCCCAGGTTGTGCTCTAATAGTGCTCTTTATATTATGATGTATATCACAAAACCTAATGTGGCTGTTGTGATATATTGACAGTATTCATGCTGTTTCATTTTTTTAGGGGAATTTAAAAAACTGTCAAAGAGGAAAATTAATAGGCTGCAACTGCTTTATTTTCAAGGGTTCTGTTTTTTAAATGTATGTGCATAAATTTCCATTTGGTGCCACTCTTAGGCTAATAAATTCATTTGCATTTTTATTCTGAGATAATAAGGACGTATGCACATATGTACGTTTGTGTATATGTATTTATGCATTGTAAGGCAGTACACGTATATTTCTGTCTGAAACCCAGGTTGGAGAAGACTGCACTGTCATTCTCTAATATGTTTACAAAATGGTTCTATTAGATTAAAGTGCACATGAAGGAATATTATAAAAGAAATCATTGTTTTATTATCTAAGATGAAATTATTTAGTTTGAATTGTGAAGATGGCTAGGGTTTTAGTACTAGCTCACTTAAAAAATATATTGTTGAGCAGCTCTCATGTGAGCTCTTCGATTCCTAAATAAAAGAAGAAGAAAACCAGCAGAAAGACAAGAATTGAAGCAACAACTATGCTCTTGTAGCTTGTAAGCATCACGGCAATGCCTGATCTTAAAGTAATGAGGCACATTTTTAATCCAAATAGAAGATGAACAATACTGAAACTTTTAGCCCATTGTTTGCGTAATTCGCAGAACTAGAGTTGTAGATAAACAGGAAAGACGGGGGGTTTTCAATAGCCTCCATAATCCACCTCTTAGATGTTTTGACCACTACTTCCTGCTGTTTAGTTTGTCTTCTTTTTTCAGAATGTCCCACTTCTCTCATTTCCAGGTAGCATTCATTTCTTAAGAAATCTAAAAGGCTGTCCATAAATCCTACTCAATAGGTGAGGTCATCTTCTTCCTGTCCAGCCTACATGAATTTCCATGCCTGTGATCTCTTTTTATAGTCAGTTAATACACAGTCCAGTCGTTTGCTGTTTCCTAAGTATATTTTAAGTAAAAACATACTAAGCACTCAGTGCATATTTTCCAGTTGTTTGATTGATTGATGTGATTGCATACAACTTTCCCCAACTCTACTGCTGTCCAACCGGACCATGCCTTCCTGTGGACAAGCAGATATCATATTATATTGGGTGAGTATTAGATCTTCAGACATGGAATTGCTACAACAAAAAAAATAACAACTTGGTCATGACAAGAGCTGTTTTTTTTTTCCTTAGGGGAAATATACTCCTAAATTCTATAGTTAATTTATTAAAAACTAGTGCAACACAGAAAACGTATTATCTTTAATCCTTACTTGAAGTATTTAATTTTCCTTATGTTACTGTTAATTGTATCATAAATGTGATTATGAATATACTTGAATACATATCTAATTTTGACTATAAATTCCTCCTTCCACATCTATAAAGATCACTGGCTATGCATACATTATATGCACATGGATATATGTATGCTCGTGAATGAAGGTTGACTCCTGGCTAAAAAAAAAGTAAACAGAAAAACAAGGTGAAAAGAAGATGTGAATGAACAAAATAATCCTATTGTTTAATGGAGATACTCAATATTATAAAGATGTCCATTTTTCCCAAAATTAATATATAATATAAATCTAATATACATGGATTTTGGTGAGAAGTCAACAAAATGTTACTAACGTTTATCCAAAGTTCATTCAGAAAAGTTAATATAAACAAAACCTAGGAATATCCTGAAAGAAAAAAAAAAAAATACTAGCACATAAAATATATATATAACAACTTATAATTAGCATTGAAATAGATATACAATTTTAACTTAGTGGAAAGTTGAGAAATAAAGTATATATGGGAATTTAGTGAATAACAGAAATGATAATTCAAATTAGTTTATAATAGAGGTATTAATGGAGTAATAGTAAATATTGCATCTTTTTTTACTCCAAAATAAATTCACTGTAGATCAAAGATTTAATTGTAAATATTGAAACTATAAAAGACCTAGAACAGAATATCAACTATTAGAAAATATAATTTGTGGTGATTTGGGTAGAGTAGACCATCATAAACATACAAAAATCCTAAAACCTTTAAAAAATTGATAAATTTGACTACATGAAAATGAAAAACGTTTTTTTCTGGCTGGAAGAAGTGTAAACCAAATCAAAGGGCAAACTAGAGGAAATATTTGCCACAAAAAAAAAGTCAGTAATATGTAAAAATATTTTAGAAATCAATAAAACAAGTATCAACACAACAGAAAAAAAGCTCAAATAACATAAATAAATGTTACAAAAAGTGATAATAATGATAAAAGTCAACATTAATATATCCTCAAAAATCAATTATAATGAAAGAAATGAATCTCAGTAATAATGTGATTTCTTTTTCACTTAATGTTTCATAGTCTCCAGTGCTTTCAGAAGTGTGAGAAAGCATGTATTCAATACTGTTGATGGTATCAGTATGATTTTTATTAGTGTAATTGG
The DNA here is from genome assembly GCF_003255815.1 of Theropithecus gelada. Taxonomy (NCBI): domain Eukaryota; kingdom Metazoa; phylum Chordata; class Mammalia; order Primates; family Cercopithecidae; genus Theropithecus; species Theropithecus gelada. The sequence continues at coordinate 140,049,805 of NC_037670.1, forward strand.
TAAAAATCTGCCAAAATTACCCAATAAAAATTAAAACGTGCTTGTCTCCATAAGTAATCAGTACAATGAAAATTAAAAAAAGAGACACCATCATATACACCAATGAATGGCTAAAATTAATAAGATGTTTAACAATACCAACTGTTGATAAGACATAAAACAGCAGGAATTCTCACATACTGTGTGTGGGAGAATAAATTGGTACAACCAGTTTTAAAAACTGGCATCATTTTCTCAATTTAAACATATGCATAATTTATGACCCAGCAATTCAACTCCTGGCTATGTACACAACAGAAAAACATACACATATGCCCTGTGTTCAGAGCAGCATTATTTATAATATCCCTAAACTAGAAACAACTCAAATGTTCATCTGCAGTAGAATGCATAAATTAATCATGCGGTATCCATAAAATGAATACTGTATAATAAAAATGACTGAACTACTCATATATACAACAAGGAAGAATGAAAGAAGCCAGATACAAAAGTGATTCTATGTATATAAAGACCAAGCAAAACAAGATTAAGAGTCAGACTAGTGGTTACCTTTGAGAGAGAGAAAGAAAAAAGGTAGGAATAGTAATTGGCAATGGTCCAAAGGGTGCTTTTGGATTGCTGCCAGTTTTGTATTGCTTGAGCTGGCTTGTAGTTACTCTGATACTCACTTGTGGTAATTTATTGAGTTGTATATTTCTGTTTTGTATAATTGATCTAAATGTGTGCTATACAATAAAAAGTTTTAAAAACAAAGATAAAAAGGGCAGGGTAAGAAAAGAAAAAGAATAAAGAGATACTATTCATAATTTTTAATACTAAAAATGACCTCCAAAACCTCTGAAGGTTGTAAGGGTCATAATGGCTCTTAATAGAAAGAGTAGCTTCTAAACCAAAAGTTTGAGAATAGAAATGTAAATACAGATAGTAGGTTGATTGATTATTCATTGATTTTAGTTGGTTGGTTCAATTTTGTCATTAAATATGAATTTATAAAATTCACATAATATATTTACTTTTTTGTAAGTATAAATTTCTGCCTCCTTTTTAATCATAGTATAATTAAAATTGTGGAAGAAACCCTCATAAATATAAATAGATAAAGCATTTTGATGGCTAAAAAGCTTAATGTCTTTTCACAACTTTGTACTTTCCTGAGATTACCTTCATTCTCTTGGAAGTGTTTCGAGTGTGAATCCCTCAAGAAAAGTCCAGGCCTGTGGGGAATAAAGATGTCCTATATGCCCATTTAACTAATTCAATGTTTATTAAGTTCCTACTATTTTCTGACAAAAAATAGAAATAAGACATAGTTTCTGGTCCCTTGACCTTAAAGGTCAATTTAGTAAGATATGAGCCCACATAAAGATAGCCTTGTTTACCCCACATCGTGTGGTTGACCCTTACAGACTTACTTTTCCTTGAAATAAAATTTTTTTAAAAAAGGGATTTCAATTTGGAAGATCTTTCCTCATATGGAGAAATTCTGGCGTTACTGACCCTGTTCTGGATCTCTTGCTGAGATAGCATGGACCTCTGAGCCAGAAAGAATTTGTTTCAAATACAGTATTGGCTTTTTAACAAGGTAACTTTTCTTAGCCTCAGTAAGGACACCTTAACAAATGAAAATACTTGTCTCACAAGGTACCTGTGTCTATTGTTGGGGTTATATAGACCGATATTGGAGTTATATAGACCGACTGGCTAGCTGTAGGTATTTAATATACTTTAGTTACCATCTCCCCTTTCAATTGTATGTTATAATTATTTGTTTAGTGTCTCCGCTATCATATTGATCGATAAGTTTTTTTTGAAATTAGGGATCACATTTTATTATTTTCTTTTCTTTCTTTTTGTTGTTGTTGTTGTTTTATTTTTTGTTTTGTTTTGTTTTGAGATGGAGTCTTGCACTTTCCCTTGGACTGGAGTGCAATGGCACAATCTTACCTCACTGCAACCTCCACTTCCCGGGTTCAAGAGATTCTCCTGCCTCAGCCTCCCGAGTAGCTGGGATTACAGGTACCCACCACCACGCCCAGCAAATTTTTGTATTTTTAGTAGAGACGACGTTTCACTATGTTGTCCAGGCTGGTCTTGAACTCCTGACCTTGTGATCCGCCCACCTCCGCCTACCAAAGTGCTGAGATTACAGTGTGAGCCACCGTGCCCGGCCCTCTCATTTTTTTTATACCCCTTACAGAGCTTGGCATAATGCCACGTGCAGAACTGAAATTATATATTTGCTGAAGGAATGAATTTTGTCAACTACTTATTGACTATGAGAAATGAAGAAAAGATATGTGCCCTTTATTCTGGTGAAGCTAAAGGAGAAAATGCTCAATTAACTCAAACAGAAATATGTTCTATGCGTTCTTTCTAAAGAAGACTAAATACTAATCAACTGTCGTTAAGAATATGACATTACTATAAAAAGAGTGAAAAGTGACTCTGAGTTTTGCAAGGACAAGACAGGAAGAAATGAAATTTCAACCTCTCGGAGGAGCTTGTAATATATTTAAAGACTGGTTTTCTTGTCTTGCTTTTAGAATGAAGTTATTACTTTACAGTTATACTGCTTTTTGCAGACACACATGATGCTGAGTTTTGGAATTCTGTATAAAATATATCCTCACCTGAAATGACTTAGCTTTTTGATGTCAGGACATTGAGGGATGAGGCAAATTAATTTCAAGATCCTTTGAAGCCCTATGCTTTTTTTTGAACTGTTTGGTTTTTCCCTCTGTTTTATCTTTTAGAAAAGGCTCAAAAACTTTAAACACATAATAAGACAACAAGAGAAAGAACTCTAAAGCTGTCTAACCATTTGTTTTATTCTATAAAAGTACATCATAATGAAGAGTATCAGTGTTCTAGGTGACAAAGGTCATATATACCTAAAATAGGTAATAATTGTGTTCATATGTGTTAATATCACACCATATATCCCATCCTGCAATATTTGAACTTTCCATAAAAACAATAGCCTGTGGTGAAACAGCTTGTCATGTGTACTAATGAAAAATTGCTCGAAATATCCTGATGAGATTCTTCCTGAACTTATTTTACCCCCGAGGTTTGGGAATTCACTGAACACAATGTAAGATTTTTCTCTATCTCTTACCCTCTACCAAAAATTGTACATAAAATTCAGAATATTTCAAGTTTAACATGATTTTTGGAGCACAACCATATATTGGATAATTATTTTAGAGTGCTAAATGGCAAGAGGACAGGTTGAAGGGGGGTGAAAGTTATTCGTTTTTGACACCAAAGTTATTTCAGACTTACAAGCAAATAGTTGTTCACTTTATTTCTCATTTTGCATAGGCCCTTCCTTGTTAAGAGCTGAGCAGACTCTTACAAAATACAAATGGGCAAACGCCTACTCTTATGTAATCTTCATGTTCTCTAAAAATAATAGGGTGTTAACATCATTGGAGCTTTCTCTTTCCAAAGATTCTACATCACAGATTTGGAAAAGCAAGTGGAAAAACAACTAATAAGTATGGACACTTTGTAAAATATTAAAATAAGATTTGAATAGTCATTACCTCATTTTGACTTTTCAACTTTAGAGACTTTATGTGGGTCAGTTCCCACTGCCTTAATTAGTAAAATCAAAATAACAAAAAATGGCAATTTTCTGTACTCTCTGTTTTTTTCCTGTTCTCAGCCTGTAGCAATAATTATATTTTCCAAATGCAAAACACCTCATTTAAAATGCAAGCTTCCTCAAAGTTGGCCAACTCATGGGCTCAAAGTGGCAGAAATAAGTAAATCTTTTTTTTTTCCCCTGATGTTTTCCCCTGGTAAAACTCCTTTTGGCACATGCACTGAATATAAATCAGCCACCATGTAAATAAATTTCTGTGTCAATATTTTTTTATTGTAAAAAATTTTGCCCATTGAAGTAAAACAAGAGCAAGGATTTACAAATCAGATTGCTAGTGCACTTCTAATTTATACCTTCCATGAATAGCCTTTAAGCCACAGTTGACCTCATATATATATATGTGCGTATTAGCTGGAAACAATTCATCAAGTAAGTTACCCCCTTTCTTTCAAACCCACTTGTATTACTAAAAGGTTGAGTAAAGACCTCTGGGGAGCAAGGGCAATTTTTGACATGGGTCTCAACAGATTAAACTATGCAGGGACAATATAGAATACATTGGAGCAATAACATTATCACATCATAGGCTGATTGAGAGGCATTTCCTTGCATTTCTGTCCTTTTACCATAAGCCAATAGTAGCCACAGGCATTTGACTGGAGAGCCTGGAGGATTGACAGGCCTGGCAGTCATTACACGCTGGATTGAATACTAGATTACTCCAAAGTGGCTGAGGGTCAGGGATCAGTGTGTTCCCTTTTGGCACTAAATGACTTTAATATCCTTACTGTATTAGTCAATTACTTTAAAGCTGCTGCTCTCTGAGCTCTCTCTGCCCCCCTGCAGTTTACTATGGACATTTGAATTGCTCCCATACTTAACCCACACATCTGCTTTTAGCTGTCAAAAGAACAGTGCTATCAGTGGAGCTATTGACAATATGAAAAGAACTGAGATACTTGCTGGAGGTGTCAAGTGCCTCTCTCTTTTGGCTGCTTCCTTTAAAAAAATAAAAAAAATAAAAAAAACTAAATAACTCACTTACAAAAGTGGTCCTAGAGAAAAGGAATTCAGCCTCATTTAATCTAGTGGGATGTAAAGTGACCAATAGTTTTTTTTAAAAAAAAAAAAAAAAAAAAAAAAAGGTGGGGTTGTTTTTATTTCGTTTTGTTCTGTTTTTTTTTTTTATCACTTACTTCCATAAACTGCACACCATCTATGTGGGTTTTTATTCTGTGGACATACACTGAATATCACTGTGAGTGAGTGTGCACCAATGTGAGACCCTCTATCAAAGTCTGTATTTCATTTCACAATGGTTCTAGTGATGGTAGAGAATTATACTGCACTTCTCAATTTATTGGTGCAACACAGTGAAGAATTTTATATCACAGCCACTGAACTTTAAAAGGTCTGATGCGGCTTGGTGTTAAACCAACATGTCTAGATTAAATGTGGACTAAGGTGATCCGAAATGTAAAACTACTTGAAAGTCGTGCCTTCAGTGTTTCAGAAAAAGTGATATGATTCCCACACAAGAGCACATCTGTTGAGTGAGCCCTGACTTGTGTGTGAGTGTGTGTGTGTTTGTGTAAGTCCTAGCACTACAGTGATAATAAACGACATTGCAGGAAGTTGCTAAAAGATTATCAATAGCTATTTCATACAGAAATAGAAAAATGAGACAGAAACATATAGAAAGGTTAACAATTACCACTAGCTTATTTATACCAGAATCTGAGAAAACCACTGATTTCCTACCTATAGAGCATCTCTTCAGTGAGAAGGTCTGGTTGTTTGATCAGAAAATGCTCCTAAACATATTTTTAAGTTTTCATTATTGATTTTGTGTCTTTGCATACATGAAATTATATGTCAATGTGAGAAATTCTTCACAATATAAAAAAATTAAAGCTTTATCTTTTCTGAACAATAATTAAATTAATACACGTAACTGACACTTTTTTGTTTGCTTGTTTCTGAGAATTCGCACCCATAAACTGTGATTTCAGGGGTCATTCAACTTCTTTTGCTTATAAAAGATTCTTCTCAGATGAAAATATCCTAGAAAACACAATGTTACTAGAAACATTATATAATCAACCCAAGTCAAAAATGACTTTAAAAATACAAGTTTAAATTGCATGTAAGTTATTAGAAATGTTAGTTTTTGTCATTACATTGACATTTTAAAGGCAATTTAAAGAGGAAAATGGCATGAAATTATAAGATTAGATAACTGTTTTGTATTATTTGCTAAACTTAAAGATGTTGACTTTTAATTGCTGAAGATGACATTAATCCGATCCTAAAGATCTAATATGTATCTTTAAACTTCACAGTAGTACAGAACAATTTCTGAGTTTTAATCATTTCATGCCATTTTCTGTTTAATTAAAAGGCAGTGTTTTTTTTTTCATTAGCTTAGCTTTTGTAAGCACAGATCATATAAATACACATGACTTTATATACACATATACTTGCGACTCTCAAAGCTGATATGGCTCCTACTGTAGGAAAGCCGACAGACCAGTAAACAATAGTGAATATTTCCTTTTAGTGGGCATCTATAAAGTATGTAAAGATTATTGCCTTGGGAAGTGAATTTTCTGATTTTGCTAATTTAAAATTTAGTCAGCAAAGAACCTTAAACAACTTGATACCTCTTGGCAATCATGTGTCATTAGCACTTTCCATTCATTTATATTTTGTTGTGTTTTGGGAATTGAGTATTCTGGAGAAGAAAGGTAGCCTGACAAGAAAGTGATTGAATAAGCCCCCTTGGTAGTTGGGATGACAGAAGGTGAAGAACTGTAGCTGCAGCTGACAACTTCTTTAATATGAATCACTTATAAATATTTACAATTCATAGTTCAACAATAACTCTGTGGGTAACACGTAAACAGAAGCAATTGATGGATTGTTTGCAATCCTGATCATTACTGTTTTGATGGGACTATGTTTTTATTAGAAAGTATTTTTGACAAATTCATTTGTTAAAGTTTATTCTCTTCTATGTCTCTTTGTTATTTCTAGTAAACTTCCTTTGCAGTTTACTTATTGCTTTGCATTTTTGTAATAAATACGTAGTTTGCATTACTGAAGATTAGCATCCTCTTTCATTCTGTTATGGTGGTTTTGATGGATGCATTTAAATTGTGTTCTTACTAGAATATGTTACAAAGCAAATGGAGTACTTTTTTTGCAAAGCTACATAGTAGTTTCGTCTTAAATACAAGAATAACAATCTTTGCAAAATCTGCAAAGTAAAACGCTGTGAGGTGTCTTATAGAACACACAAATCTACAACAATCTGTTAATGTAGCATCTAATTTTCATTGTCACAGATTTTATTATTGCTTCCCTAATGTAACCAGGAGGATTTGAATGACCAACTGGAGTCAATACTCCTTTTCTCCTGACTTAGTGAGTAATGAGGTAGACAGCCCCCTAACCCATTAGGCCTTCAGTTGTGAAGTGGGAGTGCAGTTAGCTTTCAAAGCATAGAAAAAGCTATCCTTTATGACAGTGAAAAATAAAACATGTAGAATTATAGTCTATGCATTTTAACATCTCTACTGAGTAATTACATAGAAAATTAACTAACATCCAGGGTCTTCAAGTTTCTCTTCTGTTGTAGTATAAAATGTGACTATTTTATATTTGCACATGTAGTACATGATTTGATATGTTCTAATTATGGAAAGAACAACTTTATAATTTCTGAGGCAGATAATATAGTTACTGGAGAATGATTGGCTTTAAAAATAGTCTCCCTTTAAACAGTGATGAAAGTTTACTCTATGAGTGGCGTAAATAAGGATGAGAAAGCTTTTTGAATGTGTGATCTTATCTTTAACAACTATGTCTGAATGCTTCCTAGTTTTTTATGAAAATATGTGTGCATGTGTGTGAATGTGTGTGTTTAATAATTCTGGTATAAAATAATTGACAGTTGATTAAGGAAGTATCATTAGAATCATTTAAAATGTCTTTTTCCCTTTGAATTTGCTTCATAAATAAACAATGGAAAAAGGGTCCACAGAATCTGCTTATCATGTATCATGCTTCAATATGTAAACAACTTACTGACTGGCTTTGCGGGAGAGAAGGGCTCATAATTTTCAGCCTGAAAATGACATATACAAATAAAGGAACTAAAGCATGGAAAGTAACATATTTTGGTCTTGTGACTAATGGTAACCTGGTGCTATTGAATTACTGAACTGTGTCTGAGAACTAATGAGAAAATTTTCCCAGGGGAATCTTTATCCAGTGCACTTGGAGAGCACCTCGGGGACCTATTCTGAGTCTGTCACCTTCCCCGTCTCATTGACACTCCACTTCTTTACCACCATTACACTGTGCAACCATTTCACTTCACACCTCACGATTAGAATATTAAAAGGAGAGAATACTACACGACTTGTTCCAGATAGCAGAGTTGTTTTTGACACTTAGAATAGAAATTGTCACCAGAGTATCACAGACATGAGAGTCTCCAACTGAGTAGAACATTCTAAAGCTTAAAGCTATTTTATTTTACAGCTAATGAAAACTTTTAAGAAATCTCTTAATGGTACCTAATTCATTTACTGAGAGTTATTTAAGGGCTGCATAATTTTAACCCAAGAGAATAATTGTACTCTTAGAGTTACAAAAAATGATTTTGCCATAGAAATTTCTCTTGGGTCATTATTATATTGATCTTTTGTCAGTTATTGTTTTGTTTGATCTTGTGTATACACAGGTAAAATGTACGTTTCTAGACAGAGTGTGGCATTTTTTGATTGGGCAATGATTAAGAATGGTAATACCATCACAGATGTGTTACTGTAGTGACTAAACACAGGTTTATTCTAGAACCCAGGCTGAAATACGTAACAGGGTACTCCTACTTTCTGACACAAAGGAACAAAGAAGAAGAAAAAGGTAAGACCGTATAAGGATGTGTCTCACTATTACTATGCTTTAAAAAAAAATCTGTTTTGATGAGAACACATGGACACAGGGAGGGGAACAACACACACTGGGGCCTGTCAGGGAGGGAGCAGTGAGGGGAGAGAGAGCATCAGGATAAATAGCTAATGCATGCAGGGCTTAAAACCTAGGTGACATGTTGATAGGTGTAGCAAACCACCATGGCACACATATACCTACATAAAAAACCTGCACATTCTGCACACGTGTCCCAGAACTTAAAGTAAAAACTAATAATAATAAAATTTTTAAAATTAATTAAATAAATACTATTATTTACAATGAGTCATTAATTAAGAAATTCTCTTCTGAAGGGTGGGGGCTATTTTTTTTTTTATCAGAAGTAAAATCCCTGACACTAAAAAAACAAAATTAGTGTTGATCTGTTATTTTATCTTTTCAAAAAGTGTGATGACTGCCTCTTTGGTTAAACTTTACTATATTCCTGTAGCATGGCAAGCATTATTATTTCTATTGCTGAGGTCAGGCTATTAAATTAAGAGCAGCACACATTCATGCAAAATACCCTTCCATGCAAATTTTGGGCTGAAATTTATTAGTTCTGCCAATGACCTTAGCAGTTATCTGTGTATTTTGCAAAATATATTTTGCATAATAATTTAAATGTCCTTATTAATATTTCTGCTGCATTTACTTTTGCCCCATATTAGACAATCTCCACTCTTCTTAATAACTGGTCAAACATATCTTCTCACATGGACAAATGGAGACAAATATTATTGGAGACAAAATTCTGCCAAATAATAAATTTCCAGAGCCATTCTCCTTCCATAACAGCTTATGGAAAGTCTCACTTTTCTACAGCTTAAGACATTTCATTATTGAAACTTGCTTAGGCTAGAAAAGACTGTAGTCCTGGTTTGGTCACTCAGGTTTTTATTATGAAAGTACTTGCTGGAATTTGCTATTTTTAAAATTCACCTTCCTGAATTGGCCTTATATATTGCTATTCCCTTTTCAAAACCCTATTGCAGACCACAAGAGGGCTAGAACAAATTCTGAAGTTTCCTGTTTTCTTTTAGGACACACCCAGAAAGATTTATCTCTGGCAAAAGTAGAACCGAAATCACTGACGAGTTTAAAAGAAAGCTTAAATGCTTGGAATTCATACAGTATTTTTAATGGTGGGCAGTTTGGATGGAATTGTTTATGGGGAACTATCCGCCTTGGGAAAGGCATGAGAAAATCCACATAAGTTTATCAGTCCAATGTGGAAAGTCCAGGTGAAAAGGAAAGTAATGAATTAGACTCAGCATCAGGGTGTCAGTGTTGATTGAACATCTCTGTTTTCTACCTCTGACACATTCTACGTCACATGCATAGATAAGAGCTGGCCTTATGGATCTTTCTTTCCTCTGCAAAAAGCCATGAGCTGAATTTTGGCTATTTTTCTTTTTTATGGATTCAAAAATTATTATTTGATATATCATAGAGGGCTTTTATCATGTCTGTTCATTTAATGTGATAGAAGCAAGAGAAAGAGAATCAAAATGGTCTAATTTTTGGTATAATATTTGTATTTAAGTACTCAAGTATTAAAGTGATACTTGCCTAGTGGATTGAATTGAGAAAGCCTGTTCACCCTATGGCTTCAGTGCTGTAGATGAAACCTTGTGACTCTCAAGTGGTAATAATTCAAAATGTAACGCGCATGAGGGAGTTAAACACATACTCATAAGGATACGTGAGCCGTCCATTACAAGAGTTTCCTTCATTTTCTATGCCAGAGTCACAAAATAACTTCAAACTTCATCCCAGAGATGAAATCAAAAGTCCACCTCACACACATAAAAAAGGACCTCTCTACGGATTTAAACCAAGACCTGATTATTCAGGAGCAGCTTATTTGGCTCGTGGCTAAGTCAAAGTTTGCTACTTCTGGGCATGTTTGACTATAGGGAACTCGCCCTCATTTTCATCCTTCTGCCTGTTCTGAAGGATGTGAAAAACACACAACTTCATCTTTACTCGTGTGGTTTTGAATGGGCTCTTATTTGACTCATCTTTTTCAGAAGTGGGAAAAAAAAATAAAGTATTTGCATGTGCAGGGATTTGGGGATTTATTCTCTTTCTTCTCTTTTTCCATTTCTTTTTCCCCTTGACAGAATTTCTGGTCTTTAGGCATTTGTAAGGCCTTTGCTTCATTATTTCAAACCAGTCCATGATATATGGATGGGGAAATGGAGGACACAGGAAACTAGAATGGATTCCTATCCATAGGACTACTTAAGACCTCAGGGACTACAGGTCACCACCCTGGGTTAAATAGTTCAGTTGGAAGTGCCTCAACACAGTGTAAGCAGTCATAAACCAGCATCATCCAAGGGCATGAGCCCCTCTTTCAAGCTAATTCATTGGGTACACAACCCCATTCTGGCACATTACTCTAATTTGCACATACTCATAAACACTACGCTTTTTGTTTTTAACTTATTGTACCTGAACCGCCTCCAATCTCTTTGTTATATAAGTTTTTTAATTTGGAACTAAATTAGCCATACAAATGAAACTTTTTAGGACAAACAACAAACAAAAAAGAAATTTGTTCATCCAACTAAAATTCAGATTTATGTCAGACCAATCAATCTTTTCAAAGGGAACAGAATGAGAGCAATCCACTTCTAGATTCCAGTAGAATTAATTAGGAGTGCCTGAAAAATGATTTCTACAAAGTATAACATACATGCATCAGTAGAAAAGGTATGTGAAAACTTTGAAAACACGTTGACTTAGTATTGAATTCATGCAAAAAAGAAACAACAATTTGAACCTCATCAACCACTTCAATTCATATTAAGATAATAGTAGAAAAGGGAAGGTCGTGCTTTTCATTGCTAAAGTTTTCTACATTAGTACATGTTTGGTATTTTATTTTCAGTGTCAAAGAACCTAGCTGACAGTTTGAATCAGAGTCAATTTATTTCAGCAAATATTATAAATTGATACCTGGTTTACATTTCTGTTGTTTTGATAATCCATGGCTGAGCTGATTTCCCCACACTCTACTTTTATAACTTTAAAGTGTCATTTGAGAACAGAGGGGTTTTATTTTCTCATGATCTTATGCAGTTGCAGAAATATTTCTTTGAGGTAGTTTTGGAGAGATTTCCTTTTGGCTATGTCTATACAATCTCTAAACAAACAGTGAAAAGTTGAAAAGTTCAGTCAATTTCCTTTGTTATTGGTTTTGTAGACACCAAATAAGAATCTAACTTAAAATAATATGCAAACTAGTTTAATTAAAGTAACCTGCCAACTTAGTTCGATTACTCAAAATCTTAGACATACTGTTAAAATCTTTGCTACTCAAAGACCGTAGCAAATTTGCACATAGCTAAAGACTGTATGAAATTTAAGTTCAGTACTACATAGATATCAGTCTAGTGTTTCTTCATCTTGATTTTGCTTGGATTTTTCTTTATAAACTCTTAATACAAATAGTAAAAATAACAAGTCATTGGATTTGTTTTTTCTGCATTAGCTTTCCATGGGAGTCTAGATGTTTGTCTCTTTTCTCTAATGCAAAATACCAAATATTTAGGGACTGGTTGCTGAGAATGTTAAATAAATGAGAGATAATCTCTGCTCCCAAGGAGTTTTGCATTAGTAGGGGAGATAGTCTTCAAATGACTTAATAGAAAATATCATGTCAAAGGAAATTAAACACGTGCAAGTAACATTTTGACAAAAGTACAAGGAGAATGAGAAAAGAATTTATGGAAGAAAACTTGAGGGATAAGTAAGATTTAATATTCAGGGGAAAAACCATTCAGATTAAAGGAAAAAACTGAGCAAAATATTAACTCGTGAGTGCAGAAGCATGTGAATTCGCATTCTAGTGAAGATTGTGCTGAGGAATATAGTGGATATTTATTTCTTCTTTTTTTCTTTTTTTTTTTGAGATGGAGTCTTGCTCTGTTGCCCAGGCTGGAGTGCAGTGGTGCGATCTTGGCTCACTGCAAGCTGTGACTCCCGGGTTCACGCCATTCTCCTGCCTTAGCCTCCCGAGTAGCTGGGACTACAGGTGCCCACCACCAGGCCTGGCTAATTTTTTTTTTTTTTTGTATTTTTAGTAGAGATGTGGTTTCACCGCATTAGCCAGGATGGTCTCGATCTCCTAACCTCATGATCCACCCGCCTCGGCCTCCCAAAGTGCTGGGATTACAGACATGAGCCACCGTGCCGGGCCTGTAGTTGATATTTCAAAGCCACAAAGGGAACAATGCATGAAATGAATGCTATATCTAAAATTATTTACTAGAGACTTTGAAGAAGCATATTTTATAATAATTAATTTTCAACAAAATGTTCAGGTTTAAAGGAAAGTGTGTGGCTAGCCAGTTTAATTTTATTCTCAGATCCATTGAAGTATTTGCATGCTGTAAATCACTCAATGGGAAGTTAAATTCATCTGATTTACATTATGGTGAAAATTTTTACCGAAGTGCCATAGCTACAGAAAAGTATATAGAGCAGAACTTACTTGCTTTACGTCTAGAGAAAAGAGAGGAAAATATTTTCCCACCAAATATTGGTTTAGATCTATTATCTATTATTCTTTTTGACAGTAGAGATCAGAAAAATGGATTTTCCATGGCTAAGAACTTTAGAGAGAAATCATTAAGGGGTCTCACTTACTATTCCCAAAGTGTTTTTGGTTCTCTGTGGCTCTGCTAGTGTTTCAGGATTATTTTGTTGGATGCACTGGAACTGCACTTCTGCAAGGCAGAGGCACAGTGGTTCTTGGATTTAGCTCACCTTCTGGGAGTCAAAAAGGAGAACCAAAGTAACTAATTTCAATCTTGGAGCATAAGGTAAATTGTGAAGTCTTGTTTATATGATTTTAGGGATGTAGTCATAGATAGACTTGAAATTGAATTTTCCTCAAAAAGATCCATCAAAGAATGTCTTTCATCTGGTTTGTGTTGCTTTGTTAAGAAGTAGGTTCCAAGCACAAGAATCACACTACATGTACTCCCTGCCAAAATCTTTCAGTGAAGTAGCATCAGCTCATGGAAATCAATGTTAAGTTAATATTGAAGTTCCTCAAGTTCATCTTAATTGTTCTTAGGTTTCAAGGTGGCATCATTTGGAATCCTCAACCAACCACCGTGTTCTGGTCATAGGGTTCCAAAACATGTTACAGAACTATCACATCTTCCCAAGTGAGAGGATACAAACTCTCTATCCGATTTGGTTATCAAGCTGTATGGTAAGCCTGAAAGACAGTGAAATACCAGGGATAACAGGGTGGAAAAAAAAATCTTCTGGAGAATGCTACAAGTGTGTATGTACTGGTTCTCACTGTACCATTTTTGGTTTGGTTTTGTGTGTTTCACATATGGAGTTTTATGACAAAGACTTAGTTAAGAGTTTGGCTATCACATCTGACAAATATTAATATTGATTTTTGGAAATCCATTTTTTTGAAAGGCATTTGCCCATCTGCCAAGATGAATTTCTCTCTTGTCTGTCTCTATAGATTCCACTTGCCAACAGTGGTTATCCCCTCCTCTCTATCTCCTCTGATTTCATCATTTATTTTTCTGTCTGGCCTCATATCTCATATATGTCTTTCAACATTGTCATCTTTGTATACAGAGTATTTAAAAGAACTGTGTTTTGCTGTCCCAGTCTAGATAATGACTTTAAGTCTTCTTATTCCTTTCAAATGGTTACTTCAAACTAATTTTCGATTAAGGTAGCCTTCAAATGTGTGTTGGTGATTTAGTCCTAAAAGAATTATAAAAATCTGAGTACTACATTGGAAGTTTCTGTTTTCACGTAAGTCTTTTTAAAAATTTTCATAAGTCTAAGCAGTTGCAAATAAAAACATTATCCAGGCACACTCCTGGGCCCAGCTACTTGGGAGGTTGAGGTGAGAGGATTGCTTGAGCCCAGAAGGTTGAGGCTACAGTTAGCTATGGTCTCATCACTGCACTCCAGCCTGGGTGACAGGGTGAGACCCCTGTCTCAAAATAAATAAATAAATAAATAAATAAATAAATAAATAAATAAATAACAGATGCAAATTGTGTAATTTCTGCATATTCTAAATATCACAGTTTAAATAGAGCTTAAATCAATTTAAACTTAGAATAGAACAACATATTAAAAGTAAATTAAGAGAAGTACATGGAAGATGGTGAAATACGACCTGTGAAAATTCTGCAACTCCATAGAAACAAGAAGAACAGTGGCAAAAATAATCAAAACCAACTTTTTCAGAACCTTGGAAATTCACTGAAGGTTTACAACAATCTAAGAAATATTTATTCAAGAAAAATGACTGAGTATCACTTGAGGCCAGGAGTTTGAGACTGGCCTAGGCAACAATGTGGGGCCCCATCTCTGTGAAAAATTAAAAATTAGGTGGGCATGGTGGCATGCACTTGTAGTCCCAGCTACTCAGGGGGCTGAGGTTGGAGGATCACTTGTGACCAGGAGTTTGAGGTTGCATTGAGCTAAGATCGCACCACTCTACTCCAACTTGAGCAACAGAGTGAGATCCTGTCTCCAAAAAAAAAAAAAAAAAGAGAGAGAGGGAGAGAGAGAAAGAAAAAAAAAATTACTAAATATTGGTAAGGACCATGAGCTTTGTGATATTTTAACTTGCTCTATTCCCATTCTCCTCTCTTTAGTTCCATGGCAATTTGGAAAGTGTGAACAACCATGTCCTTACATAATTTGTTGCAAGTAATCAGCAGCAATTATTTAACATTGAAGCCGACTGAAGTGGGGATAGTACTTGGTGCTAACAAGAAGCTGACCAAAACTTTTAAAAGGAAAACCTGGGGAATGGTATCTCCATAGGTAGCTCTAAAAAGCTCTGACCTATTCCTGGGAATCTAGAATGCCAAGCATGTATACAGAGATGTGCACATCTTAAGAAAAGGGCTAAGAGTGTCCCAGTCTTTCACCTCTAGCTGACCTTGAGGCTCTTCACAAGCAAGAAGTGGTGGCTAAGGCGGAGTTGTATTCTGCCTGTTAGAATGTTGAAACGTACCTTAAAACACATAGACAGCCTATGGATTGAGATCAAATATTTTCAATCTCCACATCTGATAAGAGGTTAATATCCAAAATATACAAGCAATTCTGAAAACACGTTTTCTTAATCATTTCACAATATGTACATATATCATAATATCACATTGCATCCTATAAATATATGTAATTATAATTTTTCAATTTAAAAAATATATAATAAATTTTTAAAATAATATGAGGCAAATAATATTCTAAATTTCCACATTTCAAATGGGCACAAGATTTAAATAGATATTTAAATAGATATTCAAATCGTATGCCCATTTTGTATATCTTTTTGTATATTTATGTATCTTTGAAAGAAGATATACAAATGGCTGGTAAGCTCATGAAAAGATGCTGTCTAACTCAGCCTGGGGACTGCTATAACTATGAACTGGTGAATTATAAACAACAGAATTTTATTCCTCATAGTTCTGGAGGCAGGAAGTGTGAGATCAGGGTGCCAGCATGGTTGGTTTCAGGGCCTTCTTTCAGGTTGCGTACTGCTGACTTCTTGTAGCCTCACATGGCAGAAAGTGGATGAACTACCCTGCTGGTCTCTTTTCAAAAGGACACTAAAATCTACGCTGATGACCTAGTTACCTCCCAAAGTTCCCACCTCCAAATATCATTGAAATATCACATTGAAATTAGAATTGAACACACAGATTTTGCGGGATACAAATCCATAACAGATGCTCAGCATCACTGGTCATTAAGAAAATTAAAATCAAAACCACAATGAAATACCACTTTACACTCACTGGGATGGCTAAAATTTAAAAAGAGAGACATTAATAAATTTTGACAAGGATGTGAAGAAACTGGCACTCTCCTACATTTCTGGTGGAATTATCAAACGTGCAACTTCTTTGGAAAACATTTTGGAAGCTCCTTAAAGTATTAAACACATAATTACAGACTATATAACTCAGAAATTCCACTAGTAGGTATATTTTCAAGAGAAATGAACACAAATTTTCATGCAAAGACTCGTAGAAAAATATACATACAGCATCATTTTTAATAACCCCCAAAGTGGAAACAACCTAAGAGTCCATCAACTGATTAACAAATAAAATGTGAAAATTTATAAAAGGGAATATTATTTGGCCATAAAAAGAAATGAAGAACTGATTTATGCTGCAACATTGGTAAACCTTGAATAGACTATGCTCAGTGAAAGAAGCCAGTCACTAAAATCACATATGGATGATTTCATTTCTGTGAAATATCCAGAACAGGAAAATGGGAAGAGTCAGAAAGTTTATTCCAAGGGGGAGAAAGGAATAAAACATATTATGACTGCTAATGGGCACAACTTTTTTCTTCACAGATATGAAAATGTTTAAAAGTATACAGGAGAATTGCTTGCACAACTCTGAATATTCTAAAAACCGAATTGTATAATCAAAAGGAAGGATTTCATGATATGCAAATTTTGTCACAATAAAGCTGTTACTTTTAAAAGTAAACTTTTCATTACCAGTCAGAAATTTTACATTGCTCTTTTTTCCTTTTCAATGTTATTTTCATCTATCTGAAATAACAGTATTCCACTTTATAATAAATATTATTAATGATCCCCTATTTTAATGATCAAAAATTACACACGTTGATTAAAATGAAAGTATATTTTTAAAATTTTTGTGACTTTAAGCTTTAAAAAATTAGCCAGATTAAGTAACCTTTAAAATTATTATTAGTACACAATTGATCAAAGTTTTGGCAATAATTAACAAAAACAAAATTTTATTTGAAAAAATCTTTCTTAATGCGATAGAAGTAGAGTGGGGAGATTAACGTTTATGGTTCTTTGACTAAAGCTATTGTATTGTGCCCTTTCGTTCATCATCTCAGAGTCATGCACCACAAGAAATGTACCATGGTATGAGGGAAATAGAGTAAAGAAAGACAGAGAGCGGAACAGAAGGAAAAGTAATAAGACAAGAACTTTACTTGAGCCTGTACTCCAACAATATGAAAGAAAATTCAAGAAAGTATAGTAAATTAAAAATAAACTTGGCATTAACCCAACAGTACAATGTTTTAAATCCCAAGCTTACATGTGTGCACAAGCTCTAGAATACTAATAGGGATCAGTAAAAATTATTTTTAACCTTAGGGTAAATTTTTACCGATGAGAATGGCTGTTTCCATACAAAAAATAAAATTTACATGCTCAGTTTGATGAGTCTATTTTTAAATGACCAAATTTATATCAGGGGCATTGTGATCGGACCTCTCTGAAGAAATGTTTGCATGGGGACATACTGATGAGGCCTATAAGATAAATTACTAGGCATTCAACCAAACTCTTCTGTGGGAGAAGGGATGCTGTATGTTAAATTTAGCTTTCACAGATTAAAAATGAGGCTGAATAATTTTATATGTTTATTAGACATTTTTATGTTAATAGCCTGTTTTGTAATTGGATTTTTTTAATATTGCTTATTATAATATTAATGTGCAAGAATTATTTACAAAATATTAGTCATTGATCAAGTATATTAACATACTTTTTCAATTTGTGACTTACCATTTTGTTTCTAATACTGATTTATATACAAAAGTTCAAAATGATATATACTCAAATACATTTATTTTTCTTTTATTTTTAAAGACCTATTTGTTGTAAAATCAGATAAATATGTGCCTATATTTTTTCTTGCTCTTTTGAAGATTCATATGCTATATTTAATTATTTAATCTTGATTATATATTGAAGTAATGATGTATTAGGAATCTAATTGCGGTTTAGAAAATAAATAATTGTCCTAGGGACTCTTTAGCAAATACTTCATCAATTTGCAGTAATTTGAAATTCTGTCTTTATCCTAAACTAGTTCTTTTGTTGATACTTAGGTTGAATGGTAAGTTTCCTTTTCTGTTTCTTGTACTGGTATTCACTATAAATTACTGAAATTGTACAATATATTTTAACACTTAAAAGTAAATTACAACTTGGAATAAGCAAATTTTTAAATAATTATTTGGGCTATTCTCATAAATTTCATCTTACACATAAATTTAGAATCATTTTATAAAATTTCCCCAAATTTTTTACAGGAGTTTTGTTTGAGTTGTGGTCCAAGGTGTTAAAGAGGGAGAATCCGTAATTGGACTGCCTGTGATTGAGTTCTGAATCTACCAATTATATGATGTTTAATCTTGTATCATCCACGTAATTTCAGTTTACTCATGTGCAAATAATAATACCTAACAATTGAGATATTCTAAATCTTAAATATGCTTGCATACATATGAATACATAACTTAACATGATGTCTACCCCAGAACAAAACATTTAATAAAAATTGTATATTATTATTTTAAAAATGTTATTGGATTTACAAATTATCTTGGGGAATTATTGTCTTAGATTTAATATATTTCTCATTCAGGAAAACAATTATTGAAGTACTTTTCCTTTTCTTTTCAAATATTTACTAATGTTGTTCAAATATGTCTGGAGCATGTTTTCACTTTATAATCATTTGTAGATATTGAATATTTTTGTTACTTTGTGAATAAAATAGTTTTTCTAATTGCATTGATTCAACTTTTATAGTGATATATTGAAAATATATTGATTTTTTTGTTGTTGATGAACCACATTACTGATCCTGCTTATTAGGTCTATTTTAATCAATTAATTTGGGTTTTCTCAATAATTGCATGATATCTAGTGATGATAATTTTATTTCTTCCTGTCTAATATTTACATTTCATTTTTTTCTTCTTTTGTTGCATTCTCTAGAAATTTAAGCATGATACTGAATAACAGCGAAAAATAGAAATCCATATTTTGTTCTTGTTTCAAATTTTAACAGAAATATTTTCAATGTTTTAAAGTCCAGTAACATCTGGTTATTGTTGGAATAAGTCTTCTTTATAATAATGTTTTTTTTTCATCTTAGTTTGTGCCAATTTGCTTTAGAAAGGGATATTGGATTTCATCAAAACTGTTTTTGAAACACAATAAAATGAAGATGTTTATTTTTAAATTATTGATTGATTTAATGACTTACCAAAATTGATTTGTCTATTTTCATCCATCCTTGCATTTCTGCAATAAAAATGTCAGAGCATAAGCATTAAAATCAAACTCATTGTGTTTACATACTAGCTCTAAAAGTTATTGGCCATGTAATTTTGGCCTATTACTTATTTCACTTTTTACATCTATAAAATGAGGATTAAAAAGTTATTTTTCTCATGAGATTATTATGAGGCTTCTTAAAATGTTAATAGATCATAGTAGACTCTTTAAGTTTGTTTTTGTATTTACTCTGATTTGATTTTGTAATATTTGTATCTAGATTTAGAAGTAAAAGTGTACCATATATTTTCCTTACTTTTCTAGCCAGATTTTTGTTATCATTTCAGAAGATTCTTGTTTTGTTTTTTTCAGATTTTTGAAGTCATTAGCATTGAATTATTTACTAATCTACTAATTTCATCATCATTCATACATATTGTTTTATGTTCAGCCTTATTTTCAATTCTCATGATTTTTTTTTCTTTTACCTTATTAGCTGTGTTAGTATCCTATTGCCACTCTAACAAATTGCTAAAAGTTTAGTGGCTTAAAGCAACACAATTTTTTATGCAACAGTTTTACCATATATATAGCAATAGAACAATATGAATTACATACCCTATTATATTTTATTACGTATAATATAGAAATTATTGTATATATCTCTATGTATATAATTATATCACAGGTCTAAAACGTATCCACAGGCCTGTGTTCCTTTTGGAGGTTCTGGAGGGGATCAATTTCCTCTCCTTTTCCATCTGCAGGATGCTTTCCTTGGCTCATAACTGCTTCCTCCATCTTCAAAACCAGCAGCATACATCTTCTCTCCTCTTTGACCTTTGCTTCACTCCTTATATCATTTTTTCTGCCTCAGACTCTACTGCCTCTCTCTTATTAGGAGCCTTGTGATTACACTGAGCCCACTTGGATAGTCTAGGATCACGCCTCCAAAATCATTTTTGCCAATAAGTCATTTTGCCGTATATTGACAAGTTCCAGGGTTTACGACATGACATCTTTGGGATATTTATCAGATAGTGTGGTTTTCTCTAATGAACATTATCTTGACATGACTTGTTAATTTTGCTATTTTCATTTTTCAAAATTTTATTATTTTTTCTTTTTTTAAAACTCCTGTTATTTTCCTTTGTCCAACGGTTTGAATTAGTATTTTTACTTATTCTTAAACTTCAGCATTTACATCTCTAAATTTTTGTAGTTTTGGGTGAGTGTCATAAATTTTGTTTTGTAGTCATCTCGTTATTGCCATTTTTAAAATCAATAATTTTAAGTTTGACATTCCCTTTGATCTTTGCATTATTTAGGTGAGCTTTTTTAAAAAAAAATTACAAGTGACTCGTTAAACATGTACTTTGCTATTAATTTTTCATTTTCTGCATTGTGGTAAATGACTTCTGCTTTTTGAGTTTTCTTAGGTTTTCTTAGTGGCCTAATAATAACAGTTTATATAAATTCAATGATTTGTAGGATATAGAATGTGATATCTGGTTTTTAATTAGTATTATTAATTTTATTTTTTATCCACTGTAAGGTTATTTATTTTTGCCTACTTCATAGACTTCAAAGAGTCCATTGTAGTGATATTAATTAGGGAATGTGGCATTTTAAAAGAAAACTGAGATGTTCAGGGATTTTTAAATTTTAGGCAAAAGCTGCAAGAAATATAAAAGCCAAAAAAAAGGAGTACATTTATTTTTGGACAGTAAAAATGTATTGTTTGTGTGTGTACTTCTTTGACTGTTTTTGTACATTTGCCTACCAATGAGCATTTAGGGAAAAGTAATGTTTAAATTTAAAAAAGTAAATAGATATCCTTTTTAAAATCTGCCCTTTTTCATCTGACTTTCTACCTACGTATCTTCTGAAACTTTGAAAACTCTTTGACTTTGCCCATCTGTATACTGTCATTAAGACACACATCAGAAAAACAGTGGTGCTTGTGGCATTAAGTATTATAAAAGTATGAGGAACTTGCTTTGAACTGCTGTCCCAGCAGAAGGCCAGTGTAGGTTTCAGCTAGCTTTTCTTTAACCTTCTGAATTGCAGCAGAGAGCTGATACTGAAACCACGTCTGAAAGTTCTAAACTAAATGAGTTTGATGGTGTCAGCTTAACTGGAGCCAAAATAAACCTACGGTATATGTTTATACTGTCTGTTTTATACATGTCTAGAGCAGAGGAACTATTGAAGTTGAATTACTTCTTACCCCTGGAGAGGGTAGTCCTTCAATGTCATGACAAAGGTCACTGGCAGGTCATCATGGAGAAGTCAGTTTCTGGATAACAGAGTGCAGTTTCGAAAGCCTGTCAATTTTTCATCTTCACGAAAACAAAATGGTAAAACTGTTTTTGTATAACAGAAATATAAATATATACATATACATTTGTGCACATTTACATATTCAGGTTTAAAATACATATTCTCAGTGTGTGCATAGAAAATTGTACCTGAAAACTATTGTTTCATTTGGAATTAATTTTACTTTGAATTTTATGGACTATAAGTAAAATAAGAAATCTTTCACTTATGTACCAACATCAAAATAGCTCAGCTTTGCCCAGGTTAATAGTGGGCTTTATTGACAGGTGTCAGGAGATGGCGAACCAAGTGTGAGGAATGCAATCCCCAGTTCAAAAGAACAGAACCTTTTTCAAATCCATCAGCATGTATAAAGTACATTTATTTTTATGTAAAATGTCAATTACTTTTATTTTAAATTAATTTTTTTCTGTCTCCCCCACCTTGACCTTTTGAAAGCAGAATAATTTTCCAAATGTTGATTTTTTTAAACGTAAATTTTATAAAGACAAATTACTCAAAACAAAGAGTATTCTATCCTAATTATTACCAATTTTATTTTAATGTTTAAGATGCTGGTATGTATGAATAATAAGCATGTAATCTAACTGTCCACTTTCAGTATTGATCAACGCCTCTACCCGACGTCTTCTTGCTGTTGCTATACTGACCTCTGCAGGCTTCTGAAGTTGGGAACAATTGTTTACTCTGTGCATAGCGCTGCCGGCCATTGTAGAATAAAATCAAAGACTCTAGAGTTGCAAATGACTTGCACACGTGGATTTATTGATGAGCTTAGATTTCTTTTCATTCTTTGATAAAGAACTTTGTACATATATGTTTTGATGAATAATTTCAAAAGCAGTATTGGGCATTCTTGATTACTAAATAACTTTTTTGCCCAACAAACTTAAGTTGAAAAATCTTTAAAATGTACACTTTAAAAACTATTTTTTACATTTAATATAGGAAAAAATTATTGATGAGTTAGTTGGTGCAACGATGATACTCAAAAACATTTTCTTTTGCAAATAAACCATATGTTGACTCAGACTTTGTTCAGTGTGCAGTTTTATTCCATTTTTTCAACTGTTCTCGCATAATAAGCACTTTAACTTGTAAGTTAGGGAATCACTTGCAGTCCTATTAAAGCGCAAATAAGATCATTTATGAATTCTGATATAAATATTATAAACAGCAAATGAGTTTTGTGATGTATCTATGCACAATTCAATTTTATCCTGTAGAATTTGCACTTTCTATAAAAGAATAGTCTGTTTTTTCTAGCTTAATTCTTCTCACCATTTCGTACTTTAAGATTTCTAACATGTGTTCATACCCAACTATAACTTTACAATTAGTCTCTGACACCTCTTTATACATACATATATACATACAGATATGTGTATATGTCTAACTCATGGTCCAGGCTGGTTGATTTGCAGAGCAGTGCCCCAAACTTTATTTATGTTAGAGACAAAAGCATGTTGAATTGTAGCTCTGTGTATGCCTATTTCTAATTTAACAAATGACAATATACAGAATGCTTAAAAATCTAGGCCTGGAAATACAATTTTGTCTGGTTTATGTTCCTTTGCTTTCTTCACTTTTATTGATTTTAGTAACTATTTCATCTGTTTGCTACAGCTACACAAATTATTTTCCCAAATAGGTATAGGGGCTATCCAAGCAATTTCTAGCTCTCCACTGAGTAATAAAATCATTTACAAAATTCATTTTCATTCATGCATGAATGAAATGTTCGATCATCTTTTCTCCATTTACAAAAGTTCAGATGATACTCATTCTGTAACAGTTCCTCTCAGCCTAGCTGTTAACTGAATCCTGTGTTCTAGAATTTAAATAGTGCGAGACTTTCATTAAAAGTCACTATCATTTGAAACATCCATTTATGTTTTCTGATTATTTTGGCCAAAAATGTATAATTTTACGTGAAATACACAGATATAACCATAGCAAAATAAAACGTGCCCTCAATCCATTGTCTTTACAAATTTCTAGATGACTAATTGGGAAAGTTTTAACATTAACTAGATGTTAGAGGATCTTAAGGAATTATTGTTCATTTTTTATGTTTTCCCATTGTGTTTTTATAAGTCCTTGTTTTTTCTGATTATACAATGTCTGAAATTTGCTTTAAAATATTCCAGTGGTAGTGCTAGAGTGAAACAAGGGGTGGTGGGTGAAAATATAGATGAAACAGCTTTGTCCTGAATATCAAGGGGGTGACTACATGGAGGTCACAATTTTCTCAGCTCTTTACATGTTTGAATGTCTCTAATAAAAACTTGAAAATACCAATAATGAATTCACAGCACCTTCTCCTCACAATCATTCAACTAAGCCATCACCTCAAACCAAGGCCCTTGAGATGCTCCTTTCACCACACTTTTCTAATACAAAATCATAGGCACTGTAGGTCTGGACAGCTGCCATGTTCACCTCTCACCCTGTTTCTTCTTCTATTTTAAGACCCAGCATTTGACTTCTCAAATATGCTACTCAGTCCTATGCTATGCCTCATGCTCACACAACCTGGCCTGTATTATCCAGTCCCTCTACTTCAGTGTGCCTTCTGTTCCTTCCTTTATTCCTTCAAAAGTGAGGTTAGATATCCTTTCTTCCAGGACATCACATTGATTTAGCTAAAACCTCCCCAAAATTAGCTACAGAGTTATTCACTTCATCCCCTGTACTATGACAGTTCAACTTTGTGCTTTTTACTGTTTGTACTTTTTTTTTTTTTTTTTTTTTGAGACAGAGTCTCGCTCTGTCGCCCAGGCTGGAGTGCAGTGGCGCGATCTCTGCTCACTACAAGCTCAACCTCCCGGGTTCAAGCCATTCTCCTGCCTCAGCCTCCCGAGTAGCTAGAACTACAGGCGCCTGCCACCTTGCCTGGCTAGTTTTTGTTTTTGTTTTTTTGTTGTTGTTTTTTTTTTTGGTATTTTTTAGTAGAGACGGGGTTTCACTATGTTAGCCAGGATGGTCTCGATCTCCTGACCTCGTGATCCTCCCGTCTCGGCCTCCCAAAGTGCTGGGATTACAGGCTTGAGCCACCGTACCCGGCCTACTATTCGTACTTTTTACAATTGCTATACTTAATCACACATTATATTTATTTACACATATCTCACCGAAAGAATTTATGAGTTCACTGAAAGTCTTTAATGTGCTGTATTTCCAATTGTATTTTATTATCCTTGTTTATTCTCCCCCTCATCATCCTTATGTATTTTTTAGTTATGTTATACTATTATAATGTACATATTACATTTTATTATCTTTGTTATTCTCCCTCTCATCATTCCTACATATTTCTTAGTTGTGTTATACCATTATAATGTATCTTTTAAAGGCTACTTTAAATCATTTGTTACAATTTGGGGAAGATAAAAATAAGTAATCAAATAATATTTCTTTTTCATTGTGAAACACTTCAGAACAGCTAATGCCTTTTGCTGATTTTTGTATACCCAGTATAAATTAAATTCAGTTGAAAAAAAAAATTAAAAGGAATAGTCAGGAATGTGTTTGCCACAAAGGGGAAAAAAAGATTGAGGAAAGATTGCTTGAATTACCCATTTTAGAAAAGACTCCAAAATTAAATCTCAAAAACTTTATTTTTCATTTAACATTTTTTAAATGTATAAAGTTATTACTTTTTGGTACATGAGACTACATGTACTTTGTTGATTTGAGACCTAGCTGTTATCACCATTTATTACTAATTTATTACAATTACATAGTATTCTTCTTGTTGTTTTGCCTTAAAACAACTATTTATAAGTTGCAGTGCTAGAACAAAGAGCATATTATTACACAGTTTTTTTAAAAACAAATCATGAGTTATCAGGATACATTTGTAAACATGGTAATTTACAAATACATTTACATAGCTAATTATAGTTTTCACCTTAATCATTTTTCATTTATTATAGTAAAATTAATAATCAACATATAAAAAGTAATGAGAAAGCTGAAAATATAATTCTGCTCTTAAGTGTTTTCATATAATTTCAATTCCCTTTAAATAATATTCCAGGATTATGAACAATTATAACTGTGGGCTATAAAATCTAAGCAATTTTATTAAAATTCATAAATTTTCAGGGTAGGAGAATGCCGTATGCAAATATTTTTAATATAGTAGATTTTTATGGTAGTATTCTATCTAAAATTCAGTAGAGCTATTAGATAATATTTAGGATGTTAAACTGACACACACATACTTATATAGATATCAATTGAAACAGACAGAAACTTAGTTGTTTGGGGAAGGAATGGAGATATTTCTGTAATCCTCTTGTCCATGAAATTTATCTTTATACTAATAGTTTTTAACCATGATTGTAAATAGAAGTAATGGGTTGGCTTTATTACTGGTTAAGTTGAAGGCATGTAAGGCTTAATACAACTGAAAACTGATTCAAATGTGTGTCTTTGAGTTCTTCCTTCCTTTCCTTACCACCATAGCATGAGGGCTGTGCTGTAGCTCAAGGGTCAGCAAGCAACAAGAGAATCAGTAGCTCCAGTATAAGAGATCACCTGGCAAGTTAAACTTCCCTCTCACACCCTGCTTCCAAGTCCTTCTACAACATTATCCTTAAGGGGCATATGTCTGAGACCAAGGAGGCTACCTCCACACATTCTGCTTCCTTCCTAAGGTGGTTAGAGGTGAGAGATGATGACAATAAGGACAATCACAACATTTATTCCCACTTATTGTTGCCAGACACTGCTAAGTTCAAGGTTCATAGTCCTTGCTGTGAATAATTTCTGTGATTTCAGATTGCAAAGCTTTAATTGACTCTTTTTTTCTTAATTTATTCATAATAAATATTATTTGGATTAAAAATCTTGAGCTGGATGTTAATAAAAAATTATCTTACTTGTTTTAATTTTGTATAAATAACAGGTTCTGATAGGGTAATCTTCTTCTTCCACAATGAAGATGCTAAAAGTTAAGCCAAGACATTTTGAGAGTTAAAACATTCCTTAATCATTTCTTTAAATTTTTATGTCATATGCAAGGTATGATTTATAGTCACAACCTCAGATGTGCAAAATTATATGTCTTTATTTCTCTATATCTTAACTGAGCTCATGACCCTCCATTTTTACAGAATCCTGTTGTATTAAGGTATCCTCAGTCTCTTTCAGTTTAAATTTGCCCTTTCAAAATATTGCCTTTTCTGATGTTTCATCCTTTCTCTGCTTAAGTGATTCAGGAAGGCTGGGAGAAGCTATCTTGCCCCTTGCATCAGATCTACTCTGACTTACACAATTCCCATAGAGGTATACATTATTGCCACCCAAATCCTACTGCATTCATGCCCACCAGTCACCAGAGTCGTGAATTCTCTTTTCTTTAAATCCTAAACCCAAATCCCTTCAGGTTCATTGTCCTACACAGCTTCTTCTATGGCCCTTCTCCATCTCATGAGAGGCCTAGAACCTTTAATATACCTCCCTTGTATCACACTAAATCCAAGGGATGTCTGTATGGCTGCCTATGGCCGACCTAAAAAAGTAAAAAATAAATTTAAAAAAGTGAAAAGAAACAGATAAAATTAATTTTAATACTGTATTTAACTCATATTCAAATACAGTCATGTGTGGCTTAACCATAGGGCTACATTTTGAGAATTGCATGGTTAGGCTATTTCATCATTGTATGAACATCGAAGAGTGTACTTGCACAAACCTGGATGGTATAACCTACTATACACCTAGGCTATGTGGTATAATTTATTGCTTCTATCCTACAAACCTGAATGGCATGTTATATTGCTGAATATGGTACTATAACACAATGTAAGTATTTATGTACCTAAACATACCTAAACATAGAAAAGCTATAGTAAAAATACAGTATTATCATCTTATGGGACCACCATAGTATATGCAGCCCATTATTGATCAAAACATAGTTATGTGGCACATAAACATACTAGTAGAAAATCTGTCTTAATTTTGGAAAAACGTTCTGAATCCAATGAAACCTTTATACAATCCCAAAGAAAATTTTTTTAGTGTTTTATTAATTCCAGCTCTAAGAATGACTTTTGTTTTTTAAAAATGACTTTTTATATAACTTGATAAGCTTTTAAAAAATCATGCTTTGGTTATTTGTTAGAATCTCTAGTTCTAACCATTACTATGTATGTCATACACAGAATCACCCCTTCTATCCACCACCCATCAAAAAAAGAAAAAACAAATTTGTAGTGTCATCTTGAGGAGGCATAGGCTACGCATAAGTGGATGAAGTTAAGATCTCAATACATCATATCCTCAGTCTTTGTGAAGGCAACGTGAGTTTTAGAAATAAAATTTACAAGTAATATTTATAAAGGCTGGGTGTGGTGGCTTACACCTATAATTCCCACACTTTGGAAGGCTGAGGCAGGGGAACCATTTGAGGCCAAAAGTTTGAGACCAGCCTGGGCAACAAAAGGAGACTCTGTCTCTACAAAAATAAAAAATAAAAACAAAAATCGTTAGCTGGGTGTGTTGATGCGTGCCTGTAGTCCCAACCACTTGGGAGGCTTGCTTGAGCCCGGGAGATTGAGGCTGCAGTGAGCCATGATCGCACCTCTGTACTCCATAAAATAAATATTTTATTTATTTATTTATTTTTAGAAAGAGTAAGATCCTGTTTTAAAAAATAAAAATAAATACATTTATAAAGATTTTGGTAACCTTATAAAGCAGTGCCGTGTTTCATTAATGTCCTGCATATCCTACCACCTTAATTTTTTTGAGAAGTAAACAAGTAATTTTTATTTTATAATTATATTGGTTTAGACTCACTTGATTGTTTTATAATTATGTTTATACTGACTCTGAATATTAGTCAATTTCTCAGGCTAATACTAGATGTTATCAAGCTAAAGTTGAGCAAGATATCATTCTACTATAACTAGTGAATGGGATGCATAGAATATCAACAGAAGCACCTTTCCTTTTCCCTTTAGTAAGGTACAGTAGGATTCATTCCCTACCATTCTCCCTATCAATATGATCACCACTGCCTCCATACACACAATGGACTATTACCTCAAGTATGTTGTTTATCCTAAATACAATGTACTTCTTTGTCCAATAAGAGATCAGAGCATCATTCTGTGTATTCAACATTAATGGCAATTTTATCCTACTAACAGATGTAGCCACTTAATTCTTTACCTTGTTTTGGCTGGGGTCAGAACAGCTTTACTGAGTGATCAAGTTTCTTTATGTCCTGATCTAAAATATTTGAAAAATAAAATTAAAAAGATGACCAAGTGACACATGTGCAATGCATTTTAAAATGGCAATTGTCTTTTATAAACTAGATACTTTTATAAATGAAAAACTCTGAGTTATGAAATGTAAATCATCATTATCTAGAATTTTTTATAAATTTGCTGTTATACTCATTAGACCACATAAGTCAGCACGGTATCGCTGAGGGTTTTTGTTTGTCCATTTAGCTTATTTGAAACAATTCAGCTGTCTCTGAGGGAAAGGTCATTCAAAAGTTTCAAATTCTAGGTGACCATGTGATTGGTGAATTAAGAGAAAAAAACGTGTTTTCACATTTATATTTTTGCTTTTTCATAGTTCCTTTTTTCTGTCATTTTGTGCTTTATGATAAAATGTAGAATGGAAGAAAAAATGTCCATGAATCGCAAGTACTGCGTTCTATCCATATCCTTAACTAGTCAAACTTGTGATAAGCCTTTTAACTTCTCCAAGCTTCAATTTTCTTTGTGTTTTATTTAATACAATAATAATATACATACTCCTTTCACTATTTAAAAAATACAATATACTTGACATCTTTGAGCTTCTGAATAAAAGGAACATATTGAAGGACTAGCCATCAGGTTCAAATAATTCTGAACCTGATATCTAGGTCACAGGAACAGGTAAATAATAATAATTTATTTACTGATTTATAAAACTGATTTGTTAGTTGACTGAGTTGAATGACAGATTCAGTTTAGTGTAAGTTTTCCAGCTTATGAAGACAGAACTTGGGTATCCCCAGAGTTGATGATGGGATTCAGAAGATACTTGTACATTTATCTTATATATGCCAACATATGCTATTTTTTATAAACACTATTGATTTATGTAATAAAATTATAAAAGGCATATTCCAAGTCAAGTAATTTGAATTACACACTAGTTATACACTGGGCCAGTTTTTTTTTCAGCTACAAATTTAGGAAAAGGTATGCTACCTGTTCACATTTGTATCAATGAAATTCTAATCCATTTTATCTAATCTTTTTAAAACAACTCCCCACCTCCCAACTAGAACAACATTAAGAATAATAATAACATCGAAGGATAGTAGGAGAAAGGAGTAGCTCAATACTAGTTTGAGCTAAAGCAAAAGAGTGGAAAACTATGTATGTTAGGTGAGAGTTAGATTGGGTAGAGCTTTCAAAAACGAAAAGACTCTACACAAGAGCTTACTTAGAACTTATATGTGTCAGGCACTATTCTAAGTAGTTTGCCTACATAAAATCAATGAATTCTCACACTCAGTAAAGTAGGTTGGGTTAATAGTCCCCAGGAGTCAGAGAAGTACCTACGGTTAATTACCTTACTCCTAAACACAAACATTTGTAAAACTCATACAACAAAACCACTACAGCTATTCATTCAAACTTTTTTCGGATTTTTCTCTTATATTTTCATGATAGCTGCTTAATTATTAATTATAAAACAAATTAATTTTACAATTCATTGTATTTTAATTTCTTTATTTTTACATACTTTTTCTTCTTAGAACTTTGGAACAATTTTCCTTTGAATTAAAGGTGATTGTTGCATTGCAATCCTATAGACTGAAGACATTTTAATGAATCTCAATCCCTGTCTTCTAAAATGGCCATCACATTTACAAGAATTTATGGAAAGAATCAGACTGGTGCAGGATGCTGTAATTAGGTGTATAATAAGAGCATCACAATTTGCAATGCATCCTACAGAGGAATAGCCGCCTACTATGATTTAACTAGGATTGGGCAAATGTGCAGCCCTCAGTGCCATTTATGAATTAATCAGGTGCACAAGCACCTCTTAGGAGCCTTCACACCGAGTGAGGAAATCTCCTAAGGGACATCATATTAAAACAGTCCTACAAAACTCATTAGTAGAAACTACATCTTCCTATTTTTAATTTAAATATATAATAGAAAAAGAAACAATCTTTTCCAATCTATCACTGGACTTGAATTAGGGTCATTTTAATGAAGGAATACTAAAGTTTTTTTGTTTAGTTTCTGAATAAATGCATATTTTATATCTATGCAATTCTGGAACTGAAAGAAATGTGAGGGGAAATCATTTTTAATGTCGCTAATAATGTATATAAAACATATATACCTTACAGATGTGCAAACAGAAGCACACATGAATGATTTATTTCCACCTGAAGATAACATAAATGTAGTGGTTAAAATTATCCTCTTGCTTAACTCAGGCCAATGTCAATGTCATATGACTTTTAACTATTATCAGCTTTGAAATTGAAACAAAAATTAGGCAAAGTTATAAAAAGTCACTATTTTTTTTAACCTAGCTATTACAGAAATACTTTTTAATGTTTCAGGCAGAGCAGGTAATATAAAATTTCCAATACTGACTTCAACTTGAGACAAGGATACACTTTAAGAGTTATTAGCACTCTGCAAAGTGTGTTAAGTCTGACATTCATGATGTCTCCGTTATTAAATAGACACTGGTACGTACTGATTTTCTTATAAAACTTAATAATGATAATGACCTTTCCTTTAGGAATTGGGTTTCTATGCTGAAAACACAGGTAGATATATAGAATTTGATACCAGACAGACTGCAGCAGACTGTTGAGTTTTTATATAGAGAGAAGTTGTAATGCATTTTTCACCTTGGACTTTGAACACTGATGTGCCATCATGGCCATCAAATGTATATATTTCGGTTTATAGTGAATATAATTAGTGTTACACTCAATTTATTACCTGATTCATTGTCCTCATGCCCCATTGCATCATTCCACTGCAGTGATTTGCACACCAGAGAATCCTATTAAAGGAAAAGCAGCTGATGGTACACATTTCTTTTCATGTCACTTTACTCTATTTGAAAAGCAGTATTGAGCCAAATTTTTATGACCACACAGAGGCTAGTAGCTTGTAGATATGATGCTATGTTTTTTAACCTTATTCACAATCCCAAATCAAGACTTATTTCCATATAATGTAACTGATGAGTCAATGGTCCAATTGTCATATTTTTTCCAACTTCAGATACTCTGATAATTATAAACTAATTATATCATTAAATATTTCACCTGATTTTAAATGTGAGAAATAGTTATAATGGCCTCCATTTATTTTTTGGCCCTAAGATGGTTGATTGTTTTGGGATACATTTAATTGTATGTTGATCAAGACACAAAGAAGAAAAATCAACCATTATATCTGTACATACCAAAAATAGGTAAATGTTAACAGCCTGTTTACATCCAAAAATACTTACTCAGTATTCTAAAGTTTATATTTTTCCTCCAAGCCTGTAATATTGGTCTGTGCTGTATAAATAATATTTTACCTTAACTCTAATCATGTGTATTAGCTTTTAAAAATATAATTAGCAATCAAAATAGACATCCACACATCAAATGTTAAAGACTTTAAGAAGGATATGAAAATTGAGCTCAACTAAATTTGAGCCCAACTGAAATCTTGGCTCTTGTTTGCTACCTATGTTAATTTTCATAAGCTTTTAAAGCCTCTGTTCCCTTAAATAGAATGTTTTGAGCCCGATTAGTGTGTTTGTGATGGCAATGTGTACAGCAGGAAATGCTGTGCAGGTGAAAGCTATAATTTGAATGTTCATCTCTTTCCTAGATGCTATATAGATCAACCTATATCACTGTGAAATTTACACTGAAGTATATTTTAACACTGCGTTGACTCAGTGTTAACTGATTTGCATATACAAACCCTATGCAACTGACAAGCAAATAAGGAAGCTAAAAATTAGTTTTCTTTCATACGTGTCATAACGATAGACTGGGAGGAAGAGGCGTTTAACTGTAGAAATACTGTCCGAAGACATGTCTCTAAAGTGAGACATTGGAAACATGTGGATACGAAAGAGTAAAGTATGTTTTCAGCTTGCCTAGTAAGAGTCTAACCCTTTTAAGCTTTGAGACAGCCATGAAAGTGAGTGTGACATGGACAAAAATCTTTAGCTTTTATTGTTTGCTGAAGACTAATAAACTGTGCCATTTTGAAAGTGAAAAATTTACCAACACTTAGCTCAGTTATCTCATTTATAAAAAGGCTAAAATCAAAATCATGGATTTTAAAATATTCGTCATTAGAACCTTAGGATTCCTTGGCTTGATTCAGAGGCCTCTGGGAGGTAAACGTAGGTAACATGGGCAAGGATCAGGCCTTCTTCCCTTCTTTAATAACATGGATTTGTTTTCCATTTTGGGATTCTCCATATGATTTCATCTGTAAAAAAATATGGGGGAGTGATAACACTATTTAAAAGAAATAATACCACTGTTTCTACGTGATTTCTGAGTTTGAATTCACAGTTTTTAAATACCATACATTCGTTTTTTAACATTGGGATAACCACCGCTTATCTGAAGCATTATAAATCTTCTCACCTAGGCCGGGCACGGTGGCTCACGCCTATAATCCCAGCACTTTGGGAGGCCGAGGCGGGCAGATCACGAGGTCAGGAGATCGAGACCAACCTGGCCCTGTCTCTACTAAAAATACAAAAAATTAGCCAGGCGTGGGTGGTGGGTGCCTGTAGTCCCAGCTACTTGGGAGGCTGAGGCAGGAGAATGGCGTGAACCCGGGAGGCGGAGCTTGCAGTGAGCCGAGATCGCACCACTGCACTCCAGTCTGGGCGCGAGACTCTGTCTAAAAAAAAAAAAAAAAACTACGAAAAAAGTAAAAAACAAAAACAAAAAACTTCTCACCTAGTTATTTATTTACTTTTATACACTTATATAGTTACTCCTATGAGTCTCATTCTTTATTTACTACTTTGTGAATAAATTGCTTATTTACTCCTTATAGTATCCTTGCAAAGTAGATATCACACAAAGATTTCTATTGTGCAAATGAGGAAACAGGCATGAAGAGATTAACTCTCCTGTCTAATATCCCAGGAATAGTTACAGAAGAAATGGAACTTGAATCCAAGCTGCTGCGCTAGAATCTATGTGATTAACCCCTGCATTCTTCTGCCTTTAAATTCTGATGTATTTGTGATATATTAGTGATATTATTGTAGATTCTTGTTATCTATATTTATAGATATTCTTTTAAAAGTATTTAATGATTACAAAAAAAAAAAAAAGAATTCTTTATCTCTCCCCAACAGTGGTAAAATTTAACTTTTCCAGTATGAAAGGCCTTTGTAGAGCTCTAGAAATATATTTAAATAATTTGTAGGGAAGATCTCTACTCTAAGTATGGATCAAAAGCTGCTGTTACCAACCACAAACTATTTTGGGTAATTAACACAGAACACACTTTCCATTAGAACAGATCATGAGATTCAC
Organism: Theropithecus gelada; assembly: GCF_003255815.1. Taxonomy (NCBI): domain Eukaryota; kingdom Metazoa; phylum Chordata; class Mammalia; order Primates; family Cercopithecidae; genus Theropithecus; species Theropithecus gelada. The sequence goes on from NC_037670.1 coordinate 140,084,413, forward strand.
TAGTAATAGGAAATGAAGTAATGTTTATTAATTCCTTTTCTAATTCTCAATCCAAAGTTTGTGACATTTAATTCTTAAAGCATTTTATAGTATATGCATGTGATTTATAGATGAGTTTTTTATGTACAAATATAGAGAAGTAGGTAAATAGATGCATAATGATGAACAATCCCCTTAGTAAAATAAGTACAAATGTTCATGTACAATCTCTTGGCTATTTGCTTACTAATGAACTAATTTTTAAAATACAGCGTTCTTATGAAACTAAAATTTACCAGATTTTCTGAAATTGATTTGTATTCCCCAGAATACAATCTCCTATTCCCCAAGGGAATTTATCATTTTGGTTTATTGCTTGAAAGTGGACCTTGGACTTGAAGACTCTCAATTTCTTACTAAATGTAAAATAGAGAAGCAATATCATTGTTTTAAAATAACTGGAGACAAACTGTAGAAAGTTTATTGGGAGATACCTTTTACTTATTTTTATTTTTACTTATTATGGATACATAATAGTTGTATATATTTATGTGGTACATGTGATATTTTGATACAAATATATAATATATAATGATGAAATCTGGGTTACTGGGACCTCCATCATCTCAAATATTATAAACTTTTGTGCTGAGAACATTCAAATCTTCAAGAGGCCTTTTAAAATTGTGGCTCTCTTAGGAGACAAGTATCCCTTAGCAGATATTGAGCATAGCAACTGTTTTTACCAATAGAGATTTTCTCAACTGTAATATTATACTTGTTAAATGAATACACTCACACATTGTGTTTCTATCACTTGTTTGACAAACTATAACCTTTTAAACAAATTATGGGAAATCTTAGGTTGTGTCAAATTGTGTCATCTTAGAATTTCAGAATTAATGAATGTATTATACATTACATTTTTCATTGAAACTCTTAATTCATAAAAGATATTGAGTTGGATTAAGTGAGGAAAGTAGATAAATGTTCATTTATTTTGAAATTTGATATAGCAACTTTTGATTATTTAGGATTAACTTCATTAACAGACACAGTGATATGGGAAGGAAGGCTGAACAACTGCAGTGCATAAGTTAATTATTTAAATAATTTAATTTTTAAATCATTGGCTACAATTAGATATTCATTATTAATTATTTAATTATCCATAGTATATTTGTTTTGCATTACTAAAGATATCAAGGATTTTTTCTGATATCATCAGTGTTTGTTGACTATTCATGCAATAATGAAGAGGCAGAGAGGATTTTAGAAGGCTGCACATTAACATACATTTTGTAATTTTCTTACACTCTTATGATAACTTAAGCTTTGTTTAATTATTCTGACATTTCAGAGAACCCTTTTACTTCATCTCCACAAGGAACATTTTTAACATACTACACATTCAACAAATCATCTTAATAAGGAGAACACATAATATCAAAGCATTCAACAATAATGTTATATTTTAAAGTCTCTTCTGTAAAGATAGCTTGTTATCTCTGGATCTTTCTTCCAAGATTACTTGTTTCTATTATTGATTTATTCATTAATTCTTTTATTCATTTCTCATCTTTTCCCTAACGGTTTCGAGGCTCTTTACAAAAAGGATAAATCAAACAAAAATAATATAGTAGAAATAAAAGGAGAAAACTAAGGCTAAAAACCGAAAAGCAAACCTTACAACATTGAGGGTTAATACCATTGCTGTAATTGAGCATAAAAATTGCATTAAGTTTCCTGGCAGGCAAGGTAAAAAGTACAAAGTGACAAGTTACAAATCACTCAGAGAAAAGAAAACATACCATTTGCTCTTGAGAAACAGTTTTTCCTAGTGTTAACCCTGGAGAGAAATTATTCATGTGACGCAATACTTTGCAAATTGTATGTCAGCCCACTGAATAACTTCAGAGGGTTCTGACAAGAATTTTAAGAATTGAAACACAATAAAGTTGATTTTTATTATTCAAATTAATTGTGTTCTATAAAGTCCCTTTGAACATTGAATTAGCGAATACCAAATCATTGTCCCTAGGAGATATACAGGTTTCGTATCTGTGAAGCCTCTGGCCACATTTCCTACACTAATCAATACATAACCTTCCTTTATGTGTGCTTCTGTTTAAAGATGTCTTATTTAACATATATTATTCATTCACTAATGGCGAACCCATGTCCAACAGAACTACAGAGTCATGTCTGAAAGAAGTGTAAGTATCTAACATACATTTTCCCTGTAAGGGACATCACAACTGTTTCGAATTTACGAACACTAGACTTCAGCGCCATGCTTCGAGGCCAAATTAAACAACAAAATCACCAACAAAAAGCACAAGAGTGCAAAACCCTCTTACAGAGTACAAAAAACAAGAAGGGAGATTGTTACCTTGCTCACCTTGGTATATGCCTGTCAAGTGACTCAAGTTTTTCACTGCTCTGAGCATGCACATACCCACACATGACTGTGAAAGTTCCATGTGTACTGATTTGGGGGCTTACAAAAACAGTTTAGAGTTTAGATAAATTTGTGAATACAGAATTCACTAATTGTGAGAGTTGACTACTCTATACTGGAAGAGAATAGAGGAATAAAGGAGAAAAAAATATATTAGAGCCGCCTATTCCAGGCAGTAAGAAACAAATACTGTTTCATGAAATATTTTTCAGTCATAATATTGAAAGAGCTATTGACAGATGTATGCAAAAATGCCAATTTTTATAAATACATACAGCAAATCACAAAAAAAGGTATTTCTGCTTTTTTATGTTTGGAAATCATTGGTATAGAGAACATTCAGTGATGTGATGCACAATTTAATAAATTCTGGCTAAACTGTGTCTGTGTGTCTGTGTGTGTGTGTGTGTGTGCACACATGACTTGAAAAGACACATTAAGAAACATTTCAAGAATCTTCTAGAGTATTTAATAAGGTTCTCTTCTAGGGCAATAACAGTGGAAAAGAAAAATAAGAGATGTGAGACTCTAGTACTGAGACGGAAATGCTCCTCAGGAGTCCCCCACCTTTTTGGCACCAGAGACCGGTTTTGTAGAAGACAATTTTTCCACGGAAGGGGAGTGGGAGAGGATGAAACCATTCCACCTCAGATCATCAGGCATTAGTTAGATTCTCACAAGGAGTGCGCAACCTAGATCCCTCACACGCGCAGTTCACAGTAGGGTTTGTGCTCCTATGATAAGCTAATGCCCCCGCTGATCTGACAGGAGGTGGAGCTCAGGTGGTAATATTTTCCAGCAGCTCACCTCCTGTTGTGTGGCCCAGCTCCTAAGAGGCCACAGACAGGTCCCAGTCCCTGACCCAAGGGTTGGAGACCCCTGATCTTGTTGGTGATTGAATGTGAGTGAAGAGAGAAGAGAGAGCAACGATGTAGAAAGGCAAATCCAAGCTACCTGGAACTGTGCTACCACTTTCGAAGGAAGGAAACACATTAGTAAGAGCAGGAGTTTGTTTTTGTTTTTTTAGAAAAAGATATTGAGAAAATGCAAGAAATGAAGCTGAAGGTTAAGAAAATATTAAATTAATATAGCTAAAGAGATTTAGTTTCTTTCACTCTCCACTAAAATGAAAATTTTAAAATAAATAACATAACTAAAGATACCGTACCACAAAATAGGGGACAAAATCATGTCAGAATTTAAAAGAAGGAAATTAAAATATTTTGTCTTTTTTAGGTCATAAAATGTGAGGTGATATCGGGGGAATGGTGTGAAAACTACGGAAATGAAACAGGAATAACCAGGGTCGATGAAGATGAAGTATCAGTGAATCACCCATGTGATCAAATCACACTGTTGCCTTTCTCAAAAACCCCAAAACATTTTCCAAGACTTTCAGAAATTATAAACCTTCAATGCAAAAAATTCTGCCTTAATCAATGCATTTATTTTTTCTAAAATTAATTTTATTTTTTGTTGATGCATAATTGTTATACATATTTGGGGAATACATGTGATAATTTAATGCATCTGTATAATTTGCAAAGATCAAATCTGTGTAATTGGGGTATCCAACACCTTAAATGTTTGTCTTTTAATTATGCTAGAAAAATTCAAATTATTCTCTTGTAACTATAATCAATACATTTCTTTTTCTCCTTTCTCTTTTTCTTCCTTCCTTTCATCCTTTGCTCCTTTGTTTCTTTTTTTCTTTCTTTCTTTTCTTCCTTCCTCCAATACCAGTTCTCTAAGACAATGGACAAAATGTTCTAAGAACTACAAGATTTGCTTTTCAATGCCTACGTTCCCCTTCTGTGTTATTTCATTCTTCCATAACCTGTTTTGAGCCTGCTTTGTGTAGCTGGTGGTAACAGTTTCTCATTATTTATTATTTTCCCTTAGTTACTGTGAGGTTTTTGTCTCATTGGACGGCCTGTGGCTTTGGTGTCTAACTTTCCTTAAGAGTTGAGCCTTTGGCCGGGGGCAGTGGCTCAAGCCTGTAATCCCAGCACTTTGGGAGGCCGAGGTGGGCGGATCACGAGGTCATGAGATCGAGACCATCCTGGCTAACACGGTGAAACCCCGTCTCTACTAAAAAATACAAAAAAAACTAGCCAGGCGAGGTGGCGGGCGCCTGTAGTCCCAGCTACTCGGGAGAATGGCGTGAACCCGGGAGGCGGAGCTTGCAGTGAGCTGAGATCCGGCCACTGCACTCCAACCCGGGCGACAGAGCGAGACTCCGTCTCAAAAAAAAAAAAAAAAAAAAAAGAGTTGAGCCCATTCCCACTGGCCACTAAAGCCATATTAATGACAAAAATCTCATAGGTGTAATAATCATTCTTCTGTTAAGACTTAAATGCATTTGGGGATTTAAGTATCAATCCCATGTGGTTTCAGTTTACAAGGTTCTCAAAATTTGTTAGAGTTTTGGTTTCAGTTATGCATACTCCAAACAATTTTTTTATAGAAGAGTGCTAGTATTAATTGTATCTTTAAAGATGAATTGTGAGACTATTATTAACGTAGAGCTACTGAAAATAAAAGGTACTATGGAGATAATATTAATAAGGTTTTAAATATTTCCTCTTGGGATGAATAACTGTATTTTGTCAAATAAGGTAAATACACAAACTGCTAAGCTTTAGTCAGATTATCCATGCTTGTGAATTTTAGATCCACTAAAAACATAGCAATTTGTTCACTAGCATAGATAATTAAAGAAAATACAGGTATAAACTTACTTTAACATTTGAAAATCTGCATTATAATTTCATGGTATGCTGAATCATATTAACAATATCCTTATTTTATATTTGTAACGTTTATTCTCAATTTTCACTGAATTACTAAAAACAAAAATCTGGCTTTCATATCTGTACAAAAAAATCTATTACTTCCATTCCATATTAGAAATATGTTTAAATTTTATACTTCACTCTGTTGAAAATTCAGTAAAGCAAAGGGGAATTTAAATAAAAATAAACCGTCCTCCCGTATGGAAATAAAGTGGAGTTTTGTTTTTCATCTTTTCCTGTTCTCAGTGTCAGCCTTAACCAGGTGCAACTAGGGCTCAACTCCCTCCCTGCCGTGACCCCAACCTTCTGCCCCCATCTCTTAGTACCTAAGATTGGCTTTGTCTGTACTTAACATTAAAATAGCACCTTAATATTATTAGACAGATTTATTTAATAAAAACCACATTATTTCTAAATGGCATTCACCCTCTCAGAAGTTTAAATATCTGCCAGAAATTTACCCCAGCACTGACCTTGCTTTCTTTAGTAGAGTACAAGCCTTCAATAAAACACTCTGACAATCAACAGCAAAAAGCCACTTGTCTCACCTGAATATATAATAACAAGAATAAGTTTCCTGGTACTGCTCTATATGGATGTATTTATACAAGCACATAGCCTTTTGGGGGTGTTGGTTAGTTCAAAAACACATATTCCAAATACTCCTTACATTCAAATTCAGCAAGTTATGGTTTGTTTTGATCTTTCAAAGTGTGCTTGAAGGTTTGAATGCATCTGTGGGCTTACTTTACGTAATATATGCAGTTAAATTTTAATACAAACTGACTTTTCCCTTCTACATAGCCACTCTCCAACTGCTGTCAGTCAGCAGGAACTCAGGATATACAGACTCATGTTAACCTCTAGAAGAATGTGATTTCTAGCCCATTCAGTTGGCCACAGAAATGCCCAGATTGTATTTCAAACTAAAATAAAAGCTGCTTTGGAGGTAATTCTCTATTCCCACCTTTGCTACTTGCTAGTACAAGTAATTAATCTAAAAGAGAAAAATATATTCAACTTCATATTTGCAATCAAAATGTGAATATGCAAAAAAATGCAAGCATGCTTGTATTCCAAAGAAATATGAAAATGGGTAGGGTGACACAAATACTCCCTCAAAAAAATTCTAGGAAAGTAAGAGATGATTTGAACTTGTCCTCCAGTGAATGGATTACACAATATCTAAGTTTCCTCTTAAGCATAGGTTTAGTTCATAAACTTAGTCTATTACATTCAATGTTAAAGTGGCTTAATTTTTGCATTCTTGCCCACTTGCTGGAGGTATACCAACCCTACAGGATTCCTCACAAACAACACTTCTACTTTGAAACTTTTGCTAACTCCGCCAAGCTCATGTAGGCTTTCCTCCATGGTTCTTTATGTTTTCAAAGCAGGGTTTCCCAAATATCAATACTTAATTTTGTGGTCCTGCACAACACCCAGTATGTATCTTTGAAATATTGAACACACAAAATAGAACTGTTTGCTAAGTGTTTTAAAATGGAAATATCCACTTACTAAAGCTCCATTCTGTGCTACCTCTCTATGAAACTTTCCCTGGCATCCAAACAAAACAGCCTCTTTCTTTTCTGAGTTCTTTGTTATATGTTCAGCTCATTTGTTGCTCCCACTGTTCTGTATGGCTGTTCTCTACACACTCATATTTTCTACTCAACAAGAAGAAAAAATTTCTGAAAGTCTGAAAGAGTCTAACATAGCCCAGAGCCTAGCATCTTGCTTGGGGTAATGGTTCAGGGTACTGAGTAGAGATTTGACCAAGGTGTCCTGAGTAAATTCTAGCTATCCTGACTTGATACTAGACGGCTTTAATTTTTTTTAACTTAATTCTGGTGTCAGCCTTCATCCTGGGGAAAATCATTTCTTTCCAACTCACATCTTCTTTAAAAATAATGTATACTGTTTCTACTGTGTTCATTTAATAGGTACTTCTGATGTAAACTCTAAGGATGTTAAACTTTAAAACAGAATAACAGGGAAATATAGGTTGTGGTTTATTTTGGAGGAATTGCTATTAGCCTGACTACAAGGCTAATCTTCAAACATGACTCTGGAGAAAAGGTTAGCAGCCTGAACTCAAACAGGAATGGTTGTTAATAGATGAATGCAATGATGAGGGCTCTCGGGGGTGGGTCAGCTCCGTGACTTTTGACCACCTCAAAAACACAAGCTGTGAAAACACAAGCATTCCTTCATTTTACTTATCATTTGGATCCTCAGCTCTGATTCACTTTTTTCAAAACTTATTTTGGAGCCAACAGGGATTGGTAAGTGAAAGGCTACCTGGGGCTGATTGTCATCAGCAGCAGGGCCCCGCGTGGAGGAGAATTATGGCTCTTGTTCACAAGAGTATGTTTATAATACATCTAAACTTACCTGGCAAAGGGTCTTTGAGGAGACTGTGGAGCAAGGGTGGAATCAGATAAGAACATGACTTGAAAAAGACACTTTGGTGGTTTAGAAAGTTCTTTGGGGAAATATTCTCCCTCTCTATTCAGACTTTTCCATTCTTTATCAACTCAGTTTTATTTAGTATCTGTGTATGAAGTTAAAAACGTGCTTTCTGTTTTTTTTTTTTTTTTCCTATTCAAATAGCTGTGTTCAAGGCCTAGATTGTTCTTAGCACCCATCAGATCATGTACTTTGCAGGTAATACTCATTTAGTCTCATAAGAATGACTTACCTTAGACCCTGGACTTAATTTGGGAGCTCTTAGTTGAGTCTGTCTGACCAGCCTGAGAAATAAGACTGTATTGTGGGCTTAGAGAGACCTGAGTTGCTGTTTCTCAGTTACTAACTGTGTGACCTTTAGAAAAACTCTTGCCTTCTCTGAGCTGGAGTGGTAGGTGGTACTGGGAGATGACTAGGAGAGATGGGTAGGACAAGTATTAAAATCCAAGTGTCACACATTACATTTCACAACTACTTTTAGAAGAGTCTCATCAAAGCATATCTTCACAATAGACAAATTTTTGATTCTCACAACATAAACACTTACAAATGATTATGTAGGAAAGCAAAATCCTGTGGTTTTACTTAACAAAAGTGAAGATTACATATTATTCAATACATTATCACAAAGCTCTTTCTATTTGAAGGGGCCAAAGTCTAGATAAAACTTGTAACCCCACTGAATTCTATCCCTGAGAACAAAGGGTAATTTCTGCTCAGCAATCCTCGGTGGGTATGTAAATGAATGCTGCTGAAATATTCAGAAGCTGATACCAATACAAAGTGAAGTGCAATAATCTAAATGTGTCATTGCTTTCCGCTGCTCCTAATTACTAGCTTTAGGCTTTTTTTTTTTAACCAATATTTTGTCTCCTTGCTTTTCCTGTACAGATGGAATGAACACCCAACTATATAAGATTACTAGTTTCTCACAGCAACTTTCAAGCACTGTCTTTGTTTTTGTTTTTTGTGTTTTTTTGTTTTGTTTTGTTTTGTTTGGTTCCATCATTGCTCTGACTGTGACCAGTTAGAAGAGTTGGTTGATGTGCAAAATGTTCAAAGTCACAACTTGCATGGGCTAAATTACTCTTTGTTCCATGGTTATAGAAATCATTCTAACGACAAGGAAAAATTCACTGGTTACAAGGAAAATCAAAACTAGTGCACTTTAGAAGGGGATGTTGCTCAAATATTAAAAAGTAATGCCACTTTTGCATGTAGGGAAGTTCACTGGTAACATAATACCGTCCTTTTAAATAAAACTCTTAATGTACAGTGAAGAATTGTGTTTGGTTTATATTTTCTCTCTAAGCCCCTTGACGAAGTGCCCCCTTTCTTAAGGATGGAGTCCCAAGAGAACCTCTTCTGTGAAACTCAGAGGCCGATCTTCCATTCATCACATGACATACACAGCACTTTGCTCCTCAAATTTTCTAATCTCCACCAGCCATGGCCAGCCATTCTCATTTAGCAGCCCAACTGCTGCTGATTTGAAAAAAAAAAAAAAAAAAAAAAAAAAAAATTGGAGAACACAAAATGAAACTGAATTGTCTCAAGACTTCACTGCAATGAAACTTAGAGGTGTTTTCTCTTGTATGAGATAATTCTTTCCATTGTTAATTACAGCCACTCTGCTTCCATCCCTGATTCCTCAGAGGGACTCAGATTTATTGATTAAATTGAGGGGCTAATCCAAAGGATATCTACAATGCTTGCTCAGAAATAGCTTATGCTTTTGGACACAGAAACCTTGTGTCTGGCAAAAGCTTGCTTGCAGGCTTTCCTTTCCATCAGAACAAGTTCTCTCCTTAAGAAACTCTTTAGGGCCTCTTGAAAATTGGTCCCAGATAGACCCACTTCTCTAACACTAACTTAATAGGCATAAATCCAGGGGTTGATTTAGCTTATGCTTGAGCCATACTTAGAGCCACCAATTATTAACCTTAGGAATCACAGATTAATTTTATGTTACTTATTCTTTTTTTTTTTTTTTTTTTTTTTTTTTGAGACGGAGTCTCGCTGTGCTCCCAGGCTGGAGTGCAGTGGCGCGATCTCGGCTCACTGCAAGCTCCGCCCCCCGGGTTCACGCCATTCTCCCGCCTCAGCCTCCCAAGTAGCTGGGACTACAGGCGCCCGCTACCGCGCCCGGCTAGTTTTTTGTATTTTTAGTAGAGACGGCGTTTCACCATGTTAGCCAGGATAGTCTCGATCTCCTGACCTTGTGATCCACCCGCCTCGGCCTCCCAAAGTGCTGGGATTACAGGCTTGAGCCACCGCGCCCGGCCCTATGTTACTTATTCTTATGGAGTTTTCAATGTTATGTTTATATCAAATTAATCATTTTCAAATGATGTCTACTACACAAACATGAGAATAGCAGATATGGTTATGGATATAGATGAAATATCCAGAGCGGCCACCCCAACTTATCCTTTCTCTTATAACCACATTTCCCTTCAGGCCAAGGAAAATAACTTAAAACTGGACTAAATCATTCTACTCATATAGTCATATTCTCTAAATTATGTATCAGTGTTAGAATTCAAAAGGAGAATTTTAAAAGTAAAGGAAATTTAGAAAACACCTAAGTATTATCATTAATTTATAGTTTTTATTAATGAAACAATATAGAATAGAATAATAGAATTCATACTAACATTATTAATAAATATTGTACCTCAAACACTTACTATGTTTGGAACTGTGCTAATAAGCACTTTACATATTTTTCCCCATTTAGTCCTCACAATAATTCACAATAGATAGGTGCTATGATTAGCCTCACTTTATAGGAGAGGAAAGTGAGTCTCAGCATGGTTAAATAATGAAGTCAAAGTTAACAAACTAGTAAATGAGAAAGCTGGAACTTGGATGTAAGTCCATCCAACTCCAAACATTTTTAATGTATTCTCCATTATCATTTTCATTCCTTCCTTTCTTCCTTTATTTCTTCAAAAATGTTTATTAAATATCTCTTATTTAGGAGGATTTTGAGTTAATGTCATAAGGTATACCAGAAAATAAGAGATAAATTTTCTCTTTAAAGAACTTACAGTTATTTATAGGACACATAATCTTTCTTTCTTCCTCATCACCCAGGCTGGAGTGCAGTGGCACAATCTTGGCTCACTGCAACCTCCACCTCTGGGGCTCAAGTGATCCTCGTGCCTCAGCCTCCCAAGTAGCTGGGACTACAGGTGTGTGTAACCACACCTGGCTAATTTTTGTATTTTTAGTAGAGACGGGGTTTTGCCATGTTGGCCAGGCTGGTCCCAAACTCCTGGCTTCAAGTAATCTGCCCACCTCAGCCTCCCAAAGTGCTGGGATTACAGGTGTGAGCCACTGCACCTGACCCAACATATAGTCTTTAGATGACTATGTTTAAAGGACTACATTGCCAGAGTACATAAGAGATATATCTGAATTAATTGTGTAATTATCCTGAGTTATATAACAATTTGTTTAAAAATTCCACTGTCCATACTAAGATCTTAGGAAAGATCTGAAATGGCTGGCGAAGACCCTAGAGAAGACCAGAAACAGTATTATTCTCAGCACAGGTGCAAAGGAGGGAGCAGTGTAAGATTAGTCCGGAATTAAATGATGCATCCTTTGAATAGCTGGATAAGTGGGAAATATTTTATGAAGCAGTCTAAGTTTTCGACAAGAGGAATTCAGTATTTTATATCTCTAGCCAAAATACAGAATAATTCAAACTTAGACTATTCTCTCATTGAGAAGACATTCATGAGAATGATTTAGGAGACAGGATAGTATCAGAGAGAAAATATAAACTGTGGAGTCAGAATAATCTGTGTTTGAAATCTGGCTCAGCCATATTCTAAACAAAATGCTTAAATTATCTGAAACTGTTTGCCCATCAGTAATCAAGAAATAATAAAAGTGGCATCCACCTTGTAGAAATGTTATACAATATTTGAGATTATATATGAAACACTTTACATGAGGAAGGTACTCAATACACGGTATAGCTTTTAGCATAGCTTAATCTTATGTCCTTCCGTGTTTAGGAATATCAGTATATTTAGGCAGATGTCCTTGTCTTTTCTCCCTCCCATAGGTGAATTTCTCCTAAAACTATCTACTTCATGAAATGAAGACTTTCTGTTAACAGTGAAAATGAAATAGAATTAATTTCAGGGCACATGATGTATTACTCTCTTTGATAGACTATTCAAACTTAAACTCAGTTTCAAAACACCGGATTATCATATTCAGGAAACAGATTTTGTTTTCCTTTCTGTCTCTTTTTCATTAAAAAAATTTAAAGCCACATTTAATGGAGTATAATTTAACATAAAATAAAAGTTTCTTTTTATAGTGTATAGTTCCATGAATCTTTACATATATTGTCATGTAACAAACACCAAAAGCAAAATATAGATCAGTTTCATCATCCCTCCAATTTTTTTCATGTCTATTTGTAATCAACCCCTTACCACACCCATAGCCCTTGGCAATTACTAATGTTTTTGTTGTAATTTTGCTGATGTTTTTGCTATAGTTTTGTTTTTTTGGAATGTCGTAGCAAGGAATCATCACCTATTACATATAAATATTCTAATTTGGTTTCTTTCCCTAAGTATAATGATAACATTCATCCAAGCCATTTCATGTATCAATAACTCTTTATTATTTCTTTTTTGATATTTCCATGTATGGATATATGACAATTTGTCCAATTGAGAGATATTTTGTTTTTTTTCCAGTCTGAAGCAATTATGAATAAAGGCACTATAAACTTTTACTTACAAGTATTTATGTAAACACAATTTTCTTTTATCATGGTAAATACATAGTACAGTACTTGCCAGATTGTATCATAAAGATAGGTTTAACTGTATTGGCAGAACTGCTTTCCAAAGTGACTGTACAATTTTTCATTTCCACCAGCAATATATGAGAATTTCAGTTCCATGTTCTCAACAACACTTTTAAAAATAGCCATTCTGATAGATGTGTAATGGTATCTCATGATGGTTTTAATTTGCATTTTACAAGGACACCCAATGAAAGTCAGATTGGTTGGTGCCCCTGCCTCCACTCTTGTGAAATATTTTCAATGTCACACATGTATACCTTCCCACAATTTAAGGTAATGGGAAATATATTAAGACAATGTAAACCTTTCTTAAACATTACCCCATTACAGTACTCAACTACTCATTTGCACTTCTATATTTGTGTGCATAACTTTTAATAGAAAAAATTACCATTATTTCCACACTGATTTTTTTTTCTTCTGGGAACATTATGTTTTTCCAACTAGACTCGAATCTTTAAAAAGACAGTAAATAAGTGATACCTATCTTAAACTTATGCTATCTAAGAGCCGTATTCCACAAATGCTTGTGGAGTAAATTGAGAGCAGTTAAGTCACAACTTTGTTCTGCCCTTCTCCAAGCTAAATATCACCAGCTACTGAGGGTCAAAACTGAACAGAAAAGATGACAGAGAAGGAAGTGCTAAGGGCATGAAATCATTTGAGAGTCTAAATGTGGATTGGATTGAACGCTAAAGAAAATTGAAGAGAAAATGCAAAGTAAAGTATATAAAGTAAATAAAATGGCACAGGCAAAAGGAAGGAACATTAGAAAAAATAAGCAGAGGGGATATTGAAAAATACCTGTACAAGAAAAAGAATTCATCATATAACAAAGAGAGACCAAAAACCAGAAATACATGCCAAAAATACTTGTACATGAATATATTTATTTTTACTGATGATATTTAATTCTCTCAGTCTATAAGTTAGATAATTTAAAGTTAAATCAGCCCTCTGTACTGAGTAATGTATTATTTTTGTATATTTTGGAGATAATGTTTGAACAAATCTTTTTCTTTTGTATTCGCGTATCTCCTGGACTTTTACTAAAATGGAAAACATTAATATAGACTCAAAATAGTCAACACACTACCATGTAAATAAGACTAGGGAGAAGGTAGGGAAGACATATTCTCCTGATAAAGATAATCTTCTCTTTGTAATTGCACCTCTTACTACGGTTTTAAGTATGACTAAGCACCAGGACAACCCATCCACTTCTCTGAACTTTGTGTATTCACCTCCCACTTAATATCTCTCTTTAGATGTTTGATAGCATCTAAGATTTTGTCATGGTCAAAACAAAATTATTTATATGTTCTCCAAGTTTTTCTAATTCCGGTTTCCTCCAACCCAGTCAATAACAATTCAACTTTTCCATTTACCAAAATCTGAGTATCATTATTCACATCTTTTTCTTACATTTTATTCCAATCCATCAGCAAATGCAATTGGCTGTACCTTCAAAATACACTTGGAATCCTACTGTAGTCAAACCCAACATCATCTCTCATCTGAATTATTGCACTGACCTTCTAACTGGTCTCCTTATTCCCATTCTTGTTCTCTGCAATGTATTGTTTACACACTAGCAAGAAGAATTCTTTTTAAAGGGTAAGAAAGATGATATCATATTAGAATTTCCAGAAACTTCTAGTAGCCTTCAGCCCCATTCATCCTGTAAGGCCCAACATGATCTTGTCCCTGCAACCTCTCTGGGAGTATTTCTTCCCAGTCTCTTTCTGACTCATTCTACTCTAGCCACATTGGCCTTCTGACTCTCTCAAAAGCATGTACGTTCTCTTCTTTGGGCCCTGGGACTTCTTCTTCACCCTTTTTGAAATTTCTTCCTCCAGATATATGCATGCATCTGTCTATATATGCTTTCAATCTCTGCTCGAAGGACACCTTCCTTCTCAGAGAGATTTTTGCTGACCATTCTGCAGAAATAGCACCCTCCTCCTGTTTTTCTCCATTCAAATTATTATGCTTTACTTTTCTTTAGAGCACTTGCTACCACCTAACATTTCATGTATCTGTTTGTTTATTTTACCATCATCTCAATCCTTCCCCCTAGAGCATGAGCTCCAGGTGGGATTTAGACTATTTTGTTCACTCTTAAATTCCCAGCGCCTGAAAGAATAAGTGGCTCATAGAATGTACTAATATGTACTTGTTGAATGAATGACTGATTTAGAAGCCTGGAGCAGAGAACAAGTATATACACTTTATGTGCCAAAGTTACATAAAGTGGTAGAGTGGGCATAAGAACCCAACATTCTGATTCTGGAGAAGTGCTTTAAATCACTCTTCTCTACTGAACCTGAGAGAGCTAGTGTAAGGATTAAAAGATGTAACCTAGGTCAATTTTCCATCCTCACACTTTATGTGCAGTAATTACTGAGTAAATGACAATTATCTACTTATCCCCAGGACTTCCTCAACTTTAGTCCCCTAATGGTTGGTAATAGAAGATAAAGTCTGTTAACAGTCATTGATTTTTAAATATCCAACTTGAAATCTACTTTGTACTTATCACAGAAGGGAATAAGTGATGTGACTGTCCCAAATTTTAAGTAAAATGGCTTTTTCCAGTTGTTCCCTATAAAATACATATAGTGTCCTGACCATCTAGAATCTTTGGTCAATTTGACCTCACTCATAAAATTCTAAATTAAAAAAGAGGGCAAAATGCAAGGAAGTGGAGGTAGAATGTACCAAGACTGTGTATAAATGCACTATCCCATATATATACATATTCTATGTATTCCTGAGAAAGATAGAATGCAGGTAAAAACTAGTAAGTATGGGTTGTTTATTTGTTTGAACAAGCAAACTTAAGACTCTTATGGCCTGACTTGAAGGTTAAACACAACTAGACCCAGGGTGATGTTGTCTTCACCTCTGCCCCTTCCCACAGTGTTCCACTACTATTCTCTTCCACACTTTTGAGTCTTTCATGGGGTCCAGTGAAGGTCAGCTGCTGCTGGACATCTGGCACTTGGTAGAAATAGTAACAATATGTAGATTGTAATAAGCAAGGCATTTTTTGAAGTAAAATTGAACTTACTGTACACAAATACTTGATCTACAACCAGCAAAACCCCAGAATCAAGCACCAGTTCTCTAAAGTGTTTGCAGAAACCCTAAGTGTGGTAGAGGTAATCCATTGGGTAGGCAGGAGAAAAAGATAATAATTTTTATGTACTTTTATTGTTGTGTAATAAACTAAGAAGGAAATGAAACTTCAATGACAATCTGTATATTTACAGTAATTATATATACAATTTAGAAATAAAGCATATTGAAATGCAAAGTAAAATTATTTTACTGATAGCATTCCATCATAAGAAGATATTAGATTATATTATTCATTTTATTTTTCAGAATAACAACTTACCCCAAACTTAATGGTTTAAAGCAACACATAGTTTTATCACACAGTTCCATGAATCATGAGTCCTGGCATGGATTACCTGTGTCCTGACCTGGAAGCTCCACTGGAAAAGAACGTGCTTCCAAGTTTACTTGAGGTTGTTGAAAGAGTTTATTTCCTTGTAGATATATGACTGATGACCTCAGGCCCCAGAAAACTTCCTGCCCGTTGGCCATCTCCATGAGTAGTATGTAATATGGCTGTTTGCTTCTTCACGGCCAAAAAGAGAATCTCTCTGCCTCCAGTCTGTTAAGGCAAAGTATTACATAACAAAACAAAGTCACAGAAATTGACATCTTATCACCTTTACCATATTCTATGGTTTAGAATCAAGTAATAGGTTTCACCTGCACTCAAGGAGGGGTCATTAGTCAAGGCTCCTTGTGGGTCATCTTAGAGTATGTCTTCCATAGAGACCATCCTTCAAAAGAATATCTAAAGGCTGTCTCACTTCAAAACCTAAAGATTACTTTTAATTTTTTAAAAAACCTAGCTAAAACATGCCTTTCTTCCTGGAAAATGTATTAAATCAATGCAACTCAACTCTGATCACTTCCTACATTGGATTTCTTCAACATTTATGTGCTAAGTTCAGGCTGTATTACGTTGTACTTGTCAGTTGATGCTAACAAGTGTGTTTATTTTGTGTTCCTCCCATGTACATATACTTCAAGGACATAAATTTAGCTTTATCTCATAAATAATAACACTGCTATATTAAGATTGTCAGAGACGGTAATGTTTTTCATCCACCCTTCCTGTGTTCACTAGCACACTTATAGTGTGAAATGAGAAATTCCACATCTTGCAGAAAGCAAAATGAAGACTGAGGGGCTATGCAATGTAGTTGGAACACATAGCAGTGGTCACTGACATGGTAGGTATTAGACCTCAACATTTTCAATCCTTTATCCTTTGTTCATTCCATCAGATCATACTGTTTCCAATTAGCTAGGAGTTATCTTTAAAGACAGAAATGATCTTCAAAAAAAAGAAAAAAAAAAGAAATGAAAGCCTTGAGAACTCAATCAGCACTAAAATCTTCCTTCCAATGTTGCGTCTGGATGAATAAGTCCATCCGAAGAGGTATGGCTCTTTTATTTTTAAATTTTAAAGGGGAAAAAGTAGATTACTTACTTTATTAAAAGTGTGCATTTAAGAGTCTAGCTCTTTTGGGCCAGAATTCTCAAAAGAGAATGGGAAATCAGGCTCAGTTTATAAGTCAGTTCTGTGTAGTTGCTCAAGACTCAGAAGCAACTATTTTTGGTTAATTAATTATTTGTTTCAATCTAGTCTTAACAAGGTGAAATAAAATGTTTAGGTCATATATTCACAATTGAATCAATAACTCAATAGAGCCCACATTTTTGCACAATGAAAGCAAATTAATCAATTATATTCCATCAATTTCTTGGCTTTTGGGGAAAAAACTGATAAAAAAATAGATTTTATGCTACAGATAATCATGGCTTGTAACATGCTAAGAGAAAAAAAATGCAAGAGTAATTTACTGAATGTGGTTCCTTTCCATGGACAAAAATAGATTATTATAAATGCTAAGAAAATGCTTTTGTTGTTGTTGTTTTTTCCCAGTTTTGCTCTATTGCCCAGGCTGGAGTGCAGTGGCGTGATCTCTGCTTACTGCTACCTCTACTTCCCTGGTTCAAGGGATTCTTATGCCTCAGCCTCCCGAGTAGCTGGGATTATAGACATGCACCAGCACGCCTGGCTAATTTTTGTATTTTTAGGGGAGACAGGGTTTCATCATGCTGCTCAGGTTGGTCTCAAACTCCTGACCTCAAATGATCCGCCTGCTTCAGCCTCTCAAAGTGCTGGGATTACAGGCATGAGCCACCACACCCTACCTAGGAAAAAGCATTTCTAAGATTTAGTAAAATGTCCCTTTTACCAAGAAAAATGGTAATAATTCTACCATTGCTTCTATAAGAGATTCTCCTAGATCCTCACTCACTAAACTCTGATATCCACAAACTTCTGCTTCTTCTTCATCAAGTGGCTTCTTTCCATAGCATGCAAGCAGCATGTTACAAGAGAGGCTATGGGAACACAGGGATGGTAGGAGTATTAGTATGTCTGCTCACTGATGAAACCATGATTCTTCATGTCTTCCTCTTGTGTAAATTACAGCAATACAAGATAACAGCAATACCTGCTTTTGTTAACAGGCAAATCGCTAACCTGCTGTTGCCACATTTGTGTCTCTTTTAAACCTTTTCATCATTTAAATTAAAATACAGCTAGGAATTAAAAGGGAAGTTTGCCATTTCTCATTCGATCAGATATCCAAGAACAAAGTGAATCTTTTCAATATCATGAGGTTCGCATGGTGAACACTAAGAGATCTTTTCAGAAAAAGTGTTGGTTAAGTCCTTTGTCATATTATGAGTACATTTTAAAATAATATAAATGATCTTTAATCATGATTTAACATAGTTTTTAATAAATTCAAATGTATATTTGTTCCTCATTGAATTTTAATGTCAGAATTTTGTAAATGAAATCAGTATTTTTCTAATTGGTTCTCTGCTGATTTTTAAAAATCATCAACCCTATGATACATTTTGGGAGTTTAGTGTAGGGAGTACACACACACATTGCATTCTGTCATTTTTTAAGTCCCCTCTAATGAATTCTTAATTACATTATTCAAAAGATCCATTATTCAGCATTCATCTCACTGCGAAATGAAACTCTTTACCTGACATGTGAATGAAATGAGTCTAAATGCTTTCCATGCCACCTAGGGATTCTGAATAGACTTTTAGCTTAACAGCAGCAATAGGCTTCATTTCTGCTTTAAATTTGTGTGGATTGTTTTTAGAGATAGGTTAGCTATGCAATAGTCTACCAATCTGAGCAGCACTTAAATTCCATTTTGTTCTCAGACTTACCTTGGGACAGAAAAACTGCACACAAGGTCAGATGATTGCTGAAGGTAGAAGAAATGCCATACATATACAAGATTTGATAACTGTAAAAGCCTTCAGATGCAAGTGTGCGTCACCTACAACACTAACTTTAGATGAGGAGAGCAAACTTCCTAAGAGCTGCTTGTACATTTTCTCCTTTCTCATTGTGAAGGAAAAAGTGGAAGCAGCCAGAGAAACTCAGAGACCTTCAACTGATAACAAGATTTTTTCTTAATCACACTTCCATTGCTTTCAGCAGACTAATGCATAATACTGGTAGTAAGAAATTGTCTCAGGCTTTATGTGCCTTTTGTAGCCATGGCTAAAAATGAGCCATAGTTACTATTTATCAAGCAGCCCTCATATCTCCAAATGAGGCCCACAGAAGATATCTAACAAGAACATAAGCTGATGTGATAGTAATATATAATAGTCTGTATTCCAGAACTCGAAACAGTTCTACAGAATATAAGCAAAGCTGCTAGAGATATAGGTTTAGTGAAAGCCAAGTTCATCTTCTAAATAACATAAAGTAACAAACTCAGAATCTTTGCCCTGCCTGCCCCCAGTTTCAGGAGAGGAAATTATCAAAAGCATCTAACAAGATGGGCTTACCTTAAATTTTGGTTTTGTTTTGGCTTGGCTTGCTTTAGCTTGGTTTTCTAGAGTGTGTGAATTACTACTTGCTCTGTTAGGCTTGGGGGTGTGTCTATGTGCAACAAGTGACCAAGTGTAGCCCTATGTCACACATTCAGCTATGCGTAGCTAAATGACTAAATTACTTCATGTAATTGCATCTAATGTTAAGTTAACAAAGACACTGAATCTCCAAGTCCAATTCAAAATATCATTTTTAGAGATAGCATAAGCTTATTAACTTATTTAGTTCATGATTCAGTGTTCTCTCTTTACAGGAAGTAGGAAATATCCTTAGGCAAAAAAAACTACATTTCTCTTCCACTATTGTTTTTATAACTGCCATTGTACCTAAAATTGGAGAAGAAATTTTTCTGCAACTGCTGCATAAAGTGAAGAAAGTAATAGGGAAACATCTTACCATAAAATTACTCCAAACACAGGAGGTTTGTTGTATCTTCAGGATAAAAAAATGCATTTTAATATTGCCATATTAAGTGAATATCTTGAAAACCAATGATAAATACACGCATTTTAAGTCAATGCCTTTGGATTTTTAAAGAATACAGAAAAAATGGCAGTCCACAATGCAATAACAATAGAGATGTGTCATAGAACTCGAATGTCATTAATTCAGTAGAAGTCATGAATAGGTGGAGATTTACCCTTTTCCCGTTTTTGGTAAGTTTAAGATTATTACATCAATGGAAGGTCCAATCTTAAATATATATCTGATCAGCCACAGGTGAACCTTAAGGTGTGGCTTTCAAGTTGCTCTGACTCCCATCCCTGCTGTATTGGAAAGAAGAATGAAAAGATAAAACTTAGAATCAGTCCTATGAGTTGTAGTTCTTTCTAGGAGATAATGCCCACAATAATATACTTAAGGATTGGTTAATGAAACACCTGGCAATACTTCCTAGCTGCAAACAGACAAAAAAATAAACAAATAAATAAATTAATATAAATCCATTATTTAAAATGCATGTGAGATATCAGAGAAAAACTCATGTTAATCCACTCCTCTAATAGGCAATGTATGTGAGTGTAGCTCATGGGGATTTCAGTTTTCTCACTGCAAGGAGTGGGCCTCCCCTGCTGAAGATTTCTCCCCTGAACTCTAGCCCCAGCAGTCAAAGCCCTCAAAGCTAAAGGCTAAGTCCACAAGTATGATAGAAGACTTCTTGATGTAAGTCAAAGTAGAAAATTTGAAAAGTATTCTTTTTTATTGTTGTCGCGTCACTGCCAGATTTCGGTATCAGGGTGATGCCGTCCCCTAGAATGAATTAGGGAGGAATCCCTCCCCTTCAATTCTTTTGATAGTTTCAGCAGGAATGGTACCAGCTCTTCTTTGTACCTCTGGTAGAATTCAGCTATGAATCTCTCTGGTCCTGAGCTTTTCAAATGAGTCTAATCATAACAAACACATTTACATAAGGATGAAACCAGTGTAAAACTTACCAGAGCATCTGGGTACCCTTGGTTCCTGAGCCAAGGAAATAAAGATCAGCACAAATTCTATTTCTAAGATGGTGTTGCATGTGTTGGAAAAAAGTTCTGTGGTAAAAAATATGATTTTATATTTATCAGAGCCTTTTTCATTTTACAGAAGAAAACAGATCAGACTTCTCTCCCAGGGAAGGCATGTCCCCACAGCCTGGCTGGACTGTTTTATGTCTTGCTACCCGTATTCCAATGCAGGTGGAAAGTAGACCTTAAAATAAAAGAAGCAGACAAAGAACTTGCCAAGCTTCCACATACAACATATGCACATTTGTAGAAAATAAAAGGTATGTTTAGGGGGAAAGTTGAGGCTGTTTAAGTTAAGAGTGCTGACGGAATGAGGAACCACTTGCTTGATGTCTGGCAATTTACAAGGCTATGCACAGTTAGTTTTTCATCCGTAATGCAACAATCCATGTTTGTCTCTGATGCTTCCAGGGAAAATATACTCGTGCAGCCTAAGAAAAATATTTAAAAGTGAAAGAAACAACTATTTAATTATCTTGTTTTCTCTTACAGTTATAAAGGCTGATGTTACTTAAAATCTCAAAAGTTCTTTCCCTGCTTTCCCTCAGAACCATTGTAAACATCAACTATTGTTTACAAGATGTAACTTATTACTTTGAAATATCATTTTATTATTTTTAAATGAGGTAATTTGCAATTCCCTGTACCATCATAGGTGTCTTTTTCTGAGCCTCTTTGAAAAGGAAATTTATAAACTAATAACAGAGTGTGTTTTCTGTGTGACAATTTAATTTATTTTTAACAAATCGATGCTGCACTTTAACTTTCTGATTATTTACCATTTATGTAACTATTAGACACCGAAACTGCATTATAGAGTATTTTAGCTCTCTACTGATAATGATAAACAGCAAGAAAGAAATGAAACTCCTTATAAAGGGCATTCATTCAACAAGTATAATTAATATTCTCTTCCCTTGTTAAAAATAATAGCTGTTTTCTGTTTGTTCCTTTTCATTTCAGTTAAACTATCCTTAGCGTTTCACATACAGGAAGACTTCCTTTTGTTCATTTTTTTTCTTTTTGTCACAAGAAAGCAAGCATTGGAACTTCCTCCTAATCTAGTAGTATTGGCTATAACATGCTTGGATACAGGAACTAATAACAAAGCCCATTTTCTATTTTTTTTAGCAATTACTCAAATAATACATTCTTATATTCAAAGCATTTTTAAAAACTATTTCAAATAGGCTAAATACGTTAATTAAATGGTTCTCAAGATCGTTTCTCAATCCCATTCCCACCACTCTGTGAAGCCCCAGAGGTCTTATCAATTCCTTGAAAAGTTCTGCCATTGATTCTGAAATTATGAAATTATAAGACAGAAGTACGAGTTTCTCACAGTCATTAATGTGTTAAAGGAGATGTACACTAGAGGCGATCCTTAAAGTTTAAACTTAGAATTATTGATAGCTATAAAAGCACTGGCTCAAAACCACCTAACCTTCTTAGCTGGTTAAAAGAGTATAATCCTCTCAGTTATTAGAAGACCTTTGAAGTGAAACACAGAAACTCAGCCCTTCTGCCTGTTTTTAAAATTCTCCTTGACTATAGACTAAATCACAGAGCAGTGTGGGCTGAGCCCTGTCTGTGCAGTGAGCAGCAGATTACTTTACTTGAACTTTGCTCCAGTCAGGACATTTTAAGGCTTATAAATCTTGAATCCATCTAAGTTCACCTTAAATTAGCCTTGCAAAAACACACTCCAAACTCCAGTTGTCAGCCTGGTGGCTTTTGGCCAGATGCCACTCAGCAGCCAAAACACTGATTAATTGTCATCTTCTCTTCTCTCTCTCTCTCTTTTTTTTTGTCATAGACACTATTTTTAAGGGGGAAAAAAAGAATATGCAAACTAATTTGATTCCGGTAGCAGCTGTAGCTGAATAATGGTATTGTTAGCAGGTACATTTTATATTTAAAATTTATTTGATGAAAACAGAGAGCCAGGCAGCTTAGCTGTGTATATATATTCAACAATGCCATCTACTGCACAAGAAATCTGGGTCTGGGCCAAGAAGCCATGCCAAGATACAACAGATTTTTCAATTTTCCAGCAAATAGAAACAAAATACTGGTTTCAGAAGGTGTACTCAACAAACACTTCCCAATGTGTTTCTGATTTGCGGTCAGAATGTTTTTACTGCTGGTGCCCTGCACTTTTGAGACATTTATTTCCTAAAAGAAAGATTCCTTTCTATAAACCTCAACTGTCTGTTTTTCAAAGCAATTTAAAATCAAACACACAAATAAAATTCTTAACATATGGAAACCTTCATATGAGGCCTTACGTATTCAGAGTTAAAATTGTTTTACAAACTGTAATGCTTTGCAGATGAAAATACAGAAAGGATGACTGTTTTTAGCACTAATGCTTTTTGACAGCGTTAAACCTTGTTTTAGTAATTGACATCAAAATGTTTGGTGGTTTTAAATGGACTATTAATAAAAATGGCATGTTTTAAGTTTTTTAGAAATTGTGCTTAATACTGTGAAGTGGGATAAAATTGCAAATGTAATACGGTGTTTTTATTATAAAAAAAATCTTTATAACAAAACAATCCTGATTCTTCTCCCATTTCTCCAGAGAAACTTCTGAAGCTCAAAGCGAGAAAATGTTTCCTCTTCATCCATCCTCAGATTCTCTGCTGAAATAGACCTTCCACAGATCCCAGTTTGGAAAAAGACAAAGCAAAATAAAACAAAATTGAAAAAAAAAAAAAAACCTAGCATCTTTTGCCATGAGTCCCTAGATTGTTGCTAAATTCAACTGGATCCCATGGCACCACAAAAATGTAGTTAAACATGTCTATTATGAACAGGGAAAAATAAATACTATTAGAAGACGTGAATTTTAGTGCCACCTCTGTCATAAATCATGTTGTATCCAGCAAACCACTTAAAACTTTTCTGATATGAGAAGAGAAATAATAATATTTACTCTGCCAGTATGGAAAGACTATTGGGATGAGATTATGAAATACTCTGTGAAAATCTTGGTAATGAAGGCAAAATTATTTAATTTTATTTAAGGCATCAAGCATCTACCGAGCACCTATCAGCTCTTATCTACAATGCATGGAAGAGACGAAATGGATATGAACATGATGAAACTTACCCTTGTGGAAATGTTGAAGAATGAATTGAATGAAAGTAGAAAATAGGGTGAAGTTCAATCTAGAGATTCATTTGGTTCATAGGGAAAAATAATGAGAAAGGAAATGAAGGAAGAAAATGACACCGTGTGTTTCTGGAACTTGAAATGATCCAGCATTGCAGTTTGAAGATAGAGTAGTAAGCAGAAACAGATATGACTGAGTTTATGGTACATAAAGAAACATTGTAAAAGATTGTCATTCATTTATTGATTCAACAAATATTTATTGAGTGCCTGTCATCAGCCTGGACTATACTAGTCAGTCAGTAAACAAAGGTGAAATAAAGATGTCTACTCCTTGACCTCCTCGTATTCGTATCTAGGACTGGAGACCTTGGACATGATTAAACAGGAAATTCAAAAGATGTAGTTCAGGCCGGATGTGGTGACTCATGCCTGTAATCCCAGCCCTTTGGGAGATCAAAGTGGGAGGACTGCTTGAGCCCAGGAGTTTGAAACTACACTGGGCAACATAACGAGACCCTAGTTCACATTTCCTAGAGACTACTCTGATGTCAGTGTGGGGGGTGGACTCCAGGGATGAGAAATGGAGATTGATGTTAGTACACAGGCCTTTCTTTCTCCTGCCTCTGCGTCCCTCTGTGCCCACTTTCTACGTCATTACTAAGCTCTTTATTATGTTGATAAAAATAATGGGAGAGATAAAACTGCCAAACTGGATAGCACAAGGATAATGGAGAGGATTTACTTTGGAAATGGACAGAACTATGAGGTATTTCTACAAAAGGTAGAGGGGGAGGCAGAAGAGTTAAGAACGACTGGCGTGTTTGTTTGTTTGTCTGTTTGTTTGTTTTGGACAGAGTCTCGCTCTGTCGCCAGGCTGGAGTGCAGTGACGCCATCTCGGCTCACTTCTGTAACCTCTGCCTCCTGGGTTCAAGTGATTCCCCTGCCTCAGTGTCCCAAATAGCTGGAACTACAGGTGCCCGCCACCATGCCCAGCTAGTTTTTTGTATTTTAGTAGAGACAGGATGTCATCATGTTAGCCAGGTGGTCTCAATTTCCTGACCTCGTGATCCACCTGCCTCAGCCTCCCAACGTGCTGGGATTACAGGTGTGAGCTACTGTGCCCGGCCTGGCTTATGTTTTTAGAAGCATTTTAGGTTAGAGATTGAGATGTTAGAAGGAAGAAATTTTGAGATGAATAGCTGCTGTCCATGTAAAGGATATTGAGAATGGCAGAGATGAAAAAGAAATATTTAAATGGTATAAAGAAATGCAAATTTTGACCCTGATTTTTCTTGAAATTTTAATAGAAAAACAAGGGAACATAGTGGAGAAAATGCTGAGACTGGAATTCTGATTTGGGAAGGAATATAGACCTCAGGAATTGATGTTTCAGGCTGAGACCCAGACATTTGTGTTTGCTAACACGAAAAGAAGCATAAAAAATTTCCTTAGGAATTTATATCAGTCAACAAATACTGAGGAATTTTAGAGTACAGAGATCTCATTCTCAAGGAGACTACATTTTAATAGGGCTGGCATTTGTAACAATGTAACATGCTTTAAAAATTAAGATATAAATATAGTAGCTCAACCAGTCATTTCACAATGTACACATATTTCAAAACATGTTGCACATGATAAATGTGTATTTTTATTTGTCAATTAAAATTTTTAAAATATAAAAAATATAATTGACAAATAAAAAATTTATATATTTATAGTAAACAATGTAATGTTTCAATATATGTATACATTATGACATGGCTAAATCAAGCTAATAAGCCTATGCATTGTCTCACACACTTATTTTTTTGGTGAGAACATTTAAGATCTTAGCAATTTTCAAGTATACATTATTATTAATATTAACTATAGCCACCATACTGTATAATGCATCTCCTGAACTTCTTCACCCTAATCAAAACCTCAAACCCTTTGACCAACATGTTCTCATCAGCCATCCCTCACCCTGTTCTGTGGCAACCACCATTCCACTCTCTGCTTCTAGGAGTTCAACTTTTCTAGATTCCACATACAAATGAGGTCATGCAGTATATATCTCTCTGTGCCTGGCTTATTTCACTTAGTGTAATGTGCTCCAGTTTCATCCATGTTGTTGCAAATGAGGATTCCCTTCATTTTTAAGCTGAATAGTATTCCATTTTGTAAATATGTCACATTTTCTTTATCCATTCATCCATTGAGAGATTCTTAGTTTGACTCCATATCTTGGCTGCTGTGAACAATGTTGTAATGAATGAGGGATTGTAGATTATCTCTTCAACATAATGGTTTCTTTTTTATTATAATTTTTATTTCAGGTTCAGGGGGTACACATGCAGGTTTGTTATTTAAGTAAATTCGTATCATAGGTGTTTGGTGTACAGATTATTTCATTACCCAGGTAATAAACATAATACCCAATAGGCATTTTTCTGATTCTCTCCCTCCTCCCATCTTCCACCCTCAAGTGGAACTTAATGTCTGTTGTTCCGCTCTTTGTGCCCATGTGTTCTCATTGTTCAGCTGTCACTTATAAATAAGAACATGCAGTATGTGGGATTTTTGTTCTTGTATTAGTTTGCTAAAGCAATGGCCTCCAGCTCCATCCATGTTGCTGCAAAGCACATGATCTCATTTGTTTTTTATGGCTCTGTAGTATTCCATGATGTATATGTGCCACATTTTCTTTAGTTTACTGTTGATGGGCATTTAGATTGATTCTATTTCTTTTCTTTTTCTTTCTTTCTTTCTTTCTTTCTTTTTTTTTTCTTTTTCTTTTTGAGATGGAGCCTTGCTCTGTCGCCCAAGTTGGAGTGCAGTGGCGTGATCTCTGCTCCCTGCCAGCTCCGCCTCCTGGGTTCATGCCATTCTCCTGCCTCTATTCTATTTCTTTATTATTGTGAATAGTGCCACAATAAATGTATATTAGTAGCATAAAATGTGTCTTTATGGTACAACATGCTGATTTCATTTCCTCTGTATGTATAACCAGAAATGGGATTGTTAAAGTGGTAGTTCTAGTTTTAATTTTTTGAGGAAACTCCATAATAGATGCGCTAATTTACATTCCCATCAACCGTACACAAGAGTTCTCTTTTCTTCACATCCTCACCAACATTTGGTATCTTTTGTCTTTTTGATAACAGCCATTCTAACAGCTGTGAGGTGATATCTCTTGCTGCTATATAAGTAAGTCATGGTACAGGGGAAGGGTATTGTAAAGACCAACCAACCAGTTGGGAGAACAATGGTGAGTCCAGTCTACTGGTGGCTTGGGAAGATGTGTGTGTTTGAAGGGAGAGAGGGTGGGTATGAGGTAGGAAGTCAAGAGTTTTGTGTTGGTCATGATAAATTGATCATGACCTGTTAGATATTAATATAAGAAGAACAAAATGTTTACTTGGGAAAGATCTGGGTGAGAGGTGTAAATTTGAACTTCATCAGAACAAAGATATTATTTGAAGCCAAGACTGTAGAAAGAGAAATGAAAAAGGTAAAGAACAGAGACCTGAAAAATTCTGACATTGAAAAGTCTGGTATAGAAGGGAAAACAAGGAAAGGAAATTGAGGAAAAGTCACCTTGCGTAGAAGATGGATTAAGAGTAAAGGAGTAGTCAAATAGTTTATATACTGGTGAAAGGTCATAAAAATAAAAGCTGAAAATTATTATTGGCTTATCAAGATGAAGACAATTGATGACTTTGACAAAATTCACTTCGTACTGTGATGGGGACGACTGAACTGAGGATGGAAGGAGTTGAAGTAGCGGCAGTGCAAAGAGACTCTCTGCCAGCCGCTCTATCAATTACACAGATTTTACTCCACTCAAAGGGATATTCTTCCACTCATACACACCCTGAATGCCATTTCCTCTCCCTTTCTCTTGGAATTTGCCTCTATAATATTTCTCTCTCAGCCCCGAAACATTAATTTCTCATTCATGCAATTAAATCTTCCTAATTAAGCCAGTATAATATGGCTTAATTTTCACTTACCTTAAAAATATTTCCCTTCATGGTTATTTTTTTCATTCCATTGACTGCCCTAGTTTTCTGCTGCTTTTTCTGTCCAAGTAACAAGATGAAAATCGGGTTTTAACCCACATCAAATTTATCAAGAAATTAGACTTACCCTTAGAAAGAGGGCAGAAATATAATCCCCTGGTAGATTTTGTGCCCACCATGGGTCAGGTAGGCTGCAGAACAACTGGAATAGATTAATTGCCAGCATACGCCCAGGATCAGGAATTCACAGGGATCACCATTCCAGGATTAGAGAAGAATCAGTTTGCCTCATGATTGGAACATG
This sequence comes from Theropithecus gelada, assembly GCF_003255815.1. NCBI lineage: Eukaryota > Metazoa > Chordata > Mammalia > Primates > Cercopithecidae > Theropithecus > Theropithecus gelada. The sequence continues at coordinate 140,112,931 of NC_037670.1, forward strand.
CTGCTGAAATTCTACAGAAGTGGCAGGCATCAGATGCAGAGAAATGCTGAGTACTGAAGTCAGAATCCAAAGACCCAGTACTAGAGAAAATTCATGGATTCAAGACCACCAGGATCTCCATCATGGTGACTGACTGTTTTGTAGTGGTTAAAAAGCAGAGCAGAGAATGTCTGAAACTCTTGTGTTAAATGCCTCATTGTGCACCAATGAACAAAGAATACTCCCTCACATTTAAAAAAAAAAAAAATCAGATTTGAGAAACAGCCATTACAGTCCACACAACCGAAATTCAGAATAATTTGGAGTTGGCACTTTTGTGAGGATTTGTAGTAAAAAATTAGAGAGTCTTATCTGTCATCTTAAAACAGAGGGACCCTTGCTTTTCTCACTATTGGTAAAGTTAACTAATCAGACCTAAGGAGGAAGAAAGACAACCATGGTGCCCTCAAGAACGGAAATTGAGTTCATGAAGTGCTGCAGGTAAAGGTGAGCCTCCTGAAATCAGCCCTTCAGCAGGAGAGTTCCTAATAAGTACACAGATAATCAGGTTTCCCACTCTCTGCCAGGAAATCTCCTAAAACCAACTTAGATCAAGTTTGGAGAATGAGCCTACCAATTTTCTTCTAGTGTAGCAAGAAAGATCATAAACAAGATAGCAATAACCACTAATCGATCTCTGGTCCTTTGCAGATACCAGAAGAGGTGGAGGTGGTACATATTTACAACATTTGTTACAGAAAATGAGACACAACTTGACAGAAGTAATGTTATTTGACCCAACAGGAAGGGGAAAGCAGAATTTGTGTGGAGAGTAAGATGCTGATGTTTGGACATGCAGAGAAGAAGAGTTTCCATATAGCAGGAAAAGGTACCATTAATTCTCCTTTTTGTTGTTGTTGTTGTTTTTGAGGCGGAATCTCACTCTTGTCACCCAGGCTGGAGTGCAGTGACGTGATCTCGGCTTACTACAACCTCTGCCTCCTGGGTTCAAGTGATTCTCCTACCTCAGTCTCCGGAATAGCTGGGAATATAGGTGCCTGCCACCAGGCTTCGCTAATTTTTTTTTTTTTTTTTTTTTTTTTTTTTTGTATTTTTTAGTAGAGATGGGGTTTCACCCTGTTGGCCAGGCTGGTCTCAAACTCCTAACCTCAGGTGATCCACCAGCCTCAGCCTCCGAAAGTGCTGGGATTAGAGGCGTGAGCCACTGCACCTGGTCAGCTGTCATTAGTTTTCAAGGAGAAAACACAGGAGTCTAATAAACTAATCCCTTCTTTGCTTTATCCCACAGCCCTTTCTGCTTTTTCTCCAGCTTGTAAGGAAGAGTCTAGATATTCCCGCATAGCACTAAGGCCTTCGAAGGGTCATTACTAGAAAAAGAAGAAATCACAAGCTGGGGAAAAAGATATACTAGAGTTTAGTTTTGAGAAGGGATGCAATGCTTCAGAGAAGAAGCTGTCGTCCACATGGACCATGAGGTAAAGAGACAGAGATGGAGGAATTTAAGATATAATTTCTTTTTATTAGTAATATTCTTTCTGTCCTTTGGTATTTATTAAAAGATTGAGTAGATTATATCTGATTAGATGAGATTAACGATTCTGGGTTTTGTTTTGTTTTTGTTTTTTTGTTTCTTGATTGCTGTTTCTTTGAATGTAATTCCATATGGTAATTAAGGTCCCATTTTTATTTTGGTTATATTCTTGATAATCCAAACAAGATAAAATAAGGAACTAACCTAGGCTGTCACCGTAATAATTATGAGAATGGGATACAATGAATATTTACATAATTCATTAGACAGAATAAGATAATTGCCCTGGACATAAGAAGAGAAGAGAAAGAAACAGTCTAAGATGTTTACCCAGGTTAGTCAATTGGTTCAGTGAGAATAGCAACAACTATGGGGTTTGAGGAAGAAAATTAATAACCTAAGTTGAAGACAACCAGTAGGCAATGGGATATCAATGTTTGCAGCTTATGGCAGAGTCAGAGCCAGAAATTCCCCTGCATGCTGGTGAAAAATAAACCCATGGGAAGAGATGAGATTCCCTAAGGCAGACGAATCAGTTAGGATCTCTAGAGGAATCCAAGGGCATCCTGAGATAGTTAATTGGCCAATTGTTAATTACAATTCTAAAATGTTAGCCACAATTAATGTTCTTCAGATAATGTAGCAGTTCAAAGTAAAGAAAATAGCTATCAACTATTAACAATAACATAAATTATGTTATTATTAGCATAGCAACTATGCTATGATTCTTGGCTTTCCTTATCCTGTGCCAGCCCTTTTACCTATGCAGAGTTTTGGATCTGATGGAGTGACTCATACGTTTATTCTCACAGATTCTAAGCAATTGGTGGTCATGTCTTCACTGGATTAGCACAGTTTTCTAAGGATAATTAGGCAAGAGAGTATCAAGTGATACCATAGTGATGCCTCTAAGTTCGAAACACAGTCTCTTTTATTCTATTAAGTAACAATAACCTAATTTCTTTCTAGTTATTGTGACAAATCACCCAGGACAGTGTAGTGACCTCCACCTTCTCTGCCTAATGGTTCAGCAGCATGAGATGCCCAAAATGTCCTGGGAATAGTTTTAGCTTCCAGTTCATTGTGAAGATGTTGATATTGACTCATGGAAGCATTTGGGCATTATGACCTTCAAATTATCGAACCATATTATTTGGCACAGGATGCAAAATTTCTTCTACTGTGTGAATAATTGTGGGAGGAGGGTGCTAGCCACTGTGATTATGCTTTCAATCCCAGAACTTTGGGAGGCCAAGGTGGCAGAGTTGCTTAAGCCCAGGATTTCATGATCAGTCTGGGCAACATAGTGAGACCCCACTTGTACAAAAAAAAAAGAAAAAGAAAAAAAGAAAAAGTAGCCAGGCATAGTGGTGCATACCTGTAGACTCAGCCACTTGGGAGGCTGAGGCCAGAAGGCTGGAGAATCACTCGAGCCTGAGAGATCAAGGCTGCAGTGAGCTGTGATCGTGCCACTGCACTCCAGCCTGGGTGACAGAGTGAGACCCTGTCTCAAAAAAAAAAAAAAAAAGGAGTAGTTGGTGAGAAGAGCCACTTCCACCTCTATGCTTTGACTCACAGACTTACCCATCCTATCAATGAAGCCTAAATTGGTTGCTGGATTAAAACATATACTTCACTATGTAGGAATAGCATCCTCATCTCACAAGGTGTTGTCTCCTTGTTTGAACTGTAACTGAGCCTTTGGTGGGCCATTCCACTGTTCTTTCAAACTGGCTACCACTGCTATAAAATGCAGTCCTAGTCAGAGAAGATATATAGGGGAAAATGGCAGTTGATCAAGTCATTCTCTAAGTTCATGAATAGTGCCGCTTGCAGGAGCATTGCAGGCAGGGAAGGTAAATCTTTATGTAGAATATGTAGTTGTACCCATGAGAGCCACCTTCTCTGATGAGAGGGGTCAACTTTTTTTAGGGCCACCCTTGAGTGGGACTGGAGTACAATATCTATTCATTACCTTCCATCTTTTCTGCCAGAGCCCTAATTTTCTTCTGAGAAGTCATATCCATGTGCCAGAAAACAAGTAGGGTTACTATTATTCAGTCACAAGAGATGAATATTACAAATAAAATATTACAAAAAAATTAGAACTCTAGACTATTCTAAGCCAGTCACGATTGTGTTTTCCCTTTCTAGGATAAGTAGTAAAATTTTAACTGAGATGTAATGGAATATGCTGAGGGACTTCTTGGAAATGAGTCCTCCTCCTAAAAGGTTATGTATAAAATGAACAGACCCTTTCTGGCCTCTGCATGTGACACCTGGATCTAAAGCAAGCATCTTGAGAAAATAAAGGGCATTACCTTAAGTGCATAAGCCAACAAAGTGAGGATGGCATACTGGAAAAAAACAACCTAGATCCTTGATAATGTTGTTAAGCCACTGAATTAGCCTCTCATGGAATTGCTTTGCCTTTAAACTTATTATGTGCAAAACAAGAAACAAAACTCCAAAATGTGGAAATGACTGAATGAAGGAGGTAGGGCAAAGGGCAAAGGTAAGGATCTTATGCTTCCTGTCTAGAAGTCAGGAGTTTGGCAGCCTTGTAGAGATAGGGAAGAAAAAGATGATTAGGACATAGGACTAATAAAATCAGTCTCTCATTGAATGATCTACAAAAGATAAAGGAGTCAAACTGGAACAAATATAGGATTATGGGTGGTTTCTTTCACTCAAGTTTATTTTTTTTAAACCCAAATCTACTTTTTAAAGCTTTCATGTAGAGACCATTAAAACTGAGAACTAAGGAGTTGATCAGTACACCAAATCTAAGTGCTACTGTTTTCCTTCCTTCCTTCTTTCCTTCCTTCCTTCCTTCCTTCCTTCCTTCCTTCCTTCCTTCCTTCCTTCCTTCCTTCCTTCCTTCCTTCCTTCCTCTCTCTTTCTTTCTTTCTTTCTTTCTTTCTTTCTTTCTTTCTTTCTTTCTTTCTTTCTTTCTTTCTTTCTTTCTTTCTTTCTTTCTTTCTCTTTCTTTTTTTTTTGAGACAGGGTCTCACTCTGTAACCCAGGCTGGAGTACAGTGGCGTGATCTTGGCTCACTGCAACCTCTGCCTTCCGGGCTCAAGCAATCCTCCTACCTCAGCCTCCCAGGTATCTGAGACTACAGGCACATGCCACCATGCCCAGCTAACTTTTGTATTTTTGGTAGAGATGGGGTTTCACCATGTTGCCCAGGCTGGTCTCCTGACATCAGTTGATCCACCAACCTCGGCCTCCCAAAGTGTGGGATTACAGGCGTGAGCCACTGGCCTGGTCGATAATTCTGCAAATGTAAGAGTAACTGTAGACTCCTCCCTTTCATTACAGCTTTGGCATCATGTGAGAGTTTATTAGAATCTCAAGCCCCAACTAGGTTTACTTAATCAGAACGTGCATTTTTACCAAGATTCCCAAGTGGTTGATAAGAATATTAAAATTTGAGAAACAATTTTTAAGACAAAACTTTTGTATGTAGTTATTAGCATATGGAATTGACTAGAAGAAAATAGACGAAAAGCTTATTAGGTTCATAAGGAAATGTATTCCACTGAGTTTTCTATTGCTTGCTGCTTAATGCAAAGTCATTTGTACAATAGGAATAGTTTTTGAATGGAAAAGGCTTAAACATACGTATAGCCTGTTTTTTGTTTAGTATAGTAAATATTTTCAGATTTTTGAAAACTATAAAGAGCATTAGCATTAGAATTCTGGGATCAGTAATTCTGTAAGATGCAGAAATAAGTATAAGTGAGGCTTTGGAACATGAAATGTTTAAATAACTGTTTAAGAAGACAGTAAAGTCAGTATCACATGAAAGGAACATGATTAGCTTACAAATGCAAGGAACTCAATGTCATTGTCAGGCACTATCTAGGTACTGGGAGTAAAAGTATGAATGGCATAATTCTTGCCTGAATGAAACACACAATCTAGATAAACCGTAAACCAATTGTCAGGTTAAAATGAGCAGGCAAATATAAGGGGTATGTTTTGGTAGTCTTTAGCATATACATCTCCAAACAACAGGCAGAAGCCTCATAGTGAATTTTAATTTATTTTTAAGTTAAAAAATAAAAACTTTCCAGCATACATTATTCTTCTCCTGCAAGCGGTACCATCATTTTTTTAAGGTGCTAACTCTCCCCTATTTTTGATGTGTGTGGTTCAAGTTAAGCTACACCATTGCTCCAGGGTAGAAGCATGAGATACAGATACGGCCAATCAGAGAACAGTATAGTATTGTTTCCAGCTATCATCTTTCCTTCCAACATCTCCCCAACTCAAGAGAAAGAAATCATTCACTAGAGTAGTAAGTCTGGGCAACCAGAAAAATGATTCCATTTATGGTGATAGAAATGTCAGTAAGTGAAGAGGATTTGGGAAGGAAGATGAAGAATTCCACTTTAGATAATGAGATTTAATTTAATATGTTTTATTTCTTTTTTTATTATTAAAGTAATGCCTGGTTTTGCAGATAACTTTAAATATAGGCAAAAGTGGAAGGAAAACATTTAAAATACTTTCTCAAACACCTATTCTGCATCCTTGCAGTTAACCTATGATTTTCCTCCTTTTAGCTTCTAATATAATAAATTACAAAAATTGATTATTTTTAACATTTAAGCAAACTTGTATTGCCTTGCACGAACAAACTCAGCTTGTTCTCTCTCTCTCTCTCTCTCCCCTCCCCCCCCTTCCTTTTCTCCTTCACTCCCTCTGTTTGGTTACACAATTAAACGGTTGAATTTAATTACTAATATTTTCTTTTGCATCTATATTTATGTGTGAAGCTGGCATATGATTTTCTTACTCATCTTTGTCAGGCTTTGCTACCAAGATTAAATTGGTCTCATAAAATGAATTAGGAAATATCTTCATATACTCTGAAATACTTTGTTTAAAATTATTTTATCAAAAAAATTAAATAAAATTATCACATTAATTCATTGAATGTTTGGAATAACTTATTAGTAAAATTGCTTAGACCTAAAGTTTTCTTTGTGGAACAATTTTAAGCTACCAATTTAATCCTGTTAAAAGTGTTGAATGTCTCCACATATCCATTTCTATCTATTCTCATATACATTCTCATCATTTACTTTGTAGAATTTTGTTGGTGTAAAAATTTGTCCTCTCATTTAAGTTTTCAAATTTCTTGCCACAAAGATGTTCCTACTCTCTTCTTATATTTTTACCGCTGTATTTTCTATATTTACATCCTTTTCCACATTACTTCTGTTGTTTTAGCTTCTCTCGATTTATCACGAGATTTTCCATAGATTTGGAAATTTTATCAGTTTTTTGGGGGTGTGGGTAGGAGGTCGGTTGAAGGGCAAAATATACCTTGTTTGATCCTTTATAATCCTTTATATATTTTGTTTGGTTTCATCCATTTTTTTCTCCCATTTTGTATTTTCCATCCTTCAATCTACTTTAGAGGTACACTGGTCTTGCTTCCCTGACTTAAGCGGGTGATGTGTTTGCTAATTGTCAGCCTCTCTTTTTTTCTAACTGGGGCATGTTAAGTTTATGAATGTCTCTCTAGATACTGCCTACCTGCATTCTGTAAGTTTTCATACATAATATTTCCATTATTATTCTTGTTCTTAAACATTTTATAGTCATCACCATGATATTGCCTTTTATCTATGATTTATTTAGATATGCATTTAAAAATTTCACATGTTGTAGCTATTGTCTTTCAGTATACACAAAAGCAATTTTCCATGTTCTGCCGAACTGTCTGGCTTTCTGCCTTTCGTTAATATTTGGCCTTATTATTATTATTTTTAGACAGTTTCTCTCTGTCGCCCAGGCTGAAGTGCAACAGCGCAATCTTGGCTCACTGCAACCTCTGCCTCCCAGATTCAAGCAATTCTCCTGCCTCAGCCTCCCTAGTAGCTGGGATTACAGGCACCCACCACCATGCCTGGCTAATTTTTATATTTTTAGTAGAGACAGAGTTTCACCATGTTGGCCAGGGTGGATGCGAACTCCTAGACCTCAAGTGATCTGACTTCCTCAGCCTTCCAAAGTACTGGTATTATAGGCCTGAGCCACCACACCCAGCCTCAAGGTAACTCTCTAAAAATATTTTTTATTCAGTATTTTAGGCTTTCTTAAGAGGAACAATCAGATTATATATTCTTTATTTTGCAGTTGTGATACTTCAATTTTTTTGAATTACTTTTTGTGTAAGATGTGTATTTTGTGATAAAATTCTGAAATAGTATCCTAGCACTAGTGCTTTATTTTATGACATTTCCATGAAAACAAGACATTAGTTCAAAAACAATTAAAATTTAGAAAATTCTCATTGTCTACTTAATGGCAGGTATTTCAAAGATCATTGAGTTTGATTAGTAATTCTCATGATTTGTTAGCTTTAAACAAAAAGTTGTTCATTGTAGTAAAAAAAAAATCAACAAAAATAAATCCATTTAAATATAGCATCTTTTTAAGAAATGTAAGCTTTATGGCTTCAGAAAATACTCTTTTAAAAATTGTGGATATTGTTTTTAAGATTAATGGCATGCCTAAATTTAAAATAAATCTCTTTTAAATTTTCCAAAAATATAAATGCAGAAAGCAAAATAAAAATGTTGAAATATTTAATTTAATTTAAATTTAACATCCAAAAAAATAACTAGATACTTATATAAATTAGACTTGCTTATGAGAGAAAAATATATTCAAAAATGGGTGTTCTAAAACTTTAAAAATTTATTTTATGATTTAATAAATTGGAACCTTACAGACAGAGCATACCAAAGAATTACAATTGAATGGCATGCCTAATTTGCACTGTCATTTGCATTGTCTCATACTTCCACATTGTTGGTATCAGGATTTTAAAGATCTTACGTGACCAAGATGAATTAAGATTGCAAATAGAATTAAGGTTGTTAATCAGTTGACCTTGAAATAGGGAGATTATCCTGGATTATCTAGGTGGATCCAGTGTAATTATTGAGATCCTGAAAAGATGGACGAGGAAGGCAAAAGAGGGGTCAGAGTGAGAGAAAGGCTTGAAGGCACTATGTTTTAAAGATGGAAGAAGGGGCCTGGAGACAAGCTGGAATCCGGAAAAGACAAAGAAATAGATCTCCCCTAGAGCCTTAAGAAGGAATGCAGCCCTTCAGACACCATGGTTTTAGCCCAGTGATACCTATGTCAGACTTCTGGTCTCTATAACTATGCAGTAATAAAGTTGTGTTGTTTAAACCACTAAATGTGTAATAAATCGTTACAGCAGAGATAGGAAACTGATACAACACCAACTCTTTAAATGCATTAAGACATCTTGCAACAACCAGTTGGTAGAATCTATCTGAAAAGATTATAATTAAAGATATTTCAAACTGGTAAATTTGTATATAATGGAAATGTCAGCTTTCTGTATTCTTATCAAATTTACTTGAAGACAGATACTAATTTTATGACTGAATCATAAATGACTACCTAGGTTATCTTTCTATATGAAAACCTAAACAGGAAGATATAATTTGTCAAGTTAATTCTCATGGGAACATCATAAAATGGATTATTGTCAGTTAAATTGGACATTCATACCTTGATGCCATTATCCCCAGACCTTTTTTAATGAGGTAATAGTTCATCTAAAGAACTACAATTTTGAGATTCACTGTGGAAGTTTGTTGTCACCAAGAATTCAAATAATGCTTTAAAAATAATAATATTAATAAAAAACTTCCTTTAATATTTCTGAACCAGAGATGTTACTATTCTACCAGGTTTATACTTTTAGAGGTCAAATTATTTTAGGTAAGAGAGTAAAATACTCAAAATTGTGCTTTTGGAAAAAAAAAATGTAGCAAGATAAGAAACAGTTTGGACTTCTGGCAAAGACGACTTTGTAAGTTCATACTTTTGGTTAAACCCATGTTTCCAAACACATCATGATGACAAAATATAAAATAATCAAATAAAGACCCAACCTGGAACAGAAAGAAGATAACTTCCCTGTAGAGCACACAAACAACAGAAAGAGTAGACAGAAGAAATGAACCTGCTCAACTCAAGGTCCGGAGAAAGCAGAGGCAGCCAAGAATTAGCTCATGTAGAGAACTAGGATTAAAATATTTCATATGGATTAAGGGGACCTGTCGAAATCTAGGATTTTGTGGATTCCCTGATGCTAATAATACAGGAACTGGAACTGTGCTTATATGCTTTCATGCCCAGGGAAGCAGGTGAAAATACATACAGCATCACACGGAAGCTGAAATAATTTGTCTGGGACTCATATGCAACAGCCCAACAGTACCCTAGTGCAGAATGCATTTCAGGATTTGGTTATGGATTTGGAACTACCTAAATGAAACACCATTAGAGAGAAAGTTATGAGAAAGAGTAAGAGTGAAAGCAAGAGAGAGCAACAGTGGGAGAGAAAGTAAGAGAGATCCTACAAAAATCATTTAAAAGATAGCCAAAAGTATACAACCAGAGATCAATTCTTCTTAAATGATATTAAAATAATAGAACAGTCTGAAAAATATGCTTTTAAAGCATATGTTTGCGAGGTTGAAAATCTAACATTCATACAACGTAATTAGCATGAGGATATTAAGGGAATAAGTTTGAAACCTTAGATGAAACAAAGTTATTAAAATACAAAGATGTGTACCACCTAGAATAAATTCCAAACTGAGCCGAGGAAAAAAAAAAATAGATGAAACAACAGATTTCTGAGGGGCTAACTCAGAATATAGCACACAGAGGACAAGAGTAAAAGAAAGAGAAAGAGGAGGAGGAGGAGGGAGTAGAGAAGGAAGAGAAGGAAAAAGAGTATTCCAAGACATGAAGGATAGATCAAGAGCCTCTGATAAATAACTAATAGATATTTCATAATTATAAGGTGGTCCTGGCCCGATAGTGTCCTCAGATGGTGTGATGGTTAATATTAAGTGTTAACTTGATTGGATTGAAGGATGCAAAGTATTGTTCCTGGGTGTGTCTGTGAGGGTGTTGCCAAAGGAGATTAACATTTGAGTAGGTGGACTGGGAGAGGCAGACCCACCCTTAATCTGAGTGGGCACAGTCTAATCAACTGCCAGCACATTCAGAATAAAAGCAAGCAGAAGAACATGAAAAGACTAGACTGGTTCAGTCTTCTGGCCTACATCTTTCTCCTGTGCTGGATGCTTCCTGCCCTCAAATATCAGGCTCTAGATTCTTCAGCTTTGGGATTCAGGCTGGCTTCCTTGCTCTCAGCTTGCAGACAGCCTGTTGTGGGACTTCACTTTGTGATACTGTGAGTCAATACTCCTTAATAAACTCCCCTTTATATATACACATCTAACCTATTAGTGCTGTCCCTCTAGAGAACCCTGACTAATACAGATGGCTAGGAGAAGCAATTTCAAGTATTTCTGAAGAAACATATCTGTCTTCATTCTCATTGAACTACAACAGATAAAGTTTCAAGAAAAGTAAACGTATCATCAAAATCTGTAAAACAAGGAAATAAAACACTATAAGCAAAAAAGAACAGAAACAAAGAGGCAACTGAATTAAATTCCAAGTCTTAAATTATAAGGATTGTCAGGAAACAGAATATTAGTATGTTCAATATAAGGATTGCCAGGAAACAGAATATTAGTATGTTCAATAGGTTTAAAAATATAAAAAAGATAACAAATATGAACAAATATCAAAAGTCTGGAAAGTTATCTAGATAAGAAACAAATAGAACTTCTATAAAATAAAACACACCATTATTTAAATGAAAAACTAATGGGAAGAATTAGCAGTAATTTAAGTACAAATAGATCTTAAAAATTAGTGGATGGAAGACACAGATAAAGAAATTACTCAGAATGTGGCACATAGAGACAGAAGGAGAAAAAATGAAAGAATGGTTAAGAGACATAAATGATAATGTGAGGAGCGAGAGAGAGAGAGAGAGAGAGAGAGAGAGAGAGAGAGAGAGTGTCTAATTGCAAGGAGGGTAAAATGACTTGTAAAAAATAAAAATTGTGATTCATCATAGTGAAATGGGAAAAATTAATGATACGAAGAAGATCACTTAGAGAGAAAAACAGATTATCTTTAAATGAATGGAAACCAAAACCATACAGAACAATTTACATTTTATTATTAAAGTCTTGAGAAAATTTATGCCAGCCAAACACTAACCAAATAAACTGATTTGGTACTTTTAATACCAGGCAAAATAGAACTCAAAGTAACAGAGGATATACAATACAAATGTATGGTAATTTTAGAAATCTACCAAAAATAACACTAATCTCAAAACTAGAACTAACAAAGTTGATTTCAGAATAGATTGGAGAGCAGTATTATGAAACTGATTGAAGAGTAAACCAGGTTGCAATAGGAAGAAAAATGAAGGACAGGTGAGAAAGTGAAGACTTCAGAATTGTGTCTGGGGAGTGAAAGGGAGAGCTAATGTCAAAGCTGGAAGGGACCATGAGGACAAGAGAGATTTTTTTTTCTTCTAAAATTTGGACATCCTTTTCAACAGAATTTAAATGTGATTTTTGCTTGCCAATGTGGAAAAATATAATAATACTCTTCTTTATTGGTCCTTTTCCCCTCTTGTCACACAAGCAGAGGAATCAAAAAAGAAAGCCTTTTGAGGTCAGGCCTTGGGTCACATGCTACTTTGTTAGCATGAGTGCAAGAAAGAAAGGTGAGATGTCATTTAGCCATACCCACATGCATGACTTCCTACTGCCCTGTGATACCACCTGGTACATTAGCCCCATTGGTGTCTTGGGAGCTGACCAATCGGATAATCATTCCCTCCTTCAAGGGAGAGAGGTGAAGTAAGCCAGAGGTTCTTATGTGTCGAATTATGTCCCTGGCCTGGCCCCTCCCAAATTCAAACACTGTAGCTGTAAGCCACGGTGCCTTAGAATGTGACTATTTGGAAATAGAGTCTTTAAAGAGGTAATTAATTCAAAATGCAGTCGTTGGAGTGGGCCCTAAACCATTATGACTGATATCTTTATAAGAAGAAGAGATCAGAGCACCACCAGACACAGACGGGGAACCATCTGAAGACACAGGGATAAGATATCCCTCTGCAAGGGGAGGCAAGAGGCCTCAGAGGAGATCAATCATGCTGACACCTTAATCTTAGATTTCTGGTCTCCAGAATTATGAGAAAATAAATTTCTGTGGTGTAAGCCACCCAGTCTGTGGTACTTTGTTATGACAGCTCTGGCCAACTGATAGAGAACAGGATGGAATTCTGAACTCATTTTCTCCCTAGTGTCCCAAACCTCTATTTTATTTTATTTTATTTTATTTCATTTTATGTTATTTTATTTTAAGTTTAAGGTGTGACAGGGCATTGAGCCAAACCCACCGTCAGAGGAGAGATCAGAATCAAATATTCAGATAAGATCAGAGAGGTTGACCTTAAAAGTCCCAAAAAGGAGTCAGCACAAAGCCACATTTTCCACTATACTGGAAAAGCATCCTTTGCTCTTTTTCTCTGTCTTGAATTATGCTCAGATGTGTTGTGCATCCCTGTGCACTAGAAATGAAGCTTGTTACGCCCAGGTGATAAGGTAGTTCAAATAAAAAAACAACACTAATAATTTCAAATTACCATTTTGAAGAAAATGACCCCATTTCATTACTAAGAACCCACAAAGGAAAATCGATGCCCCCCAAAAAAGTTAAGTCCACATAGTAAAAACCCTCTTTCCTTGTTGCCACAGACAAATATAAAATATTATTTAGATAAAAGTGATTAGAAAAATAAAGTCAAAGTTCACGAAGCTATATCTTTTTTTTCATTTGGCCAGAAATACTAAAGTTTAGAAATATAAACTTCCATATCACACAAACCTTGTGAAATTTCCAATGATTTCAGATATACTTGGAGATAGTTTTCTTAATTAAAATAAATGAAAGTATTTTAATTTCAAAATACTTAGTAAAATGTCTTGGGCTTTAGAAATAAATCTTATGTGTTTGAATCCTGAATCTGTCACTTATTAATGGTGTAACATTTTGTGACATACTCTAGTTCTCTGGCTTCCAGTGTTCTCTTATGTGAATAAGAATAATAATGCAAATCATCCATGATGTTTTAAAGACAAAATAAGAAAGGTTGCGCCAAACAATTTTGTGAACCTTAAGGTACATTATTTGGGGTGCTATTTTTATTATTTTTATTTACCTTTGAGTAAGTAAGAAAAAGGCCCCAAGGAATTTTTCTTTCTAAAACTGTTTGTTAAAGCCTGTCTCATATAGCATCTGAGATCTCGGCTTGGTAGCTATCAACTTTTGGCATGTTATATTCTGAACACAGCATATGAAAAAATATAAAAATGTCATGAAATCCAAATCTCCCCATTTCTAACACTCTAAACTGTCTATCTATCTTTGTTTTACTCTGCATTGTATATTTTAAAAATAGGCAGTCAGAAGCAATGGCCATTCTGGCTTGCTGCAGTCAGAACTGTACTATAAGGGGTAGATACATATAACACCCATCCCTCAGAGGCCAATGCAAGGGAGACCTGAAGATCAGCCTTGGCCTTGAGTTTCTGTCCAAGCAAACATCTTATCAGGCCAATGGAAGACAAAATGTGCACTTATATTGAAAAAAAAAAAAAGGAAAAGCTTACTCTGTGTTTAACTTTAAACCCAGGAATGTGTGATGGTATGCTATAAATTGTCTTTAAGGTGGGAACATTGAAAGTCAAACTTCTAAGTACCCGAAAGAAAAATTTGAAGCTTCTTGTTCTTTTGAGTGTCAATGACCAGATATGTGTACCATGTCTATGGAACTTAATGATATAGGTTGTCTACCCTTTAGTATTTATGATGCTATCTAAAGGCTCTATGTACTTGACATTTCCAGGGCCAATTTTTGCAAATGGTCTTAACCTAGTTTCTAAATTTGCAAACAAAAATTATTTGGGCAAACACTTCTGGTAGTTAGATAACAATGCAGTGTTTGAGGATGTTATTTGATGCACGTAATTTTAGAGACCGTGCTGGAAGAAGGTAAAGTAGGCTCCCCGCTACACACAAATAAAACTTTTAGAAACCTAAAAGTTTAGCCATATCCACAAAGTTTTATCTAAAAAGATGACAGAATTTAGGAATAGCTTATTAAACACATCAGATGACCTCAAATATTCACTTAACATCATCATTATTTGAAAGTACCTTCATAAATAAAGACAGGTAGCATATCGTTTTCTATTTTATTCCTGGGGATTTGACTCCCTCATCTCATCTTTCCCGTTATAGATAATTTACTAAAACACCAAACACTAATCAAGAGATCTATGGGGATCAAAAAAGTAGGAAAGGATGCTCTCTTACTCCCAGGTACTTGAATGGGGGACTAGGCGGAATACTTTTCCTGTGCTCTAACTGGTCAACGTACTATTCATGTTTTTCAATGTATTCATTTGAACATCAGCTTAATACAGTCACCATGTCTAAATTCTAGTAATAAAATCAATACAAAATGGAATTTTCTAATCTGCATTTAATTTAATTGTGATTTTCCTTTATTTGTATCTTTAAAAAATCTTTTCAAAAGCTCTATGAGTGGTCTTCCCAAAGTGTAAGTGCCTGATTGATTGACAGATTATTTTACAACTAGCACTTATTATTCCTTTCTCTTAAGAGCTGAGTGGCTTTTAAAGTAAAAACAATAGGGTGAAAAAAAGGTCTTTGATTCACTTATTTTAAACAGAAAATTGGAGAGAAAAAAGTTATGAAGTTGGTGATTTTTGACAGTATGGGCATTTCTTGCATAATATGTTAATTGACAGTCATAAATTGTAATGGGTGGACCCACAATGCAAAATGGGAAAGGAAAAAATGTCTGGAATAATCTGAAAGGTAACATGTGGGTAATGATTGACCTCTTCTCAGTTCATATGTGGGTATTTAAATAGAAAACTAAAATGAAAGGTATGTGGGGATTTTGACTCCAATAAATACTTTATGAGATTGTCGAAATTGTGTAAAAGGCAAGTGCTGCTTTCTCCTTTACAGTCCTATAATGTTTTCTTTCTTTAAAAATAGTTGGACATTATTTAAAATTTAAAAAATTTAGGTGATGATCCTTATACAAAAGGTAACTCAAGATAGATTAAAGACTTAAATGTAAGACCTAAAACCATGAAAAACCTAGAAGAAAACCTAGGCAATACCATTCAGGACATAGGCATGGACAAAGACTTCATGACTAAAACACCAAAAGCAATGGCAGCAAAAGCCAAAATTGATAAATAGGATCTAATTAAACTAAAGAGCTTCTGCACAGCAAAAGAAACTATCATCAGAGTGAACAGGCAACCTATAGAATGGGAGAAAATTTCTGCAATCTATCCATCTGACAAAGGGCTAATACCCAGAATCTACAAAGAACTTAAACAAATTTACAAGAAAAAACAATCTCATCGAAAAGTGGGCAAAGGATATGAACACACACTTCTCAAAAGAAAACATTTATGCAGCCAAAAGACCTATGAAAAAATGCTCATTATAACTGGTCATCAGAGAAATGCAAATCAAAACCACAATGAGATACCATCTCATGCCAGTTAGAATGGCGATCCTTAAAAGCTCAGGAAACAACAGATGCTGGAGAGGATGTGGAGAAATAGGAACACTTTTTCACTGTTGGTGGGAGTGTAAATTAGTTCAACCATTGTGGAAGACAGTGTGGCGATTTCTCAACAGAACTAGGAATACCATTTGACCCAGCAATCCCATTACTGAGTATATACCCAAAGGATTATAAATCATGCTACTATAAAGACACATGCACACATATGTTTATTGTGGCACTATTCACAATAGCAAAGACTTGGAACCAACCCAAATGTCCTTCAATAATAGACTGCATAAAGAAAATGTGGCATATGTTCACCATGGAATACTATGCAGCCATAAAAAAGGATGAGTTCATGTCATTTGCAGGGACATGGATGAAGCTGTAAAGCATCATTCACAGCAAAATATCACAGAAACAGAAAACCAAACACCACATGTTCTCACTCATAAATGGGAGTTGAACAAAGAACACACAGACACAGGGAGGGGAACATCACACTCCGGGGCCTGTCGGCGGTGGGGGGCGGGGGCCTGGGGAAGGGATAGCATTAGGAGAAATACCTAATGTAAATGACGAATTGATGGGTGCAACAAACCAATATGACACATGTATACCTATGTAACAAACCTACATGTTGTGCACATGTACCCTAGAGCTTAAAGTATAATAATAATAATTAAAAAATGTAGGTGATGGTTTCAAAATTTTGTTGAAATCCTTTGTCATATAATTATATTCCACATATAACTTTCATAGATTAGTTCCCGTTTTATTTAATCATGGTTGATATTTGAAAAAAAAGTTGGTAAAATTCTTATTTTATTATCCAAATAACTAGCAAAATCTATCAACTGCACTCTGTATTGGACTAACTTTAGACAATAATATCTACATAGTATTAGGTAGTATTTAAGAAGATAGAAACTCATGACCTAGTCACTTTCCAAAGGCCTCACCTCCTGTTACCATTACGCTGAACATTAGGTTTCAAAGTATGGATTTTAAGGGGACAAAAACATCCAGACCATAGCAGTAACTTGGACCTAAATGATCAGATGTAATCTGCATCACAGGTTTATGACACCTCATGTATTCAAATATATCCATCTGCAGTTTGCTGCTCAGCAATGTATTAAACATAAGAGAGATGAGCAAATAAAATAAACTACCCTACAATTTGCAGATGGTTTTTATTTTGTGGTCATGAATTACCAAGTGGTGACTACTCCAAGAAGGCTTAACGAGGTGGCAAGGCCAATTTCTTTCTATGTGCTTTTACATGCATGAATCCTTGTCATGTGTGCTGATAGAAAAAAAGCTTAATACAGTTGCTGTTCATTATGCTTTAGTCCTATCAATGGATTTAAAAAAACTTCTTCGGGCAAGTGGGAGAGCTAGTCATAACAGGCTGGGTCTAAATGTTATATCACTGCATACAGCAAACTCTCCAAAAACATGAAATAATACCCATGGCCAAATTGAGCCAATCGACAAGAATAGGAAGTCAATAAGTGCAGCTGAGTATTATTTATGTTTTAGTGTCATTCAAAGAGTTACTTTTAAGCTCATGCTGTGAGTGTCGTTTATATGCCTTTTTGGGATTTGTGATTAAATTTAGCCTGGAGAGACCGATTTAGAACTCCAGATTTAGATGATACTGCTGAGCTCTTAAAATTGACTAAGAGAAGTTGTTGAATATTTGGCCTAGAAAGCAAAGCATGTTATATAAAGGGAGACCACAGCCCTGAGGCAGCATTGCAGGAAGCAAAACCAGAATGAGTCCACACTTGAGTTCAGCATACATGGGAGAAAAGGACTGAATAAATTATGCATCTGAACCAAAATCAGGTTGATGAATGAAAAGAGAGTTACTGATGAACAAAAGTGGGTGCTCAAATCACATCAGTCTATTACCAAGCAAGGGCTGGGGAAAGAGACTCGTCTTAGGAAATAGATGTTTAAAAGTATGATTCCAGGCTTGCTTTTTAAGCAGTAGAACCCATTTGGAGTAAGCAATTCCTGACTGCTCTGCTGCCTGGCCACTCTTCCTTTGCTCAGTTTCTGCCAAGCAAACCTTTTGGGGCATTCACCTATTCTAGATCCCAGCCACCTTGCGACATGCTTTCATTGTTCTATCTACACTTGTATTTGTTTTTGATGTCTCCTGCTCCTCCTGTGCTTATCCCTTCTTTTTCTTCTAAGGCATCTTGCTTGCTTATATTCCTATTTATCTCCTCTTGTCAAAAGCTGCATTCAACCCTTATTCTGGCTTCTATGATGATCATTTCATTGTGTGCATTTGTTTGTTTTGAAAAATCACCTTAGTAAAATTTGCCAGGATTGGCATACATCCACTTGTGAGGGAAATTTTTTCCAAATATTCTAAGATAGCCTTTTAGGAGGGTTATGCTTTCGTTTTTATTGATTTTGTATATTTAGAAAGAAATTAATAAAAAGACAGTTAAGAAATAAAAGGAAGGAAAATGTGGACCAGCTGGGACTATTGTCCATTGTTGGTAGAACAAATACTTTGAACATGGTACCACTACATTGGAAAATTGTCCAACAGTTTTTAATAAAGTTAAATCTATGCTTATCCTATGGAAGAACAACTCCATTCCTGGGTACATACCCTAAAGGAATATAGGAAAGTGTTCATGTCCACTAAAAAATGATTTTACAAGAACATTTATAAAAGCTTTACTCATCATAGGCAAAAAACTGGCAACAACCTAAATGTCCACCAATAGGATAAAGAATAAACAAATGAGAAATATGTATAACAATATGGATGAATCTCTAATTAATTATATTTACTGAAAGAAGCCAGACATAAATGAACATACAATGTATATTTCCATTCATATGAAGTTCAGAAATAGGGAAAACTAATCAATAGGGATAAAAGACAAAACAAAGCCTATTCTTAGAGAGGGACTATTATCTGGAAAGAGGTATGAAGGAAATTTCTGAGGTATGGAAATACACTAGTCTTGCTATAAGTGATGGTTACCAAAGTGTAAACATTTATTAAAATGTTTCAAGCTATACATTTAAAGCTTATGCATCTCACTGTATTAAAAGAAGAAAGGAAAGAAAAAATGAAGATACCATGAAAAGAACACAGATTTGAAAACAAGACATTCCTGGATTCGGAAACTAGCTCTCAGTTAACAATTCTGTGATTTTGAGCAAGTTACTTAATCTCTTTCAACCTCGGTTTTCTCATCTATAAAATGTAGAACTATCACCTACCTCATAGGTGTATTAAGCAGATTATTTAATAGTAGCAAATCAATAAATATTAATTCATTTCCTGTACCTTTTCTTCCTGTTTTGACTAATTATTAGCAGTGGTATGATTCCTGGCTAAGATTCTTTCCACCGTGCCACAAAATAGAATTGTATGCACATTAAAGTTTGAAGTTCACACCTCTAGATATGTGAATCAACATGGCTCTGATAAATTATGCACTAATAAATCTATTTAGAAGTGTTTGAAATGACATCTCCCAATCTTATTGGATCAAAGATATTTCGGTGGGGAGAAAGAGGAACTATTATCCCACCACAGGATATTTTTTCTAAAGAAACACTTTGAGAAACAGATAGGCAGAAATAGCATGTCTCCCCAGTTCTGAAAAAACACTGGGGAGTTCAGGGTGAGTCTTCGTATAGCTATAATTCTCAAAGCATATGTGCTCGAATAAATAATATAAGTCATTCTTAAATGTGAGTGAAGGGCAAACCACAATCACTTCGTGAGCTTTGTAAAAATCCGTATTAACATACCAATCAGCTTCTTCTGTGGAGAAACATAATATAGATAGCAATATAATCTGTAGGAACTTTTGAAAATACGGCCCCTGGCTCTCATCCCATATTCTGTGCATCCTAGAAGATATAATCTAGTATTTACAAGACACACCCTCAACCCAGGTGAGAACCACTGATTTAAATATTAATAAATGCTTCCCAACTCAGATTACACGTTAGTATTACCCAGGCTTTAAAACACCAATTTGCAAAGTCCACTTTTAAAGACCAAATTAATTGATCTGAGGTTAGATTTGGCCATCAGCATGCCTTAAAGCTTACCAGGTGATTCTAATATGCACCATGAGTTGAGAACCACGGGTCTAAGGAAAAGAACAGTTAATGTTTTCATGACCCCATTGCAAAACCGCCCATCATTTTGCTCTTCAGTAAAAAATAAAGTCACTTTGGAAATGAATATTGGTTTCAGAATGTCTGTGTTGAAATTTCTTGTTCAGAGGGCCTCTCTCTGTAAGGATTACCAGTGAACATCAAAGTGATATTTCAGACAGCAGAAGACAGTGAACCGGTTGAGAATTGCTGCTCCAAGTCATTAGGATAATATGAGGATCTGGGCAGTTTGCACACTGCCCTCCATCCATATTCATTCAGAGCTTTAATACTGACTATTACATACAAGCAATTTGTAGATATCTGGGTGTATAAAAACCTCTAAAAGGCTTTTTTCATGGTCTTTAAAAATAATCATTTTATAATTTAACTTCATTTGAACAAGTTTTAAGTAAGTGCAGTTATCAGAGAACTAGTTTTTCCCAAGTCACCTAATTCAGACTAAGTAAAGGTCAGAACAAGGCTTTTAAAAATGAGCATTATTTCTCTTTCTGAGAAAGAGTCTAACAAAGATGTTTTCAAAGCTTCTATCATCTAATACCAGTAAGACTTTATTTCAATATTTATTATAAATCAAAACCAATATTCAATTAAATGCCTTCAAATTTGTAAGTAGTAAGTGATTTTTTAATCAGAAATACCTTATCTAAACTGTACCTTTTTGAGGGCATATTTCTTGTTTACTTGACCGTGTTGTGTATAAATATTCCACATTTTTAGCATTTGGAAATAAAGAAACTTATAGGCAGAAAGTTTCATAAAGGAAATATCTATTTACTTAAAATTTGCCAATATTATCTAATGGGGTAAAAGAAGCTTAAATAAGTTTTCTGTGAGATGACTTACTGTGATTTTACCAAAACAGTCTTCCAAATTCTATGGGCATAAACACACTGCAAATCTAGACATTAGTGTGCTTTGTATAGAAGTAGGTCTTTCCCTGGCTTAACTGGATTATTAAAACACACACACACACACACACACACACACACACACCTAATTGTCAAATGATAGGTAATAAATGCTTATTGAAGTATGTAATACAGAATTTGTTTAAGTAATAGGGAATGTAATTTGGCATAGTCAATTCCTTTTTAATGGAAGGAATTATAATATTGCTATTGATAGAACCTTTATAGACCTTGCCTTATATAATTTAAACAGTGCTGGTCACTAAGCCTTTGCAAGGTTTAATTGCTCTGCAGTGGAACAGTATGGAGCAATTATGTGAATGATACAAGATCTCAATGCTTAAGTTATGAGAAAATATGGGGAAAGTTGAGCAAATTCTCTGTAGAAAAGAAAAGACTTCATGTAACCCAACTGAAGTTTTAAAAATTATAAGGTGGATTGATAAAATTGATCCAAGCAAACTCTTTATGCTTCAAGACCAGAAAAGTGAGTAGATATGATCTGAAAATTAGAAAGTTGGAACAAGGAAAAAAGAAAGCAAAACTCTTTTACACAAAGGATAATAAGCATATGGAATAAATTACTATAAAGGGCCCCTGAAGCAAGGAGCATCATTGAATACAGGAGGGAATGAAATGAATTTCTAAATGAAAAGGGAAGATAGAGAAGAACAGGAAGAAAATAGGCTAATGGAAATAAGGGAAACTTTAAAAAGCAAGTATGATGAGCAGAGAAACCTTTCATTGGGGTCTCTTCTTTCTGATAGTGCTGTTAAATGGCTTTTGGCATAGCCTGTAATCTAAAATAATGTCATAGCGTGGTGCTCCATGCTGTCACATTTAACCAAATGCTACATGGCACTTAACATTCTTCTATCTTCAGGGATGTCTAAATACAAATCTATGTAATATAATTCTACTTTGTAAATAGGTGATTTGGGAACACTGCCCACCTTTGTGACCAATGGAGTTCAACTTTTCTATGGATGTTGCATATTCAAATAATTTTTCCTTAGTCTGTTGCTTTAAAAGATAAACCAAGAATTGCACATAAGCACCTATAATCTAGTGCATGTCTTAATAATAGATGAGATGATTTTCAATAGGACATGCAGAAAATATGAAGGCATATTAACCATTTGTAAACTGTTCATAATGGGACTGATTGTCTTTCCTTGAGAGCATTGTCTTTTAGTACATTTGAAAAGAACCTCTGCCTTCTTCGCTGGAAGCATGAATCTTTTTTTAGGAAAGAGTGCTGAGGCTGAATTCAGGATTTCAAGTGATGGATGATTTGAAACATTAATATGTAAGGTATTGCTAGCTAATTATTCAGCAGTTACTGCAGCAACTTAGATGGGGAATAGGTTACCTTTGGGAGAGATTATTCTGCTTTTAAGTCATGCAAACTAAAGTATTATCACTAGAAATTGTATAGTACATGTTACTGCTAACTCTTTCCCCCAAAATACGGAAACATAGCTTTTCTGTCTAAAATATAAAGTATTTTAACATAGGCGTAATCATCAAATTAGAAAATATCTATTTTGTTCAAATATACAAGGAAGAGAGTTTTCTTTAATTGAGGCTTCATCATGCATTTTAAGTATTCCTTTTATAGGTATAGATTTTTCCAGACACGTGGACAGGATCGGAATATAAGCAAAAAATAACCAGAGGACATGAGCAGGGCAATGTTTTATTAATGACTAAACCAGAACTTCATGAACTGCTCAATCATATGGGGGCATTTTCAGATGAAAATGTTCATCAATAACATATCAAGACCATTATCAAAATGTGTTGGCCTGGATGTCTGATTTTGAGATTTTTGCCACACATGGAACCTGTCCACTGTTCACAAGGAAGATTATTGTAAAGGAAATCAATCATAGATCATAGTTTGCCAAAAGGCCTAAAGAAGATTATAGTTTTAAGATATAGTTTAAAATGGCATAATGAACCTATCCAGAGATGTAGAATTAGGTTAACAGATCAGATGGGCTCCACACAATCCCTAGATGTGGATGTGGATTCTCTAAACTGTAAGAGTGATTGGTAGCTGGAATGGAGAGAAAAGAAAGGCTAAACACACAGCTCATCAGTTTAGAAAAGAGTTGACAAAATTATGAAGCTGATATCACCAGTCCCTCTGTTTCCAGCTCTCACCTCAACTCAAGCCAAGCAAAAGAAAGGCATTGCTAAATAATTATGGCATTATTTCCCACTGAATTCACAATCTTTCTTAAACCTGCCCTCCCAGGAGACCTCACAATCTATTGGGTTTTGCACTGGAGATGAAACCTACTTAACAATCTTTGCTCAGATGTAAATTCAGAATGGATCTGAACAAAAAATGTTTGTGAAACAGTATTTGCACAACTTTGAGCAATAGAACAGACCACTTTCCTGTGCTAATGTATTTTCTTTCTGATCCATTTTATAATAAATAATCAAGATGGGGAGGGAAGATTTTCAGTGTCAAAGAGCACCAAAAGTTAGTTAGGACACATTTATCTTGTGGAGACATAATCTTAGAATGGATTCTTTTTTTCCCCCTTTGGGGCTTTTTGGCTTTATTTTCTGAAAAGTTAGATATAGATTGATAGACAAGTAGGTAGCTGGGTGGACAAATGGGTGCATAAAAAGATAATAGCACTCATTTATTTGGTTGGCAATGCTTTGAGACATTTTATTTTGCAAGCTGATTTGTGTCTTATAGAAATACATAGACAACAATACCATAGAGAAACATTTGTCCTGTGTTTAAATGTTAGTGGCACAAGATTTACAGTGTATAGTTAAAGCAACACACACTAGTATTTGTGGATGCTGAGATTAATTTTCAATATGCAGTCTCCCTTGGGATATTTATATTCTTCCAATCAGCATGGAACTGTCCATCAAAACTAACACTATAAATTTTTTTTAACTTGGCACTGCAAATATTTCAGGGCTTTCTTTAAAGAGCTCTAGACAGATTAGCAATCTTCCTGTAAAAATGACCTCTGTCATTTTTCCTAGTGCTGGCTAGTTATTTCAACGCAATTGAATTCAGAGGAGGAGAGGGGTTCCCCTCTTATTCTTTCTCTCCCTTTTACACAATTTTAGAAGCATTTGTTTAGGCATAGAGATTACGGCTATTTCAAGAGAGTACTGACATTTACTTTAGAATGCAACATGCGTTGTGATTTAAAGTTTATTTCTAATTAGACGAGAGCAAAATAAATAGTTTCCAAAAGGGAAATATTTTTTTTCACAAATTGCTCCCATCATTTTTGAACCCTGCAAAGCATTTTTAGTAGATACCTGCCCTTAGCTCATCTTTTGCATGCTAACAATTTAATCTGAATACCAATATAGACACAAAATAAATGATTGTTTCCTGCCAGAGGTATCTGCAGAAGAAATCTTGGAGTAAAACATTGTCTTTGCAGCTCATTGTGTCTCTAATTAGAGTGGAAGGAGGCAGAAGCTTGCTGGTGTCAGTCTGTGTTTAGCATGCCCTGGAGCCTCAAACTCCTGTGGGTATCAAAGTGCACTAATTAAATGAGGGGTCCACAATACGGCACTAAACATCAGAGTGCGAGAAAGAGTCCAGTGTCCTCAGTGCCTTTGAGAATCGGTGGCCCACGCTAATTACCCATTGTTGAATTGACTTTCCATTCTGTGAGGAATGAATGGTTCAACTCTCACTCCTCCCTCCACCCCTCCCCCTTTCTATTTTACCATCTTTGCTTTGGCCGCCTAATTAATCTTATGGAAATCTCCCGAAGCCAGATTCCAGCAAGGTTGCCCCGATGTTTATAATTTGATTTGTGATGATAAAAGTAAAGGCACCCGGTGATGGAACAGTGTCATTTTCAACACTCTCGAGAATCCAAGAGGCTATCAATCTTTCCCACGTGCACCGCAAACTGATATCCTAGAAAATTAACTTCAATTAATAACAGAAATCCCTAGACACACCGGAAAGTGGAGCTGCTTTGAAAGGGAACCTTCAAAGATGTCTCTGGACTGTCTTTTATATGCAGACCTTTTTTATATAAGAGATCCTCAATGAGGAAATGGTGTATGTATATATATGTGTGTGTGTGTGTGTGTGTGTGTGTGTGTGTGTGTGCGTGTGTATGTTTGTCTTTTTCTCCCCCAGTACTAATTTCAGGGAGGTATGGAATCTAGTGTGGAAAGATATCTAGAGTAGAAAGAATTTACCTGAAGTTCTCTGGTTTCAATATCAATACAATCCTGTCTTTAAACTTCAGCATTTGGTGTGTTTTTTTCTTTTGATTTGATAAGCAATGCAATTTAAAACATCATTTGCGAAGTTTTTCCCTCATCTATAAAGACTTTATATGGGCAAGCAACATTTTAATTTCAGTAAAAAAGTATATATGTATGTACAAACACGTATAACCAAATAAAACTCAGTGAAATGTATGATAGGAAAGTTTAATAAAACCTTTTTGATATATTAATAGTTAGATTGGGTAAGGAATAAAAAGCTTCTTCTCCATATAATTTAATATCAAATAGTATTTGATTCAAAATAAGTCTACTCCGTATGTCTAATTATATGCTCCAACTGTAGATTATGCATTTTTGAAAAATGAAGGCAATTATTCTTGGGCAGCACAATTTCAGTTTATTGATTAAGAGATTTAAAACATTTATAACATTTTATCATAACTGGAATGAATGCACTATCCAGAAAAATCCCACAGATAAATGCTGCATTCCTTCTCTACCTCGCCTCCCTTAACTTTGTCTCCTTCTTCTGCTTCTTTCTCTACTTACATTTCTACTTCTTTTATTTCTTCTTCTTGTTAAAAGCCTTTAGGTTATTAAAACATAATTCTTAGTGTATTAAATCAAATATAATACTCACCAATTAATAGTGAGCATCTGTGAACACTTTATTCAACTCATTAATGAGGGAACCAGCAGGATGGCAAATCTTGTTCAAAAAGGGGATGAGGAACTGGGCTTGTATACAACCATTGAAGCAGAATGGTGGAATATGATTATGAAATTGGAAAATTGATTAATCCTATCCATCAGTGAATATATAACCATTAGAGTTACACTTTCTATGGACATAAAGGAAAATTACCCACACCTTAGTTTCCTAAAAGCTCTCCTTGAATGTTCCAGAGTTGTAAAATGCCTGAGCCCTGGTCAAGTGTGAATTCTAAATAAAACAAAGTTACATTCCCAGAGAGAGGCAGATGACCCTCATCCTCAGGCAACCTTGTCAGATAATTCTCTAGCACTTTATTTAAAAAACACAATTACTTTTCTGTTGTATTTCCAAAGGTTTGTATGATTCTCTTTGACAAGGTAAATACACTGTCCTTTTTTATAATTAAAATGGATGACCTTAAAAGTCAAAAGCAGAAGGACATGAGGACTCTAAATGGAACCAAAAAGCTTTTAGGGCCTTGGTGTAGTAGCTACATTGGGTAAGTCTGTAGGATTTCAAAATCTCATTAGAATTGCTACTACATGATAGAATTCATGTGGTACCATTTCTTGTTCTTTAAATTCTTGTCAATGGGCAAGATTTCAGGATTGTTCATGGAATCTATGAATTGTGTTATTATATGGTAGTACTGTGACCATTTATGTATGCTGTATTTTGATTGGCTGCAATTTTATTTCTACCCTTGACAGCTAGGACCACTTGTTAAGAAGAGTGAAATTGTGATCCAATTAAATCCCCAGATATTAAAGTAAGCAAATTAGATGTTATCATATAAGTTTTCACTTCTATTTTAAAATCAGTATTCTGAGTTCTCTAGCAAGCAATTACAAATTATTTTTGCAAAAGGAAAAAAGTAGTATCAGCCTTAATGTTTTTAATTCCATATATTAATGTTCTGTCCCTTAGGTTATAGCTGAAGGCTGAGTCAGGTATCAGAATTGGACACTTTATGTGTTTTCATAAAAAAAACATATCTATCAGATGTCTAGAAATTCTTTGACTAGGAGTAACATTCTTTAATTTACTTATGTTGTTGACAGCATGTATAATGTCAGCAACAATGCTTTTCAGATTCAAGAAAAGCCTTGACTTCTTAAAAAATACAAGTCTTTTTTAAAGATATTATCTTATCTAAATAGATGAACACTCCATTTCTAGCACATCTTTATTGTATATAATTCAATTATAAAACACTTTAATCTTATGCTATATGGGATGTTTTTAATTGCAAATGGAATATTTTTCCCGATGAAGTGAACATTTTCTTATTATGACTGACTTTAGTAAAATGGAAAGAACCAAGACTGAGGATAAACCAGAAGTATCATGTTGTTTCACAAATACTATTAACTTGATGATGCAAAATTTGTTCATGGACACCCTTACAGAAAAATACAATGAAATATTAGCATC
Organism: Theropithecus gelada; assembly: GCF_003255815.1. Classification (NCBI taxonomy): domain Eukaryota; kingdom Metazoa; phylum Chordata; class Mammalia; order Primates; family Cercopithecidae; genus Theropithecus; species Theropithecus gelada. The sequence goes on from NC_037670.1 coordinate 140,140,518, forward strand.
AAATATTTATTGTTATGATTAATACAGACTTTACCTGAGCAATTGTATTGTGAAGGTCTAATGGTGGTCTAAATTATCAGAGTATTACAAAAAACATAAAAAATGTGAGAACCAAACTTCAAAAGTCAAAGGAATGTTTGCTCTAGGTCCTATCACATCATGCAACATGGCTATCACATGCTAAAAAGAGAAACCTGCCTAGGTACAGGATCATGTTTTCAGAAAATGCCTTCACAAAGCTACTTAAGTCATCTTGGGTTCATTTTGTTTAAGATAGATGTTTGAAGTTTCACTCTCCCAAAGCCAAATATAAGTAGGATATGTATTTTTACCAAATTACCAAAAAAGCCATTAATTCAGTTTTTGCAGAACTATGTAAAAATCCTAGTGTACTGCGTAGGGTTCCATTATTTTACTGTACCTACCAGTTAGTACTAAAAGGATCATTTCCAGATCCAGTGGGTTTCCTATCTTGCCAGCACTGGGTTACCTCCACAGAGCATTATTAGCTCTCATCTTAGAAATTGTTTAACACATTTCATGTTAAATAAAAAGGAACTGGATGATGTAATAAATGTTTTATATTCAATAAGATAATCATCATATTTCATACATTCATTCTTAGAGAATGCCTGTTTCTATCCTTCAGAAATGACCTGCAAGTAGCCTAGCAATAATGTTAACTCTATATGGGCTTTATTCTTTGCTCAGTTAATCACACATTCAATTTACCTATCTTCCTGCCCATGTGCATTATAATGCAAATCAATTCAAGTAGAGATGTGAGAGCTTAGGAAGCCTGGCCTGGCGAGCAAGCTTCCTTTATTTCTTGCCTTAAAGCTAGCCAAGCTCTGAGATGAAGATGAGCTTAATTAGAATTTTGAAGGATTTAAAAGTCAGTTAAAAAAAAAATAGGAAACTATTCAAACTGAATATTCAATTCGCAACAAAGTAGAAGAAAGCTTTAGCTCCCTATGTCTAAACATCTCAAACTTCATAGGGTCAGAGGACAGTCTTTAAGGGAAAGCAATTCATGGAATCCACTGCAGTCCTTACTCAGAAAGAAAAGTACTAAACAAGTCCACATTATTTATGATATGGCAGTCAGGCCGGTAAACAGGCAGTCCCTTTCACTTCTCTGGAAGTTCTAGTCCTATTTCCTTCTGCTCAAACGTGAAACACCATGCTTCAGGCTCTACAAGCCCAGGAGGCTCAGGAGATACAAGTTTAAGGGCTGCACAGTCCACAGTTCTTAGAGCTACCTAAAGAAAACAACTTGTAATCTAACAACGCCAAACTTTACTCAAATCCTGTGCTTCTGGAAAACAGTGAAAGCTACGAAATTCTCTTACTATTTTAAGTTCTGAAGAATGGCTTACTAAATAATAAACATCCTTTTCCATAAGACAGAATAAGACTCACTGATTTCCTTACTCTTATCTACTTATGACAAAGTCAGACACAGACCCTATAAATTCTATTTTTTTTTTTTTGTCCTATAAATGATCAGTTGCACTGCTTACTCCTGCTGATCAATCAAGGCTACATGCTTGTTAACCAGACTTTTCATTAAGCTTCTCTCCTTCTCTGGGGGCCCTGAGTTTTGGTTCACTCTCATCGTGAGCCGGAGAACATTCCCTGATCTACTCTCTGAGCATACCACTCTTTGACTCCACTCTCTCACACTTGGCTCTTTCTAGCCTTGTTTATCCCTGTGTCTATAAAAGGACATCTCTTTGCTGAACTCTTCAGAAGCTTCAGATCTTACAGTCACAGTGTTCCCCCTATTGCAATTGCCCCCCCCCCCCATTGCAATTGTCCCCTTCCCTCCTCCTCTTACAATAACCCAGTCCAGAGTTGCTTTTCATTTGATAAATCTTTATACCTGCCCCTCACTCAAAGTTTGGGTTTTCCCAGACTCCTAAGAGTAAACCCCTAAGGTTCCTCTGTACCTGTATTTCCCAAAATTGCATGCTCACATTTCTCTAGAGTAAGCTTAATATGCCCAAGCCTTCTAGATAATAAGTTTTATCAATGATTTAGCAGAGGATTTTTTGTGTTTCTAAAAGCCGTAGTTGTGTTTTCACAAAAACAAAATCTATGGAATCCCAGTCTTATAAACCAATCTTAAGAATTTTAGTAAAATAACAAAAAATTCTAAAATATCCTGGGTAAACGGATTGATCTATTATGGTGGAAACCAATAATAAACATATTGTAGTCCTATCAAAGTAAAGAGGGTACATGAAGAAGGCAATTCCCCCATGCCATTGCCACCTTCTAAAGATCCTCCTCATCAAAGAAACTGGAAACTGGAACCATCTGAGCAGCTAGTTTCTGTAACTTAACCAGTGGTTTTAGTCATTGTTTTGGTTACACACACACTCACACAGACACACACACACACACATTGTCTCCTCTAAGTTAGGTTAACTTCTGTCAAATTGTTCTGAAAATGTAGGAATATATTCAAGGTTACATAAAATGTCAACAGCACCAATAATTCTGTTTATACAACATACTTATAACAATCTTTACTAATCTTATAGAAGGTGTGAATATATCTAAATTAAATTTCCAACCATGAACATACATGAGTTTATTAAAAAGACAGAATAGCCAGGCACAATGGCTCATGCCTGTAATCCCAGCACTTTGTGGGGTGAGGCAGGTGGATCACTTGAGATCAGGAATTCAAGACCAGTCTGGTCAACATGGCAAAACTTCGTCACTACTAAAAAATACAAAAATTAGCAGGGCGTGGTAGCATGCACCTGTAATCCCAGTTACTCTGGAGGCTGAGGCAGGAGGATTGCTTGAACCATGGAGGTGAGAGACGGAGGGTGCAGTAAGCAGAGATCGTGTCACCGCACTCCAGCATGAGTGACAGAGCAAGACTCTGTCTTAAAAAAAAAAAAAAAGAAAGAAAGAAAGAAAAGGAAAAAAAACACAAAAGACAGAATATATACTATTCCCAGTTTATTAAAATATTTTTAACAAAGAGAAATTCAAAACAACTGACAATCTAGCATTACACCGGATCAGATGCTCTTTCTTAGGCTCTCAACAATGAACTTGGCAAAAAAGATGAGGTTAAATCCCTCCAATAATGATAAATTTATCAATGAAAAAGAATTGCTTCAGTTTAAAAGGATATAGAATACACTTGGACACATATTAAATATATATATATACACACACACATATATACATATACACATATTGTTATTATTTTGAGGCTAATAGGATTAAACTTGGATTTTTTCATATTAAACTACCCCTGAACAATAACAGCATGGAAGCATCCTTCTTCTAAAGGATTTTCAAGTTTGGAAGAAAAATCACTAGAAAGTTTCATGATTTGACAAGGTGCAATGACACTATCAAACATTCAGAAAAGCAGATAAAACATTGTTTGATGTTGAGGACAGTTTCCCAGCCGGTTTTTTTTTTTTTTTTTTTTTTTTTTCCCCCAACAACTTGAAAAGAAGGTAGTGTTGAGGAAGATGAGTGGAAACTAGTGTTTGGTAGGAACATACATCAGCAAAGCCTTATTTTTAGATAATATATCAGTTTAAATCAAAATGTAAGAATAAGCATATTTTGGAGGAGGCACTATATCATCATATGTGAGTAAAGGGTTCTAAGATAGACTATCTGTTTCAAATTCCATCATCACAACTTTATAGGTGTGCCCCTTTGGCAAAGTTATTTAAAATTTAATTTCTAATGTAAAAGTAGAAATAATAGGACCTATCTCAAAGTGTTGGTAATTCCACCTTTAGGAATCTAATCCATAAAAATCTGCACACATACGCACAAGGATATATATAAAAAGATGTTCATTGCAGCATTAATTGTTTCACAATAAGTAAAATCAGGAAACAATTTAAATGATTACCAATAAAGGAATAATTAAATAATTTGTAGGATCAGACTGGCGCTGTGGCTCACGCCTGTAATCTCAGCACTTTAGGCGGCTGAGGCAGGTGGATCACCTGAGGTCAGGAGTTCAAGACTAGCCTAACCAACTTGGTGAAACCCCGTCTCTACTAAACACAAAAAATTAGCCAGTTGTGGTGGCGCATGCCTGTAATCTCAGCTACCTGGGAGGCTGAGGCAGGAGAATCCCTTGAACTCAGGAGGTAACTGTTGCAGTGAGCTGAGATTGCACCACTGTACTCCAGCCTGGGCAACAAGAGTGAAACACTGTCTAAAGTAATAATAATAATAACTAATAATAATAATTTGTGGAGCCATACAATGGAACACTTCATAGCTGTCAAAATGAATGAGGTAGATCTTATTTATAAACACAGAAATATTTTAAAGATAAAAGTGTAATTTTGGGAATGTTATTTGTATAAAAGAAAAAGATATGTATGTAGGTGAATAGATAAAGGAATGAAAGGTACACATCAAACTATTAACATTGATTTTGGAGAAACAAAATTGACTTAAAATATACATATGTGTGTGTGTGCGTGTGTGTGTGTGTGTGTGTGTATACTTTTATATTGCTTGAGTACTTTGTAATGAGATGTATATATATTTTGCTTGTTGTTTCAGCCCATGTCGTTATTTAGTAGAGACGAGGTTTCACCATGTTGGTCAGGCTGGTCTCAAACTCCTAACCTCAGGTGATCCACCCACCTCGGCCTCCCAAAGTGCTGGGATTACAGGCGTGAGTCACTGCATCTGGCCCACTGAAGCATGCCTTTAGTGAGCACAACAGACACTTAGACTTACTGAAGATAGACAAAGGATCAGTGAGTTTTCAGATAGGGCAATAAAAACTATCCACACTGAACGACAAAGAGGAAAATACATAATAAAACAACAACAACAAGAGAACACAGTCTTTGAAAACTATGATACAATATCAAATGGTGTTATTTAAGCATAACTGGGATAGCAGAAGAGGACAAAGAGAACAAGGCAGAAAAAGTATTTGACGAAATACAGCTGAAGTTTTTCCATGGCAAGGGGAGCTGACTCAACCTAACTTAAAGGTTTCATCATGTAGCTTTTTGGCAGATGCTTAGACAGCTAGATGTCACATCTTGTGCTGTGGAGGGACAACTCAGCCCAGGTAGTGCTAACCAAGAGAAAGACAGATGCAATCAGAAAAATCTGAGAAGGTGTGCATGGTTGTATAGCTAATTTTTTAAAATCATTGAATATACATCTATAAGATGGAAGTTTTTAGTAGGTGTGGAATTGACTAGGAAAACATAAGTATTGTCAAGAACTGTGCAAGGTCTGAGATTTTACCCTACTTAGAAGTTAACCACTTAGCCTGCCATAGTTTTATGGATACTGGTACAAGCCACAGACTTCTGAATCACAGAAAAAAAAAAAAAAGATGTTATTACTCGAGGCACATCAAGTAGCATGAGCATTAACATCATGCTTACATCGGCTGCCCATGCCTCCCAAATGACACGGGGGTGAAGTGGAGGCATCCAAGTGGATGCTGCACATGGAGAGGGTATGTGTTACAACTGTGGCATCCTGAGCTTAAGCAATCAGAATGTTTTATAATAGTCAGTAAGAAACACATGCTGACCTTCACCCGGAGGATGGCATAATCTTTATTATATTGGACAGTAAACAAATCTGCCCTTTGCCCTGACAGGTATTATCTCTGTTCTTCCAAGGTGTTCATTATACAAGCAACCTTGCAAAGATATTCTGCAATGAAGATTGTCAGTGGTTCTGCTCACAAGTCATGCAGAAACACAAGAGATCCCAGGAGAATTGTCTCCCAACAAAAACATATGTGTGAAAGAGATGGAGTATGTGACATATCATCACCTGAAAGAAGGACATATACCAATAGTAGGAGTGTTACTACCTGGCTTCAAAGCATTTTTATAGCCAATTTTAGTGTGTTTAGTGGAAGAGAAATGCTTGTAAAAAGAATTTTTAAAACAGTAGTTTGAATAGTCATTATATATATATAAATAAATGGTTTTAATGAAAGAGGACTGATTTTTAAAAGATTGTTTTAGAGTTCTGTAAGTTAGAATTTATTCATGGGGAAAGAAAGAGAATAGTGAGCAAATCCAAAATACTTGGATAAGGTGGATGAGTTTATTATTTTTTAAAATTATATAGATGGTCTATTAGAGTTGCTCATTTAACAAAGTTTTTTAAGGCTTAATACTTGAGATCCACAGATAAACAGGAGGTATGATTTGAGTTTCATTTGCATAATTCAAATAAAATAAATATACATGTTTTATCAGTTAAACAAATACAGTTTGTTGTGGAGATTGAGTCATTAGAATCACGGTTAATATTCCTAAGAAAATTATAATATTTACAGCAAAAAAGGAAATATCAGAAGTCATTATTCTTGGCTAGGCGCAGTGGCTTATGTCTATAATCCCAGGATGTTCGGAGGCCGAGGCAGGCTGATCATTTGAGGCAAGAAGTTTGAGACCAGCCTGGCCAAACATGGCAAAAGCTTGTCTCTCCTAAAAAATACAAAAGTTAGCCTAGGGTGGTGGCACATGCCTGTAATCACAGCTACTCTGGAGGCCGAGGGATGAGAATTGTTTGAACCCGAGAGGCTGAGGTTGCAGTGAGCCCAGATCATGGCACCATATTCTAGCCTGGGTGACAGAGTGAGACTATGTCTCAAAAGAAAAAAAAAAAAAGAAAAGAAAAAGAAAAAAAAAAGAATAAGTCATTATTCTTTATGGAAAGATGTCCTTTGGTCACTAGGGTGTTAGAAACCCTTTTTGTCTACCACCTGATATCAACAACTTGATTTAGCAAGAAAAATATACTTACCAAAATGTCCACCAATAGTAACTTGAAATAATTCCATGTATTTCTTTTGGAGGATCTCTTTTCAATGACGTCAGTTATTATGCTGGACCCATGTATGATGGGAGTCAGATCAGGTTCCCAGTATGTTTGATACCAGTACAGAGAAAATAAATTACCTGCATGCTGCATCTGATATACGGTGTTAATTATCCATTATCCTAAATAAGACCTTCCACTTTTCAAAACCTGTTGAAATCTGAAAAAAATTAGCAATTTAGCAAAACAATTAAGCAAAAAATGGTTTTAAAGCACATTTAGATATACTACTTATCAAGGAAGGGTTCTGTATAAATTAAAACACTAGCAATAATTCATTCAAATAAAAGTAGATATGACTGCCATGTGAGCAGTCAGTCAGGATATATTTTGGAGGAGCTATTTATTAGGTGCCAGGTGCTATGCAAAGAGCTGAAAAAAAAATTTACACCAAAACATTTGCCATGTACAAATGATATTACCTTGTGCTTCACTTAATATCACTGCTATTCATTTTCCTTTCTGTGAAGATCAAAATTAGAGTAAGTGATACTATGTCTCTTCTAGAACTAACATTCTTTGCATTAAATACCTATGTATCAGGCCATTCTTGCAATACTATAAATACCTGAGTGACTAATTTATAAACAAAAGTGGTTAAATTGGCCCACAGTTCTGTAGACTTTACAGGAAGCATTGTACTGGCATCTGCTCTGCTTCTAGGGAGACCTCAGGAAGTTCACAATCACGGCAGAAGGTGAATTGGGGTCAGGGACATCACATGGCAAAAAGAGACAAGCGGGGTGTGGAGGGAGGTGCCACACACTTTTAAACAACCAGATCTCATGTGAATTTAGGGCAAGAGTTCACTTATCCCCAAAGGGCCATCAGTACACCGTTCATGAGGGATCTGCCCACATAATCCACACACCTCCCACTTTGGAGATTACAATTCAATATGAGAATTGAGTGGGAACAAATATACAAACTATGTCAATGTATTTGGCCTGAGTTTGTATTCCACATTAGCCTATCTGAAGTATATGAAGGCATTAGTGTTTGCATTTAGTACTATTTCATCTGCCCTATTCTTCTCACTCACAGTTGCCACATCCAGCCATTTCTCTCAGATGCCCAGGGCTGACATGGTATTTAAGAGTTTCTGTATTTCCCTACATTATTTCCCCATCTCAGTGCAAGTTTTGGAACCATTACATGTTTTAGACCTTTTCCATACCCACTAGCCTCATAAAGTTTGAAGTCCAGATTTTCCTATACATTGACTTTTCTGTCTTCTACTTGCCAAACTGATGAAGGATTACTAGGAAAATTAGTCCCGCTGGAAGTTTTAATACCTCATACTGAATTTACGTATTATACTTCCCAGAGGCATTTTTATTTTAACAATGGATTCTTGGAAATACACTTTCTAAATCCAAAGAAATATGAGTCATTTTATCCATTACCACCATCTATTTGAACACAGAGGAAATTTTTTAAATTTCCTAGTAAACTAAGGGTGAAAAAAGGCATTTTTGGCCTTTGTGATGTATATAGGTAGCTGTCCTTACGGCCAGGGTTGAGTCATCCTGAGATAAGGACTAAGTAGACTTTTCTGGGAGTTGGCATTTATTTTAGGAGGTAGAATGAACCTTATTTAATTGTAGACAACACTGAACCCTAGCAATGTGCGATAGTAGAAAGAACACGAGATTTGAAAAATAGCAGCAATAACAATAAACACCTTGCCCTATTAGTGTGCCTTGAACCTTATTTTTTTTAACTCTTCTCTCTCCCATTTCATTTATCAGTAAGATGTTAGAAAGGAATAATATTTGACCTATTTGGTAATAATATTACCTAAATACGATAATCAGGCACATCTTAGAAAAGTTGATGCGTATGGTTAAGTAGATGTTACCAAAAGGAAGAAATTTAAAGGATTAAAACACAGAGTATTAAAAAAAAAAAAAAAAAGACAAGAAAATTAAACAGGGAAATGAAGAATAAATGTTTTTCAAATTTTTATTCCTAAAATAAAAGAGTAAGAAAGTATCCACATTTGCATTCTAACTTCTCGTTACAGTGTTTCTTAATCAAAAGTGACCCTCAGCATTACTTGGGAATTTTTCCAAAATTTCACCCGGGCAAAGAACTGCCATAAGATACAACATGAATTTATAATCAAGAGTTGCTTTGCTAAGAATTTTGGACAAATCCTTTCTGTCTTTAGTTGCACTTTAGTTCCGTGCTGTATACACACAACCATGCCAATAGAACACTATTGGCAAAAAACATACAGCTAGTAAATTCTTAGCAAATTTTGAACCTGCTTCCCATGGGTTAAATATGGTACAAGTCACAGTATATATCAAAGGCCTAATGACTAACAGGCAATAAGTTATATACATAAGGGGTTGATGCTTTATTAAATAGAGAACCATAAATTAATTTTTTAAATTGATTTCATCTCTTTCATCCATCCAAACTAAATCTTTTGTTGAAATGGTATTTCTATTGTGAAGAACCTTACTCTCACAAATAATTCATTTGGGATATTAACTTTATGTGGGTACCATTTACTTAGCCACTCAATTGCAAAAACTGTCTCTTCACTATCCCATAATTATGCCTTTTCCTATTCAGCATATAGTTGATAGTTTACTTCCAGAATGTGAATTGTTCACCTTTTGTCTCCAGCAGCTCTAGCTGCTGAATTTTCCATTATAATCGAAACCTAAAGGACCAATTTTTAAAAAATTCTTAATATCCCAAGGCACCTTGCTTCTTTAGACATGAATATTAAATAGGGTGAAAGCTTAAAACCCTTGGTGGCAAGTCCCGTCAAGAGAAGCCACTTGAGGACATTCAAAATACAACTAGCCAACTCACATTCTATTGTGGGATTAATTAGCTGTGAGCTACAGAGTCAGTGTTGTAGTAAAGGTACTTTTCCATAGAGCTTTTGTCACATGCTTCTGCCAGGTCTATTTCTTTTTTCTCAGTTTTAAGCCATAGTTTGAGGAAAAACCAGCTGGACGTGGTGGAAGAAGCAGGAGACAGAGGAGGAGGGTTCTGGATGGTCCCACTCTCTTTACATTACACTTTGCCCAGACAGCAACTGACTAGCTACTTCCTCTGAGAAACTCTTTCTCTTTCACCAGATTGACACCATTAGGGGAAGCTATTCTTAACCCCCAGATCAAGTAAGCTGGCTAAAAATGAAAGAGAAATCTTTTAAGTTAGAAAATTTTATATCATTGTCAGTTTGGTAAGAGGAAAGAAAAAAAAAACACACACACACTCTCCATCTAGCAGAGGGAAAAAAACTCCTTTTCAAACTCTTATGATGTTTTTTTCAGTATGTTGCTCAGAATTGAAGAAAGGGCTTATTTCTTGACTATCACCATGATTTTCACTGAGATTTATATTCAATGACACCTGAAGATTACACATAAACCCTGACACTAGTGTAGGCTAGATCCTGCTGCCTGAACTGTAAAAAGGGATGACTGTAGATGCATCAGAGAGCTAATTAGAAAGTCTTTTTCTCGTTTGCCCAGACAGCTACTCTGGGTTTCAGTTAGTTTCTTTGAGTGCATGTCTTCTCTTTTTGCTCCCCACCTGTTTTAGTTTATGAAATGTTGAAAAAATTTTAATGCATTTTCTCCCAAATAAAATAATGTGATAAATGTGAAATTATTGAATAACTGTGTGTTTTTCTGAGTGACCAATTAGCATTATGATTTTTTAATTGGCACATTTCTATTTCTATCAGACCATGTCAATTAGGATGATGACAACACGTTTCAGAATTTCCAGTAATATTGTTAAATACTTAAAAATTTTCCTCCTTTGATTAAAGATTTGATTTTATATCTTTCGGAGTCCTAAAAGCTCCGTGTGTTCTGATTTTGTTTCTTACAGAGTAGATTATTTCCCAGGAGTTTAAAATTACTGTCTGACTACTAAATGATTAACTTGGTTGCATGTGGGTTTCTGTTGCACCCTACTTAAGCAGGCATTAGTCTCTAAAATCCATGTAGTCCAAAAAACCACAGACACAAGAATAGGCAATTCAAATATGGATTCCATTGACAAAGAATGGAGCCAAACTACATTGTCATTTAAATGAATATACTATGATAGCTAAGTTATGGTAATCATGTAACATAAAATGCTTGATTGAAATATAATCACAATGATTATAAAAAGTGACTTTCTGCTTATTGAAATAATAAGTGTGACTAAAACTAACGTGTTTAACTACTGGCATTGGAAGATATCTATTTTGTGAATATATCTACATTAACTTGTGTTCTCTGTTGTACATGAATTGCAATCGCCTTCAAAATGCTGTCTCTAGTGTTCTGAAGGCAGCTAAGACACTAATAATGATATGCCTAATTCATTTTTGTGAAAGAAAAATTCAGAGACAATATCAAGTAGAAAAAAAAAAGTTGGTTTGTAAAGACCTGAGAAGGTCCACTTTCCCAAATATAAAAACACAAGAGGCATTGAAAGGGGAGGGGAAGCAAGACTAGTAAGTTCAGATTATTCTCTTCATTGCACAAAAAGAAACATGTTTTATCCATTTTATCATGTGTACAAAAATAATGATAACAATATCATTATTTTAATTGGTATCAATATAATCATTTTGATACCAAAATGAAGAGACTGGATATGTCATGAAGAATATGATGAAGAATATTGTCACATCCTTTGACAATAACATTGCAAAAGTCAATGATAATGTTGTTTTTATCATGGTAGCAGTAACAGGAAATGCTCAAAGTTTCAGTTGGTCAATAGAAATAAAAACTGTTTCTCATAGTTTTTGTTCTAAGACAAGGTCTCTGTTGTCGAGGCTAGAGTGCAGTGGTGTAACCATGCACTCATGAGGCTCACTGCATGAGACTCACTGCAGCCTCAGTCTTCCGGGCTCAAACTCCTCCCACCACAACCCCCCAGCTAGCAGGAACTACGGCTGTGTGTGTGTGCCACCATACCTGGTTAACTTTTAAAAAACATTTTTAGTAGATAAAGGGTCTTGCTGTTTTGCCCAGGCTGATCTCAAACTCCTGATCTTAAGCGATCCTCCTGCCTCCACCTCCTGAAGTGGTAGGATTATAACCATGAGCCACCATGCCCAGTCTCTCTTATAATTTTGTATGTACTTGAGATTCGTAAATGGACACACGTAGTATGTATTCTTTTGTGTCTGACTTCCTTTACTCACACAATGAATGTAAAATTCATCCATGTTTTTGTGTGTTTTAGTACCTCGATTTTATCTATCTGTCTATCTATCTATCTAAATATTTATCTTGGATATCGACAGTTTTTTATATACCTAGAATTATTCTTTGGGGACTGAAACTAGACAAGACAAGCATGTTATTTTTGCTTATCTAAAAGTGCAAAATATGGTACAGTGGGACATATTGTGTGTGTCTATGTGCAATGCAGCAGGACCAAGGGTGAGTCTTTTTCCCCAAAATCCCTCATGCCAGCAGATTTCTGTCCTGAGGGCATGGATTTGATCATAGACATTTGAAGAAAGGTAGTATCTTTAATTTGATTTTTTATTTGATCAGTTTTATTTATGGGAGTTAAAAGTGATATTAATGAACACATCCAGACTTCCATTATTTTTGAAAAATGGAGCCACAAGAATCTAAGGTTTTTGAGTTAATAACATTGCAGAGGATTTGTAAAACTTCTAGGATGGTAACTTGCTGTTGTGTGTCAGAGATATTTTGCTGTGTGTTTAAACTTACCTACTAAGATCAGGAACCAAAAATCAGCAAAACTATGACTTTCAGATTTTGCCTGTTAAACTCATGACTAATCCTTTCTCAGAGATTCCTATGTTTAACAATATTTCTGGCCTGTCAGAAAGTGACATTCTTGACTGTCTGTGAGTATAGATTTTTATCACAGAACAAGAACAAGCAATTTTTCTGGGAGGACATTATAGGTGTAATTTTAACATACAAAACATACTTTTTATTTCTTAATAAAGATACTGTCATACTTAATTAAACAAGATTTTTGCCATGGGAGGTTGTACATTTTTTTAACTTTTTTTTTTTTTTTTTTTTTGCATGAAAGGATAGAGTCTCACAAAACCTATATAAATAATTGTGTAGTCAGGAAAAGTAAAAAAAAAAAAAATAACGTAGTAACAACATTTGATATAAAATGTATTTATTGTTTTGAGTAGTCATGTGGACAGGATCAATGTATATATAATCTCAAGAAGAAACACACACAAAATAAATTAAAGTGCGCTAATAGTAAGTGTACACTTAATATGAATTTTTATATGAGTTTATCATGTTACTACCAATCAAATCAACATATAGACCCTTCTTGACACTTTCAAACTTTCTCTGATTGGTTTTCCTAGTTAATTCCTCCACTCAGAGGCAAGGAGTATTTTGACTTCTATTACCAAGGATTAGTTTTGTATGTTTTTGAGATACATATAAATGGACACACATAATATGTATCCTTTTGTGTCTGACTTCCTTTATTCAACAAAATAAATATAAGATTCACCTATGTTTTGTGTGTTTCACTAGTTCAATACTATCTATCTACTATCTATCTAAATGTGTCTTTTAGATATCAACAGTATTTTATATGTCTAGAATTATAGTTTTTTCTTATATTGCTAGATGATAGAATGGATGGATATTATCAGGTTTCCAAGGCAATTGTGCCATTTTATACTCTATCTGCAATGTATGAGATGTGCCATTGTTCTTTGTTTTTGCCAATAGCCTGCATTGCTAAGGCTTCTTAATGTAATTGTATGAGTGGAAGTGTTGCAGTATCTCATTGTGGTTTGGTTTACATTTCCTCTTGAGTAATGGTATTGAGGATATTTTCAAATGTTCACTGGCTATTTGTGTATACTTTTTAGTTGTTCAAATATTTTGGCCACTCTAAATTGTGTTTGTTCTCCTCTATAATTGAGCAATACGGCTTTTGTTTTGTTTAGTTTTTTGAGACATGGTCTCACTCTGTCGCCCTTGCTGGAGTACAGTGGCAGAATCACAGCTCATTGTGACCTCAAATTCCTGGACTCAGGTGATCCTCTTGATGCACCTGCCTAGATCTACCAAATCGCTAAGACTACAGGCACACACCACCACATCGGCTAATTTTTTTTTTTTTTTTTTTTTTTTTTTTTTTTTTTTTAGAGATAGGGTCTCAGGATGTTGCCCCAGTTTGTTGTGAACTCCTGGCCTCAAGCGATCCACCTGCGTCAGCCTCCTAAAGTAAGTGTTCTTTATATATTCTGTATATAAGTTCTTTTTGTATATATGTAACACAAACACCTTTTCTACATGTCTTTCCATTTGGTAAATTTTAACAAGTACAAGTTTCTAATTTTATTAGAATATGATTCATTATTTTTCTTTTATAATAGTGTGTGTGTATCCTATCTAAAGAATATTTGTCTATAACAACGACAAGAAATATCATTCCATGTTTTGTTCTGAAAGTTTTTTTGTTGTTTTTTTTCACATTAGGTGTTTTGTATCATGTGAGGTAAAAGTTAATGTTCACTTATTCCATACTGATATTTAGCTATTTAAATACCATTTAAATATAATAATATAGTTCTTTCTCAGTTGAAGTTCAGTGACATCTTAAGTCAAATTATTAAATACGTGTAGGTCCATCTTAGATTCTTTGTCATTCCTTTAGTTTATTTATTTATCTTTTTGACTATGCCGTACTATGTTTTTTTAATACATTTTAAAATTATGATGGAAGTCCCTCAAATCTGTTCAATCTTTTCCCAGAAAATATTCTTGCACCATTAGATTGCCAAATACATTTAAAAATTATCTTATCAATTTTAGTAAAATAACCTCCTGTGGCTTTGGTTGAAATTCTATTAAATCTTTATATTATCAAGGGTAAAATTAACATCCTAACAAATTTGAGTCTTCCAATACATAAATATTGAATATCCCTCTGTTTATGTAGTTATTCTTTAATTTCCCTCTATAAAGTTTTAAAATTTTCAGGTTAAAGGTTTGTGCTTCCTTAATTAGATTTGTACCTAGGTTTCTGACACCTATGATGCTATTATAAGTTATATTACTTTCTAAAATTTAGTTTTAATTTCATTATTGCTAGTGTTTAGACATATAATTGATTTTTATTGAACTTTATCCTGTTATATTTCTAATTTCACTTATGAACTCTAATAATGTATTTGCACATTCCTTTGGATTTTCTACATACACATTCATTTTCTGCAAAGAAAGGCAGTTTTGTTTTTTCTTTCCAACTTTTATACCTTTTTCTTTTTGCATAGCTAAAACTCCTGTATCAGTACCATGTTGATTAGACGTGATAGGAGAGTAATTGTATTTGTCCTTTCCCTGTACTTGATGGGAAAGCAAATTTAACTTCTCACATTAAACTACAATGTTAACTGTAATGTAATGTGAGCTTTTTGTTTGTTTGTTTTTAGATACTTTAAAAAATCAGATTATGAGGTTCTCTGTCTCTTTTTCTTTAAGCTAGTAAAGCAAAGCAGTGGGACTGGAGAGTGAACAAAGAAATCTGTGACTGATTGTGATTAATTAGTTGTAAATACTGCTGCAGTTGGACCAGCAGAAGTTCTCTTTCAATTTAGTTTGCTTAGAGTTTTTATTATGAAGGATGCTGAATTTTATCAAATGCTTTAACTGCTGCTATGGTTTCAATGTGTCCCCCAGAAAGCATGTTAGAAACTTAATTGCCACTGTAACAGGATTAAGAGGTTTTTTTTTTCTTTCTTTTTTCTATTTCAGTGACTGTTTCTCTTATTTTCTTCCTCCTACTAATTTGTTCTTTGACTTTTTGAGCTGGGATCATTGATTTCAAAGTTTTATCCTTTCCAATATATTGGAAATATATATCCAAAAATTACAATATTCCTTCTTAGTACTGTTTTAGCTTCATATCACAAAATTTTAATATGTAGTGTTTTTGATTTACATTCATATCAAAATATATTCTAGTATCCTTTGTATTTTTGTTTTGACTAAGTCAATATTTAGAAGTTTGCAGCTTTATTTCCAAATATGTAGGATATCTTATTGCCATTGATTTCAAACTTTATTCCAATCTTGTCAGAGAACGTGTGTGTCTGAGAAATGCATAGCTGTTGCTCTCTGTAGGTGAGAGATACAGATGAGAAACAGAACAGTTGAAATGAGCCCTCTGATTTCAATAGAGGGACAAGAGTGAAAAAGGTAGTAATAGCACTTGTTTTTTCTAACTTCTTTTGTTTCTAATGTCAGTTCTTTGAAATGTATTGACATTGTTTCATGGCACAACATACAGTATAACTTGTGAATATTCTGCATATACTTGTAAACAATATTTATTTATTTTTTATTTTTTATTTTTTATTTTTTTTTTTGAGACGGAGTCCCGCTCTGTCGCCCAGGCTGGAGTGCAGTGGCCGGATCTCAGCTCACTGCAAGCTCCGCCTCCCGGGTTCACGCCATTCTCCTGCCTCAGCCTCCCCGCCAACTCGCCCAGCTAGTTTTTTTGCATTTTTTTAGTAGAGATGGGGTTTCACTGTGTTAGCCAGGTGATCTCGATCTCCTGACCTTGTGATCCGCCCGTCTCGGCCTCCCAAAGTGCTGGGACTACAGGCTTGAGCCACCGCGCCCGGCCAACAATATTTATTTTCAAGTAGTGCTCTCTAAATATCATTTGATCCAGTTTCTCAATATATGTATTCAAATTTTCTTTCTTCTTAATGACTTTTCTCTGATTTTTAAATAAATTACTAAAAATAGAGTAAGTTCTCCAATCATGATTTTGGATTTATCCATTTCCCTTTTCTATCTGACAATTTTTGCTTTTGCCTTACTTTTTGTTTACTTTTCCCCATCCTTTTTGTTCCTGCTTTCTTTTGTATTAATTGAGTATATTTTAATATTTCATTTATCCCCTATTTTGAGATTTTAGTACTAAGTCTTGGTTTTATTGTTTTTAGTTTCTGGGGATAATAACATGCATTCTTAATTTATTGCAATCAAACTTGAATTACTTTTATATTGATTCACATATAATGTAAGACATTTACAATACCCCCATCATTTGTGCTATCATTATCATGAATTTACTTCTCTAATGTTATAAACCCCATCAAACATTGCTAGTATTTTGCTTTAAAGAATCCATATCCTTTTAAAGAAATGAAGAAAAAATATTTTATATATATTCACATATTTCTGGCATCTTATTCCTTTCTTATTCCAAATTAAATAAATGATAGAAATTACCATCCTGTATCTCTCAAGTCTTTGAGAGCAGTACTGATAGCTTTGATTTACCACAGATGGTACGTTTATGGTTTACTAGTTTGGCAGGGTTGAGAAGCTTGAGCCACTTCCTCTTCCTATGATGATGGTTTTGACTTCAGGATTCAGGGAGTCAGTGTGGGGTTTTTAGCAATTTCTAATTGTACCTACTCACTGAGACCACTGTGAGATAAACTCAGGGCAAAATTCCTGTTTTCATCAGACTTCAAAAGCCCTTATTCTGATCAGTGATACTCTGTGTCTCCAGGGATTATTGCTAGATTATTTTAAAGCCAATGTCCCATAATCCTGAAAGGTCTGCGTTTTTCTTTCCCAGTGCTCAATCACTCTAGTAAATAGCTGCAAGTGGAGGAAGATTTATAGTACACGTTTATCTTATAAAATATCATTGCAGGATTTCCCCCCAAGGATATCCCCTTTTCTAGTAATTGCATGAGAAATGCAACTCTCTTGTGGAACATAGGTCAAGCTTCTCTTTTCACCAGACCTAAAGTTGTATTCATTAAAGAGACCAAGTGGTGCCTTAGTGTACTTTTCATCTATTTCAATCTTAGAGACCCATGATCCATTAGCCACTAGCAAAGATCCCCATGGATGAAACAATTCTCTCTCCTGTTCTAACATCGTGTCTATTATGGTAACCCTAGCTTCATTATCTCTGGCAGTAAAATGCTGCCATGCAGATTTCATTATTGCCATTAAAATGAGAGGAGTGAGCATAGTTAGAGGGTAGGTGAGTGGATTGCTCATGATAAATCTATTCAAACATCCCTACTTCTTTATGTATTTGATTTCCGTCTTGTGTATAATATCAAGAAGTGTTCAGCAGGTCACTTCATTCAGTGTAGACAACAGTTGAACTCTGCTTTTAGTTAACCAACTAAGGAACCACTCACAAGTGCTCAAGCTATCATATCAAATAAAAAATCTTTGGTAAATGTTCCATATTGATAAATTTTGCCTTATCTAAATATTTTTCTCTCCATGGTCTACCACTGAAGACTTTTCAGACATATTCCCCAGCTTTTTGCTCATACATGTTAGTGCAGGTTTCAATTATTTTGACACGTAAGTCTTCTTTTCATGGTTTTACCTGGTAATTGCCCTCTTGGGCACATGGAGACCTGGCGCTGAATAGAACTTTGGAGGTCATGGGCTGTAATAGTGGTGGAGCATAAAGATAACCAGAAAAAAAACTCAGAAATCCATATAGGATCTCTAAACAAAGTAAATCAGCCTCTTCAGAAGAAATGGAGAAGCTGCTTCTGCTCAGTGCAGTTTGAATTTGGGATACTCAGAGTCATTGCAATCTTTCTAAATGGCATTAATCTAATTCTCTGAACCCTACTTGTTTTTCCAAACTGAAGCCCTAAACTTTGCACAAAATCTTCAAACAATTAGATAAGATAAATAAATTCTAATGTTTGATGGCAGAGTAGGGTGATGATACTTAGCAAAAATATTATGTATATTTCAAAGTAACTAGAAGAGAGACTTAAAATGATATAGACACATAAAAGTAATAAACACTTAAGGTGACAGATACCACGAATACCCTGACTTGATCATGACACAATGTATGTATGTAAGCAACATTCACATATAGCCTATACATATGTAAAATACTGGAACATTTTCATTAATGCAAAGTATTTAAACCCATCAAGGCTAAAAGTTTTTCTTGCTTTAGCAATTGTTTTAAATAAAAATCAAGATGTAAAAATATGAATAAAATAAATCCTAGTTATTCTGAAAATTAATTCTCTGTAAAATTGCTTTAAAAACACATGTGAGCATCTAATAAATTATTTGATTTAATTAAATAAAACACCTTCGATAAGCTGTATTGAATCTACATTATAGGTTGCAGAGTCAGACTCTGCATCTAAATGTGAGGTAAAAGAGATGAAAGATTTTTTTCTCTGATGCTACCTTGAGTCGAGAATGTAGAGACCTGAGCCTGTCATATTCTTCCTTTAGCTCTCAAGTACAGCTAAACACAGTCAGGCTATCCAAAACTTTTGTATTCTTCATGCTCATCATTCTGTGATGCACCAGATGCCATATGATCTGCCAAAGCCTGGCCTTTAACAGACACTTTATTCCAGCCAGGAATAAACTTAAAAGGAACAGTCCTTTTAAGGAAATGCTTTTCTACTGGCTGCCAGACTAGTGGTATTTTTTCCTCTCCTTGTGTATTAGTCTGTTCTCATGCTGCTATGAAGAAAGACCTAAGACCGGGTAATTTATAAAGAAAAGAGCATGGCTAGGGAGGCCTCAGGAAACTGAGAATCATAATGGAAGGCACCTCTTCACAGGGAGGCAGCAGAGACAATGAGTGCCAAGCAAAGGGGAAAGCCCCTCGTGAGAACTCACTCACTATCATGAGAACAGCATGTGGGAAACCGTTCCCATGATTCAATTATCTCCACCTGGTCCTGCCTTGACAGGTGGGGATTACTACAATTCAAGGTGAGATTTTGCGGGTGGGGGTGGTGGGGACACGGAGCCAAACCATATCACCTTTAAACCAGATCCTCATGCCTTCAAAATCAGGTCAGGTCAGATGACCCATTCCAGATTCTGTGGATTCTCATTTCTTAAGTGTCTTGTCTCTGACATAACAAATCAGCTACAGTCCAGTTGCAAAACTCAGAAAAAAGCACAGCTATTTTTTTTTTTTAACTCATAGGGATTTGTGAGAAATTAGGACTTTAAAAATTTGATGAAAGTATTAGAAGAAAAGCCTCTAGGCAAGATCTCTAGGAATTGTTGCTTGAAAAACACCACAGCATGGACCAAACCAAGAAATGTTTACCTGTGGCACAATCTGGAAGTTGAAGGATCAGGAATGTACTCCACCAGCTATTAGCTTCAAGACCTTACTGCACTGATTGCAATCCATGAGACAGAAAGCTTTCCCCAGTCTGTTTTCACTGGGAAGATGATGCAATCAATGAATTAATCAGGAAGTCCCTACTGGAATTTTAGACTCCAGAACTATATAACATCTGTTGCATTTACACAAGAAAAATAAAAGGCTGTGTTTCTGCTTCAGTCTTTCTCCCACTTAGTTTAAAATCCATGTCAGTTTGAGAGCACATAATTAGAAAAATCAGTCACATCCAGAAACCAATCTGCATGGGATTATGGAAAATGTCACATTTATTATTACAGTCTTCACTGAATAGGATGCACTAGATGCCGAGCAAGCCAGTGTAGCATAATTCCACAAGTACCTTTCTGTCTTCCTCAGTATTTGACACTGAGGATCACACCCTTGTGTGAAGCACCATCCTCTCTTGAGTTCTGTGATGCTATACTTTTAAATTTCCTCTCACCTCCAGAATACATCCTTTTAATTTTTTATTGCTCTCTTTCTTTCCTTTATTTATAATTAAATGTTGGAAGATTCACAGCCCTCCATCTCAGACCACAATTTTGTCTCCTCCTCCAGATAATATCATTTGGTTATCACAATTCCGTATGTCTAGCTCCGTGTATTATTGGCGCTATAGTTTAGCATATCTAATTTTCTACCAAATATCTCCAATTGTATGTCTCTTTAAGATCTCCAAATTAAGCCGGTCGCGGTGACTCACGCCTGTAATCCCAGCGCTTTGGGAGGCCGAGGCGGGCGGATCACGAGATCAGAAGATCAAGACCATCCTGGCTAACGCGATGAAACCCCGTCTCTACGGAAAATACAAAAAATTAGCCGGGCATGGTGGCGGGCTCCTGTAGTCCCAGCTACTCGTAGTCCCAGCTACTCGGGAGGCTGACGGAGGAGAATGGCGTGAACCCAGGAGGCGGACCTTGCAGTGAGCTGAGATTGCGCCAGTGCACTCCAGCCTGGGCAACAGAGCCAGACTCCGGCTTAAAAAAAAAAAAAAAAAAAAATCTCTAAATTAACTATGCAAAACTGAATTTTTGAATCTTCAATTATTGCCTCCGTATTATTTTAAACTACCCTACTTCTTGACCCTTCTTTCAGTTTCAAACAGATCGAGGTCTTTCCCATCCCAGGGCCTTTTCACATGATCTTCCCGACTTCTGCATGGCTGGTTCATTTCATCCTGTTGGTCTCATTTAAAATTTTCTTTTATCTTTAAGGTCAAGAAAGATTCTGGCCACTTTAACTAAATCAGTAAATCTATTATTCTTTTATACTCTATCTCAGACGTTTTTGACTGCCTTCATTTTTTAATTTTTTTTTAAACAAACGTATTTATTATAAACCTTCCCCTACAAGCGAAAACTTGATCCTCTACTGTAGTAGTAACTTATGGTACTGTAGGAACCTGACCTTCTGCTGCAAGGGATTGGTAAGTAACTTGACCTATTGTGTTCAATGCTGAAAACTTAGTACCAAGTATAGTGTATAGGATGCTGTTGTATGTTTAATATTTGTTGAATAAATAGAAAACAATAAGGATAGATAAGTGAAAAGTTCCATAGACACTATATCTTCTTCAAAGTAACATATTATAAAATAGAAATGCAAATTCTTCTTGCTTTAAAAATATTCATATCATTTTCAAGTGGGTGTTTATTTTTTCCTTTTTTCTTTTTATCAAGTGGATCTTTCTAATTACCGTTCTTCTTTTCCTATTTTATTCATCCCACATGTCAGGAGAACCTATACATTCCTCTTCCCACCTGGGGCTAAAGGTTTTATTTTATTTTCAGAATTATACTTTTTACAGTAGGAGGTTTCTTACTAGGTGTCTTTTTGTATATCAATATAAGTTCATGTTAAAATGTTTAACTGAAAACAGAATTCCAAAAACTATGCAGGGTATGAGTTTTCACTCCACATGCAAGGATCAAGTTAATCCATCACAGTTTCACAGGTGCTGGCAGAAGAACGACACACCTGAGTCAGAGATAAAGGGCCGTTTATTACAGTAATAGCAGTATCTAGAGTATCATCAGTTTCTTATTCTGGTTTTTGAAGCCCAAGTTCCCACAGGACAGTGAAATGCGTCCGGATGAAGCCTGCACATGCAGTAGATTGTGTAACAGGAAAGGGACCCGAAGTTCAGGGAGCCTTCATCTAAAATGGCAGTAAACAAACTTGGCTGGTATTTTTCCTGGAGGGAAACACATTCTGTATTATATTGGACAGTAAACAAACCTGCTATTTTCTCCAGAGGGAAACATTCTCCCAATTTTTCAACACCGCTCTACAAACAAACATCCTTCATAAGATGATTGGTGCTTCAGCTTGCAGGGCGTGTAGAATGTGAGAGACCTATGGAGAACTGTGAAACTTTCAGTAATGTAATTATTGTAAGCAAGTCTCTCATTAAACTGAAAATGTAAGCTACTCATTCATTTATCAGTAAATACTTACTGAAGATCTGTTGTATTCCAGGATATAACCCTAAAGAGACACAACCCTTGACTTCATAGAGCTTATATTCTTCTATACAGATATAAATAAATAAATAACAAATACATTAAAAATACATTATGCTATGATAAGATATATGGCATGACATGAAATGATGTGTTGTAACAACATAGTATCACATCATGTAGTATGTTAAGTAAATATGCTTATAAGTCCATTTTGTTTCTAAGAGGGTCAGAGATAGTATGTTTTAAATAGAAGAAGTTCTTTTCACAGCAAAGAAAATTCTAAAAGGATATTTCTGTTACTAATTATAAATGGGCTACTCTTTTTTTTTTTTTTGGTGATGGACTTTCACTCTTGTTGCCCAGACTGGAGTGCAATGGCACTATCTCGGCTCACCACGACCTTCACCTCCTAGGTTCAAGTGATGCTCCTGCCTCAGCCTCCCTAGTAGCTGGGATTACAGGCATGCGCCACCACATTATACTTTTAGCAGAGACGGGGTTTCTCCATGTTTCTCAGGCTGGTCTCGTCTCCCAGCCTCAGGTGATCCACCGGCCTCCACCTCCCAAAGTGCTGGGATTACAGGTGTGAGCCACCGCGCCCTGCCGTGGGCTACTCTTTTTAAAAGGACTGAACATTTTAAGTATTATTTATATTTAATTAAACAATTTAGTAGTAAACTTAAAACATGTTAGTGTGTTGTAAAATCAAACAACTATGTGAAAATAAATATAAAAGTTTTTAAAACAAATGAATAATTGACCTACATTCCCTAGAACTTTTAACTAATGCCCAGACAGTATCTCATGCCAGGCAGTGCATCTTCCTTTGAGAGGTTCGGTTGGTCATACCACCCACACGTTTTTGATCATTACCTACATATGCAGTGGTCATGTCAGTAGCTAATTGCCCACGTTAACTTTCTTCATTTTTCTTGTTAAAAAGAGATTTTTTAAAATGAGCTCAATATATCAGCCTTTTTAGCAGAATTATTAATAGTACGTATACCCTCATTCATTATTTGGTGTTTCTTTTTTTCTGAGCTCTTCCTTCCCTGATAAATCTGTAAAGCATCTCAAAGACTGTTAAAAATCATTTTGCTCTCACTTTACTTTGCTAACCCTTTTACCTGCAAGTACAAAAAATACATACCATATAGTCTATTCTTTCTTTATTCTGACCTTAAGTTGACTAAATTTGCCAAATTTATTCACGTGAATTTTAAAGCTTAAAATAGTATTTTTAGCATAAGCAGAATAGAATAAGGCTTTTTTTTTTTTTTTCTTTTTTTTGAGACAGGACCTCACTTTGTTACCCAAGCTAGAGTGCAGTGGCACAATCATGGCTCACTGCAGCCTTGAACTCCCAGGTCAAATCTATCCTCCCACCTCAGCCTCCCAAATAGCTAGGAATACAGGCATGCACTATCATTTCTGGCTGGATAAGACTTTTTAAACGTGTAAATATGAAAAAGTGAAACAAAATATACAAAGCATAAGAATCAACAGCACAACAAAAACACACTATCAAAATATCTCATATACTCCATAAATATATACACCTACTATGTATTCATGAAAATTAAAAATTAAAATAATGCAGTAGTTTAAGTGGAAATCTAACTGTAATTTCCTAGAAGCCAAGGTCAAAAAGAGAACATAATGCTAAACAACAACAACAACAACAACAACAAACACTTTTATTATATTCCCCAAGCAAGCATTTTCTCCCTGGTGCTAAAGTTTAAAAGAAATTTCCTGTTTAAGTTATCATATAGAAACACTGAATAAAACAAAGTGATTTTTTACCACATTACTTAACCTTCCTGACTCATGTTCTTCATTTGCAAAATAGCTTAAGCATTGTATATCTTCCAAGGTTGGTAAGATAATAAATTACAAAATTTATTTTTCATTCAGCAAATATTATCCAAGTTTCTTAGAATTTCAGGCATAGTTCTAGATGCTGAAGATAAGCAGTGAACCAACAAGTATCTGCCTCAGGAGTTTGTGTTTTACAAGGAAAGGGAGAAAATAAACACATGAAAAGGTTATAGCACAGCTGACAGCAGTTAGTGTTTTGAAGAAAAACAGTAGAGGCTAAGGGGAAGGTTAAAGGGTATGTAGTTTGTTGTTATTGATGTTGTTGTTGTTGTTTTAGACGGAGTCTCGCTCTGTCGCCCAGGCTGGAGTGCAGTGGCGCGATCTCGGCTCACTGCAAGCTCCGCCTCCCGGGTTCACGCCATTCTCCTGCCTCAGCCTCCGGAGTAGCTGGGACTACAGGCGCCCGCCACCTCGCCCGGCTAGTTTTTTGTATTTTTAGTAGAGCCGGGGTTTCACCGTGTTAGCTGGGATGGTCTGTATCTCCTGACCTCGTGATCTGCCCGCCTCGGCCTCCCAAAGTGCTGGGAATATAGGTATGAGCCACCGAGCCGGGCCAGGGGTATGTGTTTTAAATAATCTGCAAATAATCTTCTCAGGCTATTTTTGTTGTTGTTGTTGTTGTTGTTGTTGTTGTTGTTGTTGTTGTAATCTTTAGATGGAGTTTCGTTCTTGTTGCCCAGGCTGCAGTGCAATGGCACGATCTCAGCTCTCCGCAACCCCCGCCTCCCAGTTTCAAGTGATTCTACTGCCGCAGCCTCCCCAGTAGCTGGGATTACAAGCCAGTACCACCACGCCCAGCTAATTTTCTATTTTTAGTAGAGACGGGGTTTCTCCATGTTGGTCAGGCTGGTCTCCAACTCCCGACCTCAGGTAATCCGACCGCCTCGGCCTCCCAAAGTGCTGGGATTAGAGGCATGAGCCACCGTACCCGACTAAAATTTTTATTGTAGTGAAATTTGATTAGATACGTGAATGATGTAAGGGAGAAAACCACAGAAAAATCTGGACAAGAAGGGTTTTTGCAAGATGGCAAGAACAGTGTCCCTAGAGGAGGAATAAACACACATTTGGGCAACGGTGAGATTGCTGGTCGGCCAAAGAATAAATGAAGAGAGGAATGGGCTGGGAGAATAGGAGAAGGGATCCGAGACGCAGGCAGGGGTAAATCTGGGAGGGCCTTTTTATGTACGGCAAGGAGTTTGGACTTTATTCTGAATGTAATTGGAAACCACTGGTAGGCTTTGACCTATGATATGACTTCATGTCTTTAAAAAAAAAAAAAAAAAAGGTCACTAAGACACCTCTGTTGTATACTAGCTACTGACCTTGCAGCGTAACAGGAATATAACCCTGGATGTCAGTAAGTTAGCTCTCAGGGTACTTCAGGAGGCTTAGCCTAGGAAGGTTGCTTAAGGTTGTGAGAAGGAGTCAAGTTTATACTGTGCTTTGAGCATCAATATTAGGATCTGATGCTGATGGAGCAGGTGGGATGTATCATGAAGGAAAATAAGGATGACTCCATGGAGAAGCAGGTTTTGGAGGGAAATCCACTGTTCTGGTTCGGACATTTGAAGTTAGGCATACCCATTATTCATCCAAGTGGAGGTGGCATATAGATGGTTGAACATATCAGTCTGGGGCTCAGGGAACAGTCAGGGCTGTGGGTGTCATTGAAAGCCATAGGTTTAGGTAACATTGGCTAACGAGTGAATATACATAGAGAGAAGAGGGCCAAGGATTTAGCACTGGGATGTTCCAGCATTTAAAGGACAAAAGGAATATGAGAAGTCTGGAAAAGTGACTAAAAACGAACATTCAATATAATGAAAGGAAAACCAGGGGAATGTAATATCCTAGAAGATGCATGGAAAAACTTGTTTCAGAAGCAGAAAGACAACCTTTAACCCCCAATGCTGTTGAGAGTAAGTAAGTAAAGGCTAAGAACAGACTTTGGATTTGGCAGGATGGAGACCATTGGTGACCTTGGTATAATGAGTTTGAAAGCCTGGGTGATGTCAGTTTAGGAGCATGTGGGAGGTGATCTGAAATGGAGATATGAAATACACGCAACTCTTATGTGATTTTCTGGAAAGATTTTACACTTCATTTCCACTCCCACACAGTTTTCCACCTAACTCTTTTCTAGACATCCTTGATCTTAAACTTCCAGTCTTTCTCCTTCCAGGTCCCTGAACAGCCAGCCAAGACAGTAACTATAGCCTGTGGACATCCCATCCAGGCCACTTCATTTTTCATACAAAGTAGACAACCAGCTGCATCACGCCCAGAGTTCTGCCCACTGGGAAGAATACTCTTCACTACTGTCTTTCAGGGTCATCCCTGAGTTAAGCAGCAGAGCATCTTCAGTTTACCTGTGCATATATTAAGGACTAGCCTTTTCCTCCTTTACTAGCTGGCCATACAGGACTCTGTACAGCCATAGGTATAAGCAATAGGTATGAATGTGAGACACCAGTAAAATGGTGGTGATGACAGGAGTCTGCTCTTTGACCCTGCTCTGGCCTGATCCCAGCTGTACAACTTCTCCCTTACAATGTATTGCTGGGCTCACTGAACCTTATTTTTGGGGAAGCCTAACAGAGCCCAGCTCATGATAGTTAGCTCTGACTGCGTAATCAGTTCATGCCTAATGGTCACATGTTCATTCTCTTCTAGAGGCCAGGATCATGCCAGCTCCTATTTTTTTAAGTGGTATATAATTTTTATGCTAAAGACATCATGGTTTTGCTCCAGAAACCAGGGACTCCATATTATCATCATTCTCCTGGGGCTTGCCATAAATTCCACGTGGTCTCATTTTTAAACTACAGATGTATCTAAAACCAGAGTCTATAATCCCCATCTCAGATGCTGGTTCCTGAAGAGCTCAGCTACAACAGGCCTCTAATGTTTTTCATCTTTGAAGTTTTAAAGCAATAGATAAGCTGTCATGAAAGCATTATTCCCTTTACATAATAAAGCCTAAACAAAAACTTGAAATCCCTTATTCAATAAAATATAAAATTAAAATAATGAAGCCTCATTATACTAGTACTAACTTACTTTTTTTGTTTTATTTTTATTATTTTTGTTTTATTCAAGAAGATTACACCACTGAGTCTTCATTGATATGTAGTACATTAGGAGTGAGAGTAGATAGGTTATTCTGACAAATGACAATGGTAAATACTAATAAATTGTTACAGTTTACTCAGTTGAGGGCCACACAGTCAAAAATATTTTGTCACATTAATTGCTGATAAATAACCCCAAATATGCTACCATGTAGATTTGGGATTTAATTTACCTTTCCATTTTTAAACCAAATAATCTCAAAGCTGGAATCTGTTTATCTGGACAATCTACAATGAAATCTAGAAGCTAGAACAACTTTGACATGTTTCATATGTTTTCTGGATGGAAAACTATTAGTCTTTAATTATGTCTCAAGCCAGCTTATTTAACATAACACTATTTTGCCAAAAAGTTCATGTGACACAAAAGAAATGTTTACAGAAAAAAAAACCCATTGGAAGTCTAATCATATTTTCTTTAGAACATATTATAATTCTAAGGTACAGTTTTAAAGGAAATTTCTAAAAGAAATAATGTTACGTATGGTCTAACCTATAGAACTGACCCTGTGGAGTCTCTTAGTTCAAGAAAAAAAAAATACTTCCAGTTAATCAGTAGATCACCGACAGTAAAGTTGCTAATGATACCCTGAGCTTTTAAATTGGACTACTTTATCTGCAGTGGTTTTCAAAATGTGCTGTAAAAGGGAGGTGAAAATGCATTGATCAGGGCCAAATTCAACCCCAGCCCTATTTCAGCCTTTATGAACAAAGCAACTCTGCTTTTGTCTGTTTCACATTGTAAGCTCCTGAAAAAGAGTAGCTTTGGAAGACGATCTTGGGGAGATTGCAGTCCTAAGCACGTGGCACTGTCCATACAGCTGACTTGATCTGTGCTGAAAGTATAAATTTCTACAAGCCTATTAAGGTCAAATCTTGTGTTAAATATTTGAGATTTATAATCAATATCTCTGTGCTAGTTGACTTGTTGGTTATGTTGATGAGAGGTTTTTGGTGAGGAAAAAAAAGAGACATCCAAAAGTTGGATTTTGAGGCCAGGCATGGTGGCTCATGCCTGTAATCCCAACACACTGGGAGGCCAAGGCAGGAGGATCATTTGAAGTCAGGAGTTTGAGACCAGCCATGGCAAACATAGTGAAACCCCATCTCTACAGAAAATACAAAAATTAGCTGGTCCTGGTGGCACACGCCTGTAATCCCAGATTCTTGGGAGGCAGAGGCAGGAGAATTGCATGAACTCAAGAGGCGGAGGTGCAGTGAGCTAAGATCGTGTCACTGCATTCCAGCCTGGGCAACAAAGTAAGACGCCGTCTCAAAAATAAATAAATAAATTTTAAAAAGCTAGATTTTTACATGCAAAAAAGACTATTCAGAATTTTATTGGAGGAACTAAAAGCTGTTATTCAATTAAATGAAGTTAAACATTAAAAACTATAGTTTTGCCCTAATCCTTAAATTCAGCTTGCCAATCTAAATATTGTTATTGGTCAATGTGTGGATTTTAATAATTTTTTTAAATGAATAATGTTTTGTCTCATTTACACAGATATTTTCTCAGACATTTAAATGGCATTTATAAATGTACACATTCCTTTTAATTTTAAAACATTTTAACTAAATTAACCAGATCTTTCCAAGTACTAAAACAATTTTGTTAATCTAATACAGTGAGATTTACATTTTCTTAAAAGTTCTGTTTCTGAAAAGGAACACATTAAAATTTCAACTTAAAGTCTTTTCTAAATTGCTCAATTACATTTAAATTAGAGTTGTAGTCTTTGCATTAAAAGCCAAAATTACCTTACATATCAACATAAATAAAATGTCAACCATACACAAATTCATTCTTAACAAAATATTTACACTATTTTAAAATTTCCTTTTACGGTAGATTCTATGGTGTGTTGCTGTGGAAGATTATATTTTCCAAAAATAGTCACGACAGTTTTTTTGGTCACACCTCACTCCCCATCAAACAGCAGAATCTATTTTTCTACCTCTTAAGCAACATTTTACTATTGCCTCAAAGAAAAAAATTCAGAGGAAGTGATGTTGCTACCATGTTTAGGGTGGGTGACAACCCAAGCCCAGGTCCTGGTTGATAATCAGCATCAACAAACAAACATGAGTGGCAAGTCTCCAGATTATTTCAACTCCCAGTCTTTGAGCCATTGTAATTATGTTGAGTGGAACGAAAAAGGATTATCCCCCCGAGCCATGTCCATATTGTAATTTGTGATCGAAATCCATGTTGTCATTGTGTTACACTACCAAATTTTGGGGAGGATTGTTAAGTAGCAGTACATAATTAACACAGCTGCTCAGAAACCCCCTTTAGAAATGTGTTGCCCTGTGGCTCCAGTGGCGCAATCGGTTAGTGCGCGGTACTTATAAGACAGAAATGTGGTGCCCATTGCTCCAGCTAATGGTAGTGTGAACAGCTGATGGGAAGGTTGTCAGTCAAATCACTCTCTGGAAGCTCCCTTTAGTTAAGGAGATTTGTTTCAAAATTCCCTGGATAACTTTCTTTCCCAGAATCAGCCCATGTCAAATGACTGGTTGATGGAGACTAATAACTCCTTGTCCTAAACCTTATCAAGATGGAAGAACACTGAATGGCCATCTCAGCACTTGAGCTCCCTGTGGATCTTCTGAGACCTTTATCGGGATGCATCCATGTCAACTCTCCTTTTTGGGGAGAGCCCTTTCCAAAAAAGCTTCTGCACACAAATCTCCATCTCAGACTGTTTCCTTGGAATCCAACCTCAGATACTTTTCTATATTTATTATAAAATCTTCCTAGGGTTAAAATATGCACTCTCACTAATGGAGGCAATGGCCTAAGCTTTTGAATGGGATGCTGACTGTATTATTATTGACCATCCCGATGTGACATCCTAAATTCGATTTCTTTTTTCTGTGTCACTAATTTAATTACTCATAGGAGACAATCATGTAGGCCAAGTCTTTTGATTCAGTACTAATAGAAGTCAGCAAAACATATGCAGCTCCATCATATAGAATCCAACAGGAGGCAATAACCGTAGAGTTATTTGAATTTAATGAAGAGAATTGTTAATTAGTAGAAGAAGGATAAGAGAGGTAAAAGAGCACTTTAAAAAGTCCAGAAGTAGCAAGTACAAAAAAGGAACTACTACCTGTAAGCTGAGGGGATATGGACAATAACAAACTAAAATAAGTGAAAACAAATGGACAAAATCAATGACTAGGGATTCTTGCTGCCAAGGTTGAGAGGCAGACTTCTTCCAATAGGAGAAACATGTAGACTTCTGGTTGTGAAGAAATTCCTAGAGGTCGTGAATGGGAGGTAGTCTGTAGGAGTGCCCACAGTGGCTGGAGGGTATGGCCAAGAAGAGCTAGAAGTTCAGAATTGGTTGTTGGCAAGATCATGACATGAAGGCACAGCTAGATTGCTTCTATAGGAGTTCCTGAAATTTTGCACTGAATAATAGTAATGGAAGACCAGAACCCCAAAAGGAGGTATCTTCCTTTATTACAGCCTTGCCGGATCTATCCAGTACCCTCTATTGATAATACCTAGCATTTTGCCAATTGGCAAAGTAAATTTGTTAATTGGCAAAGTTTGGCCAATTTGCCAAACAAGCTAATACCTTGATTGGATTTTGCATTTCTTTTGCTCTTTATAAACCTGCCTTACTAAAAGCTTAAAAATCTTTGAACTTGACAGAATTCTGAACAACTTCATTCTTGAACCATACATTTTTAACTGATATTTAAAATGCTCTCTGATTGGATTTTGTTTACCTCACATGACTTTATAACTTGCTTTTGCACCTTTTGAGATAAGTTTATAGTCATGACACATTGTACAAATTTACTTTTGTTCCCTCAAACAAAGCAATTTATTTCAAGGAAGTGTATGAGAATAATTGAGACAGGAATAGGAATCTTAGCCATGTAGTCAGTCTTCATACGAACACATGGAAAAGAGTCATAATTGACTCTTTATAGTTGGCTTGTCATTGTCTCTGAAGTCAGAACACCCTCAGCTAGTGGAAGTATCCAAAGTTGAACCTGTGACTGCATTAGCTTATTGCCTCCCCAATAGTACTAATTAATGATTTTTTCTCATGTGGTCTCTCAGTTGATGTGTATGTTTTTCTTCTGCACCTACCAACTAAAAACATTACTTGAGGCCGGGCGCGGTGGCTCAAGCCTGCAATCCCAGCACTTTGGGAGGCCGAGATGGGCGGATCACGAGGTCAGGAGATCGAGACCATCCTGGCTAACACGGTGAAACCCCGTCTCTACTAAGAAATACAAAAAATAGCCGGGCGAGGTGGCAGCGCCTGTAGTCCCAGCTACTCGGGAGGCTGAGGCCGGAGAATGGCGTGAACCCGGGAGGCGGAGCTTGCAGTGAGCTGAGATCTGGCCACTGAACTCCAGCCTGGGCGACAGCGCGAGACTCCGTCTCAAAAAAAAAAAAAAAAAAAAAAATTACTTGTAAGCTGTGATGATTTTTTCTACTTCACAGCATATACTAATTTAGAATTTACATTTAATTATGCCATCTTCTCCCTTCTAGCAACTACATGTTGCCTTTTCACTGTGGGTCTTTTAGCTTATGTTTCTGCTACTAACATGTTGATATTTTCTCCATATCTCTAGTTCAAATTACAAAGAAATAGACTTTTATTGATTTGGCCAATTAATAATCTTTCTTCTTGGAAAGAACTTAATTCAAAACCACCTCATAATCCCTAACCATTCCATGGTTGACTCTCATTGAGTTGATGGTTAACTCCTGATCAAATCAGTAACCATCGGTAGTGTAAGTTCATGTGGCAGACAATATGGTCACCAACTCCAGGTTAGAAACCAAATAAAATTGCTTCTCTCAGCAAATTACTCTCCACATGAAAGGGATATATTGGACTGGTGGGACAGACCAGAAACTTAGAAAGGTCCTCCATAGTACGCCACTCAATCTAAAAATACCAATGAAAGGGAGGTCCCCAAAGAAGTTCTCATCGCTGGTTACCACCAATGGCTTTTATAACTTTCTATGAGCACCAACAGTGACTTCAGTTGACTGTGCTGATGAACAATGATGGGGTCTCCCATGGGTTTCTCTTTTTGACAGTTCCCTATGTGCCTTACCAACAGCTTGCTAGCCTCTTGGAGAATGAAGAGTTCACAATTGCCCTCTCAGCATAACATACAACTAAGCCATTGCTGGGGCAAAGCTTTTTTAGAGTTTTTATAGTCACCTCAAATTTGCAGTCACCATTTTGTTATGTGACCATTTCACTGAGCCCTCCTTGACTCAGAGTCAGCTCAATTGTTACAATGCACAATATTCCCTCTTGGGAGTGGGGGCACGGGTGGCAGGAAGGAGCTCACTCTATCCCCTCACAAATTATAAAGATGAAAGCATGTTCATTTAATTTAAATGTTACCACTGTGAATTTGGACTTCCCTTTAATTCCCTTCTACCTTTGTAAAAACTATTTATTAAAAAAAGGCAAATTCAACATAGATGCTTAGACTTTGAAGAAACCCTTAAGATTACATAGTCAGTACCCCTAATTTTAGAGATGAAGAGAAAAAGCCCCACCCCAAGTCCCCCCTAGAAAATGTTCAAGTGGTTACTCCCTTTCCCTCTGCCAATAGATGAGACTAGAACTCAGGCTCTTGACTCTAAGCCCAGTGCTCTTTCTACTATACCATGCTGCCCCCTTGTGTTAGTCAGATTTCTTAAGAATTAGTGATTTCATTCATAAGAACAAATTCCATCTGATTTAAAGAGCTATTTGCAAAACATGAATGCATAAGCTTATTCAAAAGGATAAGAAGATCTGACATAAACCTCCACTTCACAGTATATTACCATTTATTTGTATTACTATGCATACTTAAAAATATATTTGTCTTTTCTTCTAAGATTAAATTATAAGTCTTCTTCTAAGATAAAATTAAGGCCTTAAAAGGTAAAGAACAAACACAAAGTTGTGTATTGCAGTGGGAATGAAGGAACAGTCTTACTTTAAAAAAACATCACCATCTTTAATTAATCCTCAACCTGTTTTAATATATCAATGATTCTTTTTTCTGTAGTTATAGATAGGGTTAATTGGTGTCCTGAGGCATCATGGAGGTCCCTGAGAAAAATCACAGAATAAAGGGAATAGAAGAACCACTTTTTTAATAGTAAGTATTAAACATTGTGAAAAGTAATAGAAAAATAACTCAAATTAGAGCATAACAGTCAATTTTACCATATATTTTCACTCAACCCCCTCCCAACAGAAAGTATATTTATAAATAGAAGAACAAAACCAATAAAATATAAGTAAAAAATTTAAAAAGCCTGACTCAATCTATTATAAGAAGAATTTAAAAGTGTAGAACAGATGTATCAGGGGGAAGACAGGAACAGAAGAAAAAAATAGGGTAACTAATAAATGAGAGGAAGCAAAGAATTAATTATTGCACTAAGGAGGCTGATATATTGAGTTCATTTAAAAAATGTCTTTAAGAAAGAATGAAGAAGAAAAATTTAAATAAGGAGGAACTAATAAAGACAATGAAAATTGCTTATAAAAATGTTAAGGAAATTGTGAAAGACATTTTAAAATTGACTAGTGACTTAGAGGATCTTAAGTAGGATTGTGGGAGCCCTATTAAAAAAAAATTGTGACTAAGACATAGTCAAACATATGAGCATTGACTTGTATTTTGTGTTCTTAATTAACTTTGAATTTTCACAAACATGTGAATTACACCTTAAAATATGTATCGCTCAAGACGGATTTCTCAGGAGGTGCAGAATCAGTACACACGTCTCTATTGCTTTCCTTTTCCTCTTACCTCTGAGTTTCTTTCTGATCATCTTTGAAGAGATTGCTAGCATAAAATGGCATTTGACTAGCCTTCCCCAATATAGCCCATTCCAGCCCTATACCCAAATGCCCAGGAAGAACAGAAAACAACAAGCGTTCATAACATTGAAAAGTAACACTGAATAACAAATTACCGTTGGAAATGTTGAGAAATGCCCATGTATACTCTGTAGTATATTAACATTAGGAAATGGAATCCATTAATTTAAACAGTAGGAAGATCTTTTGCAATTCTCCATTGTCTAAGCCTTGAATCATGAGCTCTACTAACCCCAAAACTCTCCATCCACTTAATTCTTCATGGGTGAAGGTGGCAACATCACTGTTTTCTGCCCTTCCTTCATTCTTATTTTATACTCATTCAGAAATAACTAGTTGTAGGAGACCACAGAGAAAGAATGGATGAGGACAGAGAAAAAATGGAGTTGAGTTACATTTAGCTCTCCATTGTCAAAGTATTATGGATGTTTATCAAAACTGAAAATATCTTAGTATACTACATTCTAGGGGTTTTGTCTATTCACCTAAACCACTGTTAATCATGCAAGGAACAGGAAATGGAAGTAGGACATTCTACATCAATAAATTAGTGCTACATAACATAAATAACTTTCCAAAAACTGAGGGATTAGGATGAGAGCTTTGAACTGGAACCTTTATTAAAGAAAAAAAAATATGATTATTACTTAAGAGAATAGTCACAACAAGACAACAATAGGAAACTAAGAATGCGTGACCAGAATTTAAAAGATAATGATGTAAAAATTTAAAATTAGTTGATGAGAAGCACAGTCTTGAAAAATTTGGCCAAAATGCAGAAAAGAGGTTCAGGACTGGAAGAGATACAAGAGAAGATAGCTGATACAATGAACAAACTCAGTACTGTTCCTAGGAATTTTATGTACCCCCAAAGAAGAAAGCAGAGAACTGAAACAACACCAATTAGAAAGCCCATGTCTGCAGATTAAATCTGTCTTCCAAGTAAATTCCATGTAGCTGGTATGATGAGACAGCTCACTAAATGTCCATTTCAACTCCGTTCTCCCTGCCTTCCTTTGCTCTTGATGCTATTAAGAGAAATGCTTGGCTTTTCATACCCTCTGGAATCTGGAAATGGTCATGAGATTTAATTCTAGCTGTAAAGGTACAAAATGAAACCTATGGGAGAGCTTCCCTTACTAAATACAAAGACAAAGACAAGGTCTCAATTATTATTACGCCACTAGTACTAGTAGAATGCCTGGTTTATTAATTCAAATACACCATTCTCTGGAGTTATTTATAAACTGTTGTTTCTCTAGGAAATTCTATAGTTTATAGCTCTAAATTATTTTATGTAGTAGTATTAAAATGTAAACTTGGCAAGTAAATTTAACTAGTGCATTATGTCAGACCATTGGAGCTTCCAAGTGACTGGGAGGTAAATTAAAATGTTTAAATAAGGTACAAATAGTTACCATTGAACAGATAAACTGTATCTTTGGATTTAAGGAATGTTTGCAAAATTCATTATAACATAATCAAGCAGAATTACATTTTTATCTGTACACTGGAAGAAAATACTTCGTTCTTAGTTATCTCTGTGAAGAAAAACCTAAACAATAAAACATTACCACTCTCAAGATATTTTTTTGAAAGAGAAGATGAAAGCCAGTCTTTATCAAAGTTTGGAGTTAAGTTCTTAATTAAATTAATCAATACCTTTAAGTGAAAACATAAATTAAATATGGTAGCCAAAAAAGAGGTAAAGGGTTAGAATGCTGAAACGTTTTATTGTTACATTTTGGCATTTATCATTGAATTTATTAGTGTCCCTGTATGTGTATGTGTGTGCACATGAGTGTACATATGTATGAGTGTGTTAGATATCGAGTGCAGAAGAGGGAAGGATGACATAGGAAAAACATGGGCTGGGTGTGGTGGCTCATGCCTATAATCCCAACCCTTTGGGATTTTGAAGCAGGTGGATGCTTGAGCTTAGGAGTTTGAGACCAGACTGGGCAGCCTGGTGAAAACCTGTGTCTATAAAAAATACAATAATTAGCTGAGCATGGTGACTCATACCTGTAGTTCTAGCTACTTGGGAGGCTGAAGTGGGAGGATTGCTTGAGCCCGGAGGTGAAGGTTGCAGTGAGCCAAGATCATGCCACTGCACTCCAGTCTGGGCCACAGAGGGAGACACTATCTTATGTTTTAGTCAGTGTTTCTTGGGTCATGTTTTCTAGATGTTAGTCACTTGTTAATAACTTCTCGAATGAATTAATCAGTACCTTCTCATTCGAGTCATAAGGGCAGGGACAAATTATGAGAATCTGTCTCATAATACAGATGTGTCAGAAAATACAGTGGGTAGTTATTGTGACTCAGGATCCATGTATTTTCTGAGAACAGAACCATTCTTCTTCTGGGAAACAGTTGGCCCATCTTTGAATCCAATCTTGCATTTCGAATGGGAGATGACATGGTCTTATAGGCCTCATACCCCAAAGCAGAGATGAACATCTGATGTACCAGGGGCCAGTCAGAGGCCTCCTCTGGAATTTTTTGCTTTGGATCATGGGTAATACTAGTCAGTATTTTCTAGATATATGAGAAATATAACTCTGGAGAAGCTCATTACCATTTCCAAACACCAGAAAGTGAGTTTGCACCAAAAAAATATAAGGCCAAATACAGGGAATGATGGACCTGTTTTCCTGGACATTTGCCCTGCATTTACTTTGGTTTGGTTACACGAGATAGCCTATTACCATTCTAATAAGTTTCTTGTTGCATTCAAGCTTATTCAAAAGGGTTTCTCATGCTTGCAAATGAGAGCTCTTGTGAATACAGTGTAATCGTAGATGTATATTATCAGTAGTCAGACCAGTTTCAGTGAATCAATATAGTGGTCAGTGGTTAATCAGTGTGGTTAATTTAGAAAGGAATAACAGATAATATAAACTGTGTGATCAGAGAGAAGAAAAAAAATCACCTGGTAGACTTCTTAATTTAATGAAAAGAAAGCCAGGATGAGATCCTTTAGGAGCAGTATTTCTCAATATGTAACCATCAGAAACCTGCACCGTAATCACTTAGAGTGATGGCTAAAGTGAACACTCCTGGGCTGTCATTCAGACCTAGGACATCAGAATCTTGAGAGGCAGGGGACTAGGAGAGGTACATCTTTTAACAGCACCCTAGATCAGGAGTGTCCAATGTTTTGGCTTCCCTGGGTATATCAGTCCATTTTCATGCAGCTATGAAGAATACTTGAGACTGACTGGGCGCAGTGGCTCATGCCTGTAATCCCAGTACTTTGGGAGGCTGAGGCTGGTGGATCATGAGAGCAGGAGATCGAGACCATCCTGGCTTACACCGTGAAACCCCGTCTCTACTAAAACTACAAAAATTAGCCAGGCGTGGTGGTGCATGCCTGTAATTCCAGCTACTCAGGAAGCTGAGGCAGGAGAACTGCTTGAACCCAGAGGTGGAGGTTGCAGTGAGCCAAGATTGTACCACTGCACTCCAGCCTGGGCAACAAGAGTGAAAGTTCACATCAAAAAAAAAAAGAAAAGAAAAAGTATTAAAAAGAATACCCAAGACTGGCTAATTTATAAAGAAAATAAGAAGATATAATGGACTCACAGTTCTACATGGCTGGAAGGCCTCACAATCATGGAGGAGGGTGAAGGAAGAGCAAAGGCATGTCTTACATGGTGGCAGGCAAGAGATCGTGTGCATGGGAACTGTGCTTTATAAAACTCAAAGGTTAAGTAACTGGATTAAGTTCTCACAGTTATTGCCAGAATCAAGAATGAACCTAGATTTCTTACCTAGTTGGTTTAGTGATTTTCTCAGTGTGTTATTAATGCTCAAAGTGAACTGACAATTTTGAGCAAAGAATTGGTCATCTGAGAAATAGAGAAGAAACAATTGTAAATAGTCTCTACACTTCAGTCTGGACAACAGAGCGAGACTCTATCTCAAAAAAAGAAAAAAAAAGACAGGGAGGGAACTAGTAGGTGCCATTTTGCCTTTCCATCCCTTCCATCATCTGAATTTGCTATCAAACATTTCAAGGCATCACTTGGAAACAGAGACCAGACAGCAAACCCACCGGCACCTTGATCTTGGACTTCTAGCCTCCAGGACTGTGAGAGATAAATTTCCAGTGTTTATAAATTACCCACTTTTGGGTATTTTATTATAGCAGCACAAACAGACTGAGACAGGGTCTTAGAACTATGCGTGAGTAATAAAGTACAGAAGGTTTTTGTTTTGTTTTGTTTTGTTTTGTTTTTGTTTTTGAGATGGAGGAGTCTTGTTCTGTGGTCCAGGCTGGAATACAGTGGTGCAGTTTTGGCTCACTGCAACCTCCACCTCCTAAGTTTAAATGATTCTCCTGCCTCAGCCTCCCGAGTAGCTGGAATTACAGGCACACACCATCACATCCACCTAATTTTTGTATTTTTAGTAGAGATGGTGTCTTGCCATGTTTACCAGGCTGGTCTCGAACCCCTGACCTCAGGTGATCCACCAACCTCGCCTCCCAAAGTGCTGAGATTACAGACATGAGCCACCATGCCTAGTCAGGTTTTTTTTTTTTTTTAAGGGAAAAGATTGACTTGGTTTTCTTACATATGATAGCAAAGTTATTTTTGCATATATTTGTTGCTGGTATATGAATGTTTAATGTCATTGCAAATAGCTAATATATGAATAAAAAATAAAAAATTCATTTTAATCAGTGAATTAGTGGCCTATTATAAAATAACCACCCCAAAATGTCTGTTCAACTTCCCCTCAACTGTATCAAATAAATTTTCATTAAAATTAGTGATATTGGCTTACCATGGGACCACCCATCTGATTCAGCCAAATTTTCTCACCTCAGAAACAGACTCATAATTATGGCTTCTACTAAATTGAAGGTCTCAAATCAGACACTTAAATCTGAGCAATTTTCAGAGGAAAACTTTGTTCCAGGTAAATGTCAAACTAGATCAACAAAATATCAAATGAAGAGCCGTCATAAATATGATCATTTGCTCAATGCAGTTCAATTTTCTATCTAGCTAGCAAATATCTTTTTTTTTTTTTTTTTTTTAACAAGAAATGCAGGATTTAATGCCTCTGAGAAGAACAGCCACAATCTAACCATCTTGTCAATTCCATTCCCTGGAACCTCGGAAGTTGAGTCTTCTTACCAGTTTCACGGAGTCCACATCGGCCTTCTTTTTCTATTCCTCAATCTTCCATTTCAGACAGTGTTGGTAATTGGTTTTTAATTGATTCATTTACCTGAATGATTTATACTGCCTCAGGTAGGCACAATTTAATGACATCCATTATAGCGCTTTAGATTATTTCACAAATAGATATGCTGTTGTCCTTCAAGATTGAAGATCCATGCATATGAGTGTTATCATTCATACTTCTCTGATGTAGAAAAAAGTCCAGTGCATGACTAACAATGATAAGAAATGATAGTTTACCAGGTGTGAACTATGTACCAGGCATTTTGCTAAGTGCTTCATATGCATTATCTTATTTAACAGACATTTTCATAAGAACAGAAATAAACAGAATCAATCACTGTCCACGGAGTTGCATTTATTTTGTGCAGAGACTATTTACAATTGTTTCTTCTCTATTTCTCAGATGACCAATTCTTTGCTCAAAATTGTCAGTTCACTTTGAGCATTAATAACACACTGAGAAAATCACTAAACCAACTAGGTAAGAAATCTAGGTTCATTCTTGATTCTGGCAATAACTGTGAGAACTTAATCCAGTTACTTAACCTTTGAGTTTAGACCAGCTCTCCTGAAAGGACTCTTGTAGTTCTGACATCATGTGGCTCACTCCCTCCAAATTCCTGTTCTCATTTTGATTGATTAGCTACTAGGGGTGCTGTCAAATCTTCTGTAGTCAAATCTATGCTTGTATTTCAATGTTCCATTAAAATATAATTTCTGCCTAAACTGTTTAAAAAACATTCTACTCATCATTCAGTTGCTTTAAAGTTATATACTGTTACACAAATGCCTTACCCAAGTCAGGACAGTCTCTCAGGAACTACACTGGTTTCACAACTAAAATAACAGCAAGTGAATATATAGAGTTCTAAGCAAACTTAGAAAGTGTTCTAATAATAAAACGATGATGTTTTTCTACTTCAACATAGCCTTTCTTCTATGTGAGGTCCTACGAACACAATAAAATATTTTTAAATGTTTCTTATAATGAATTTGCATAAATGTACCATCCCATATGTGAATTAAGAAGTATAATTGGTACTTAGGAACAGATTCTGGTATTGTTTATGTGAAATAAAAAATTCAAAGGGTCTTTTCTGATTAACTGTGGGTAAATTTAACCAGGCATGTATTAGTATTGGGGCTTCATCCGATTATAAAGCTTTGTGTGGAAATTGCACAACCAATATTTGGGGATGACATAAACTGTCTTGTTTTACTGACACACAATCTTAAGCAAACATAAATATCTTTACAATGTTTTTATTTGATTAAAACATTTTACTATTTACTTTGTACTTATGGTAATTGGCAGACTTTTGTCAAATATCTACTCCCCAACGTGTACAATTTCTGAGGATAGTGTTACATTTTTCTAGTTGTTCTGCAGACTGTCTTAGTTTAGGCAAGCAGATCTAAGACGCTTACATAAATACTATTGTATAATAATTCTAGATCACTGCCAGCATATTTAGATATGATCACATCTGTACTCCTGTATTACATTTGCATGTTTCCATGTTTCAATTAAGTTCACCTCACTCGTATATAAATATGTAATTGGAAGAAAAAATAGAGTGGGGTGGGAGAGCTTAACTTGGAATTGTATCTTCCCTAAGAGATAGAAAAGTATGTATTTCAAAGCATCCCTTGAGTCTTTTTGTACCCAGAGGATGAGCATGCAGGGGCTGAAAATCTTGTTGACTGGGAAAGATTTAGCCATAGTATATCTTTTATGTACCTGAAGACACTGGTATATGTTTCTCCTTTCTCCTTCTTAATCTAGCTCTGTACTGTCCAAAACAGTAACCAATAACCACTTGTGGCTACTGAACACTCGAAATAAGCCTAGCCTGAACCGAGATGTTCTATAAGTGTGAAATACATACCAGATTTTGAAAACCAGATATATTAAAAATATAATATAAATTATACTACTATTTTTATATGAATTATATGTTGAAATAATAAATTTTAAATATATTGGATTAAATAAAATATATTTTAAAGTAATATTTCTTTTTACTCTTTTAAATGTGCCTGCTCAAAAAGTTACAATTACATATATGGCTCAAATGATTTATTATTATTATTATTATTATTATTATCATTGACAATACTGATACAGATTCAGACCACATTGTCTTTGACAATTATTTTTGTCATTGGAATATGGGTATGATGGAATTATTTCATGCCAAATGATGAGGAATAACACAGAGCTCTGAGTTCACCCAAAGCCATCATGATCAAGACTTTCCTGGACAGTCCTACTGAAACCCCCACCCCTGCATCCTACTTTACCATCCTCCCTTCCCCACCCTCTATCACCATAGTATCATTCTAAATTAAATAACTTAGACTTTGGGAAAATGCACTACGCAACACATCTAACGCTATGTACCAGGCACAGTTCTCAGCCCTTTATAACTATCAGTTCAACTAACTTTTAGAACAATTCTATGAAGTGGTTTCCTTTATAAACCCCATTTTACAGATGAGAAAATTGAGGTACAGAGAAGCTAATAAATTTGCCCAAGACCACAGTCTGGCCTCTTTTTTTTTTTTTTTTTTTTTGTAACAATTCAAATGAAACAGGGTCTTTGCGAGTCAAATTAAATTGGCTTAAACCTTTGTCAAACTTTGTTAAGATGCTGAAAGCCCTCCATATTTCTTTCTCTGACTTTGTTGTTTTTACTGACCAATATCCCACAGATTTCCCAAACCACTCGCTAAGCTCTTCATCCTTCTGGTACTCCCAGATCACTCTCTTCCTCACAGAAATTTCAAAATTTGCATTTATTATGCACAGCAATTTATCATTATTGGCCCCACTCAATAGACTCTTTGCCTTCCCACACATGTCTCAGACTCTTCTTTTCACAACCAAACAGGAAAAAGGAGGACAAATTTTAAGAAAGAAAAAAATAATCTATCCTCTTAGGAGACAGCAGCATCTGCAGATACTTGTGAATTTAAATAACATTTTGTTTCTCACTATCACACTGATAACAACCTTGTGTGAGAAATGGTGTTACCATTATACACAGTAGGCAACTGAGAGACAGAAAGTAAATAACATTTGCAAGGTCACACAGCCATTAGGGAGCAGAAAAAGGGTTCCTGCCAGGCATAGGGTCTATAACTAACTGTCCTAGTTGTGCTTCATATCTATCCACATTGCTTGAGGTTCTTCTGGGTGCTCTGTCCCAGGACCTGACTCCTGTAAGCACTCACATATGCATCAGTTTAGATGATCATAATTCATACATGCGTCATCACCACACTGCCATCAGATACCGCTAAGATGCCTGGGCTATCCTTCCTGATGTCACGGCATTATGTTGTCCAATAACTTTGGACACCACCTATGTCATTCTTTTCCTTCAGGTTTAGGAAAGGAATTTGTAGTCCTGTGTTATTGTGATCACAAACAATGTCTTTGGTCAAACACCTATGTGGCTTAGAAAACAAAATTCCTCAATCTGTAATTGTTATCACCATGTAGATAAAGGGAAGATGAAGGTCAGGCAGTGCTAAATTCTCTCTGTTAAGTAAGGAAATAATAAATGCTTCCCAGACATGGAAAGATGGAAAAATTGAGGCTATTAGAAAAGAAATTATTAGTGGATCAAAAGTAGTTAAAAGAAATGTGAGTGTTCAGAGCTTGACTGGAGAGCAAAC
Organism: Theropithecus gelada; assembly: GCF_003255815.1. Classification (NCBI taxonomy): domain Eukaryota; kingdom Metazoa; phylum Chordata; class Mammalia; order Primates; family Cercopithecidae; genus Theropithecus; species Theropithecus gelada. The sequence goes on from NC_037670.1 coordinate 140,183,834, forward strand.
TAATCAGCCAATGAAAACCTTTTGAGTTAATAATGAATGTCTCATCTCAACTTGAAACAAATCTGTCTGCTCTATTGGAAACATATAATATCAAAGGAGAGGAAAGCTGTCCCATAAAGGCATGGTAGCATTTGAACATCAATTTGACAGGTAGTGTAATTTCCTTACTAAGGACCGTGAATATCATATTGAAGCCTACTACAGAAATACTACTCAAATTCTCCAACATAACTCATCTGAATAGGAAAAGTTTCAGCACAAGTCAGAGGAAATATAGGGGGAAAGGCTGAGGCTGATGAATTTCACTTATGACCAAAAAACCATGACCTTGACTTATTTCCATTTAATACTAATCTATTATCTCTAAACCAGGAACAAGTGAAACTGAAATCAGTCAGAAGCCGGAGTTATTTCTGCTCCAGATTTACTCTAAGTAGTGCTATGTCATCCAAATACATTTGTATGCAAGTGACAAGAGTCAGGGAATGTTCAGTTCTGATCTGTGCTTTTTTACTATTTTAAGTACCAGGGAAAGATGATAGTGGTTAAACACCTCTGTTTCCAGCATATAGCAAACAGCATGCATATAGAAGATGAGAAAAATATTTTATTAATCTTATACCAGTGTTATCTTACATAATATATTCAGAAGGCAACTTTTTATTAGCTATATAGAAAAAGTTTTGAGAAATGTCAAGCTAATATTTCAATTGTTTTAAAATGTGTTTTTCCCTAGGCATCTCAAAAGTGGGTTATGGTGCAGATTGTGTGAAAGCTTCAACTAGTTATGCATTCCATTTCCTTTCCTTTTTTTTTTTTTTTTGGAGATGGAGCCTTGCTCTGTTGCCCAGGCTGGAGTGTAGTGTAATAGCATGGTATCAGCTCACAAAACCTGCATCTCCTGGGTTCAAGTGATTCTCAAAACCCATATCCCTTACTACTTACTACTAGTAGCCTATGCCAGTTGTTACTTGTTCTCAATAAATTGAACTTAAATAAGTTTTTTTGTTTTGTTTTGTTTTGTTTTGTTTGAGACAGAGTCTCATTCTGTCACCCAGGCAAGAGTGCAGTGGCACAATCTCAGCTTACTGTAACCCCCACCTCCTGGGTTCAAGCAATTCTCCTGCCTCAGCCTGCCAAGTAGCTGGGACTACAGGCACCCACTACCACACCTGGCAAATTTTTGTATTTTGAGTAGAGACAGGGTTTCACCATGTTGACCAGGCTGGTCTTGAACTCCTGACCTCAAATGATCCACCCACCTCGGCCTCTCAAAGTGTTGGGATTACAGGCATGAGCCTCCCCACCTGGCCAGCATTCCATTTCAACATGATTAACTAGAAATAACAGAAATAATGATGACATCCCAACTTCCCAACAGTCTCTGGATTCAGGCTTGTTTACAACTTCCAAGTAATCAGCCAAACTTCTTTAAATAATTTCTGAATGGCCTCCAAATCTTGGATGAAACTTTATTCTGGTAGGACAAACATCTACATGTATCATATGGAACTATAAACCATTGTCAACTTTAACATACATTAGGTAGACTTTGGCGTTTCATAAGGAGACTCACTTAGAGCACAAGTCACACAGTAGTGAGCTGTTGGTTATTTATTAAGCAGTGCTTCATTTTGTTTTTCGAGAGTCAATATTTTCGAATTAGATTTTATATTCAAATTAGATTTCATATTCAAATTTGATTTCATATTAAGATATGCATTTCCACCTCTCTTGAAAAAGTTGAGGATATGAAAACTCAGGACCCAGATTTCGTCATTAGAATAATTTGCAGGATCTGAGCATCTGAGGTCTCTAAATTTTCAACTCCTTATATCCCATCCAACTAGTTGGCCAGCATCGTGAATTTTAGTGGCCTCACAAACTCTTGTAAGCATTTCGTGTTGTGACTTTGATGTAGATTCTAGATTCATGAAAATTCCCTAACTTGGAGCAAAGCTGATACAGAGCAAACTTTATATCTCCTATTTGCGGAAAACCACAAAGTTACAAAAATTGGTACTATTCTTGAGTTCATAGTTTTCCACCTCCACAGGACCCAGCATTGATTTTACCTTGTCTAGGAAACTCCCTTTACACTTTCTGGAAAGCCTGTTTCCAAAGTATATGCTATTATTTTATTTCCTTCTTTCCTACTTCAGTCTTTAAGGAGAAAACAGTCTATCACAGAAGAACTCACTCAATTGACCATCCTCCTGATGTTGTACTTTCCTATTTCACTTCTTTCACTTCGCAGCTCTGTAAAAGCTGGGCAATGCTTTGACGTATTTTTAGCTTCTTATTTCTCAACAGTAATTGAAGCTACTATGCCGACCTCCCAATAACACAATTACTAAACTAGATCATGTAAATAAGCACAGTGGTGGGCAGAGAAATGTGCTTTGCTTCATAGTGTCACTTAACTCCTCTGTGCCCGTCTTAGAGGATGGAAGTGTTTGACTCATCCACCTTGATTCTCTCTAGATTTTTCTTTCTAAATAATCACCTTATTTGATCTGTCACTTGAAATGTTGGTGCTTCATTGAATTCTATGTTTTTAAAATCTTATTCCATTTTCCCAAGATTATTCCAGCCTTCCCCAAGGATTCTAACCCACTTTCTGTATGCTAATGGCTCCATGCCTATACAAAAAACTTCCTTTTTCATAACTTCCTTGTGGGATTTGCACACTTGCATTCATCCTCCACTCTGCTGCCTGAGTAACATTCCTCAAGGCAAAACTGATCTGTCAAAAAATCTCTTTTGAATTTGGGCTAAATTATAGAGTAAAGTCCAAGTTCATTAGATCACCACACGAAGCTCTTTACAATAGGTGCACAACAATTATCTGTGTCATCTTCTCTACCACCACACACACTGCGCTCTGCCAGGCTGAGCTTCTTACCCCTTCTCTGCTTATTCCAGCCCTTTACAACTCTGTGCCTTTCACATGCTGTTCTTTCTTCTTGTATATAATTTATCTCCCTGCTTCCTGATATGAATTTTCTCCTTCTTTCTTTAAGATCCAAGTAAAAATGTACTTCATGATGTAAACTTGCTAATCTCCACATTAATGTAGTTGCACAGGTCTCTGGGTTTTCCGAGTAATTCTTAGTTTATTTATATTACTACACAGCCTCCATCCTCTCTCGTTCTCAAAATAAATAGACTCACACTCTAGATGTTGAGATTATTTAATGGCAGAGATGGTGTTTCGTATGTGAATTGTAAACACCTATTACAGAACCTATTGTATGGTAGGATAGAGGTAATTACAATTCAGTACAACAAAAAATTTATTTTGTCCTGATTTTACTGTGTTACTCTTCTAAATCTCCACTACAAGCATAAGTTAGGAATCATTACTGAAAATTTTAAAAATGAGGTTCAGTGAAGTTATTAAAACTTGTAAGTAGAACTGGAATATTAATCTCCAAAGTCCATGCTTTATCTAATATACATACCTTATAATTTTGTCAGTAAATCCTTGTTGAGTTAGTGAATTATTAGTTGAATAAATAAAAGTTGCCTAATAAATCTTTGACAATTTTCAAAAAGTTAAGTAGTAGGATAGTATGCACTGCAGTACTTCTTTTTTTTTTTTTTTTTTTTTTTTTTTTTGAGACGGAGTCTCGCTCTGTAAGTTTGAGATATATTAGCATTAGTTTGTTACTACATCTAATTTAATTTATTTTCTTTTATTCTTAAAAATTAAAAAATGTTTCAGAGATTACTTTCCAAAAAGAATCTGGCTTGCCTATTGAATGATATATTTCATTCTGTTTCTTCAAAAACATACAAAATTTCATAATTACATGTTTTAATATACTATTACACCAAATGTAAAAAAAATAAAATTAATGCCAACGAATACAGAGGTTTTTGTTTGTCATTCTATGTGTCTTTTAAGGTTATTGTTACCAGCTTTATTTCGGTTTCAATTATTTTATTGTAAATCAGGTCACTGAAAAGCCAATCAATTATTTAAAAACACTTTATGGGGGTTACTTTTAACAAGAGAAACTCTATTAGTGTGCTATACAGCATTAAATCTGTTTCAGTAATCATTTCATATTTCACATAGTTACAAGTACATTCCTTTTTAGCTGCATTATAAAATGCTAATAACAATATCATTAATTAGTAATATATATTCATTGAAATTTAGTGACTTCAAGACCTATCTAGCTTCATATTTATGTTGTCCTTTGGGACACATATTCCAGATCTAAGATCACATCCAGCTATAGATAGTGAGAATTAAACAGAACTATGAGATCATCTAGCTAGCCCAATGCTTTTATGACAAAGAAAATGAGGCCCAGAAAGTCCCACATACTTTTTCCAACATGACCACACCAAGAAGATGACCAAGAACCAGAACTCAGTCCTTACACTCCTTAGTCAGTAAATTGTTTTCCATTTAAATTAATGTCTATTTATTTTCCTTGATGAAGTAACAAGAAAATTACTCAATAAAGACAGTTTACTCCAGATGCCAAATCTATTTTTCTTTTCTTAGTTTTCCTTTCTATGATATTAGCCTTTACTACATTAATGCCACATAAATATCAACAGATTGTTTGGTCAAATCTGCTTAAGCAATTAGTTTGACTAATTACATGACTAAATTATTGGTTGACAAGAGTGCCTAGTCAATTCATGTTTAAGTAACTAGTCAAACTGGTTGTTTGCTTATAAACAAATAACTTCACTGGTTGAGGAAATGTTTTATTTTTTATTCTACTGATGTGGTGCAGATCCCACTTCTGAATGAGACTGTAGTCAATTTTTAAAGTTGTTAAGTGTCTCGTCATAAATTCACAATAATTTTTTTTCACATGAGATCAAATGACCACTTTGCTTAATTTTCATCTTTCTCCTAGAAACTCTGGTATCATGTTTCCAAAGAAAATAGTGTGTTCTGGGTTTCCTTGACTACCTTCTGAAAGTCATCAAAAGGAAGGAAAGTTGATGGTGTTTGCAGCCTGGAAACTCAGGCCTTGAGGAGACACAGGAAAACTGGGTTAATAATCACTTGTGTGAAAAAGTAAACAGAACAGAAACAAAGAATGAGAGATAAAATATGAGAAAAGAGAATCTGATGAATATAAAATATTATTATATAATTTTATAAAAATGTGGCTTGGTTATGCTGCTTTGTTCCAAAGCTTAGAAACGTTTTTAACAACTAGAAAGTAATTAACTCCTACTTAAATGTTGATCTAATGGTTGATCTGATCAAATCTGTATTGAGTGGCTATCATATAAAAAAGTTGATACCAAAACAAAGATATGTGTTACAGAAACTAAACACATACTTTTCAGATAGTGATTTCCTGCTGAAAAATGTCCCAGAATTGTTATGAGTGAGTAGTCAAATCTCTATGCTCCTCTAAGGGGCCTCAGCTCCCTCACATTACTTCAAATGCTCACATCTCTGGAGATGATGTGACAAATGAGGTTGGGGTGAGCGAGAAGTGATTTAGCCACCTCTAAAAATTATTCTCTCTGGTGCATCCGAATTGTCTAAAATAATTTTTTCTAGGAAATATATTTAAGTTTATTTCATACAGAGGAGGAAATTCTGAAAAAAAAAAAAAAGAAGAAAAAAAGAAGCACATGTCAAAAGATAAAATAGTGCAGCAGAAGGATTCATTGCCTAGGTAACTTTTTTCTTCTCTCATTTTGCTTTGCGATAAGTTCTCAATGGACTGATTCATTTAAGCTATGATTTTTATTCATATTTTTAAGCTGTTGGGCCTGATGTTGAAATCTCCCTTGTCACCAGTTAGACTTACTAGTTTTAATGATTTGGGTTTTAAATGAAGGTCATTATATAATATCCTGCATTGCATGCAGATTATAAAGTTCCTGCCAGCTTTGCCTTTTAATTAAATTATTCTTTCAAGTGGAATATAGGAGTAGAAAAGTCCATCTTCTTTTTATATTGAAGAGGCTCTATAGCCAAACTTCCTTGCTTTATTACTAATGAATATTTAAAATAATGTTCTTGAATAAACGTTGACTATGTGTGAAAGAATTATTTGTTTAATACACCTTTTTCCCACCCAATTCAATTACCCATATTCTACAGATAAAATAATCCAACACATGACATATATACATATGATATATATATACACCTACATACACACATATGTATATATGATACATGTATGTGTGCATTTGGTGTATATATATGAGTGTATATATACACACATCTGTTTTACCCTTGATTTTCAGACGTCTCTGACACACAGCTAAGCAAAGAACAAAAAGAGAGTTGTAGAGTGTCAGTCTAGTAGAGAAACATAATGCTTGACAGTGAATCTGTTGATAAACGCTTCTGAAGAGGTGAGTAACCAGAAGTCTGAGGGGAAGGGGAAGGAGACAGGTTTACTGGGAGGAGCCGAATAATGGGAGAAGCATTATGAGGAAAGTCCCTTTGCTCTGGGCAGCAAGACTGGCACTTTTCATCTAACAGCTTAACTCTCTGAGACGGGTATCCACTACAAGGAGAGAAGGAAGAGATTCACTGCCTCTGGTTGGAAGCAGATCTGCAGGTTAACCTGCTAAGGCATGGAGAGCCAACAGTGGCAACCAATTGATAGGGGCATGGAGTATTTCTGGGCAATGGCAAAAATGTTCCCAGCCCAGACTGGCTTATAACAGTTCGGACCACTTCAATAAACTGGGACACCAAGAAGCTGTATATGAGATAGAGGAAAATGAAAATTCTTGGGTTAGAGAGTGAACAGAGAAGGCTAAATAGGCAATCATGATACCATAAATAATTCATCTGGGAGGTCATATTTCAGGGCCAAGGAGTTAAAAATCATCCAGAACAGACCCATCATCTTAGGAAAGTTGAGTAGGCCTCGCAAGAAAACTAAATGGAGAGTTAGAAAGGTGGATTTCTGGAGGGAATGAAGGCACAGTAGTTAAGACTAGTCTTCATTCTTTCTATCTATTGCACCTTAAACTGTGTCATAAATATTGACCAGAAATATCAGCAGATGGCATCTGAATGCTTTTGAAATTTTCTGTTGCTGAGGGTTAGTTTTCTAACCTCTCTATATGGTCTCTTTTATCTGGAATAATAAACAGTTGGTGGGTGGCATCCTTAAGTCAGTGATCTGAGTAGACTATCAACTTGCAAAGTCCCTCTCACCCTTTTATCTAACATTATCTGCTGAGTTCTAGGATTGACGGTTCGAGCTTCAGTCCAAAAACTGAGTACCTCTGCATTCATTAGATGATGAATAATGCAGGGCCCCTTGTTTATTTGCTTGCTCTGAAATCTTATCCTGTTTTTCAGCATCCCTTTCTAGGTCTGATATATAACTAATTGTTGGCAGATGTGGAAAGTATTTTAAGCCAAGATATAGTATTTGTTTGCACTGTCTGGTTTTTCAGCCTTAACCAATATCAGGTCATAGCAGCTGGTTTTTATCAAAGCTCTGTATACTATAGACCATCCACCTGACAAAACAAGATTTGCTCACATGACCTTCATTTGAAACCATTAAATACAGGCATTCCTCCAAAGTAATAGAGAAATTTTGTTGAAAATTTATAATCAGATTAATGAATTGGCCTAATTTGTGTTTATTTACATGTAAATGACTGTCTTGTAGTACACAGGTTAAAGTTGGTCCTTTTAAAACATACATTAAGATGTGTAGTTTTAGCTTATCATGAATTTTAATTTTAATTTCAGGCTTAAAATTATATTAAACCCCTATACTCTATATAGGTGTCACTCATAAGAAAAAGCTTACCAGTCACTTTTTATCCTTAGTGAAAAAGAGTGATATCATTTCAAAACTATAGTAAACAGCATGATTTGGATCTAGCAGACTAATTTTGAATTAACATTCCTTTCTTTACTGATAGGGCCTTCACTTTCCCCTTACATGCCAGAATCAGTATGGTGAATTATTTTCATGACCTTCCTCATTGTTTTAAATAAATAAAAGATTAGCATTTTAGCCACCCTGTTTACATTAATCTACAAATTTCATAAGCCACAGTAGTGTTTGTGTTTTCAACTTTCATGCATTTTTTCCATGGGTGCATGAGTTCATTTGATTTGTTTCAACTACCCAAAATATTTTAAGAGCACTGCACTGTGGAGAAGTATTTATTTGAAGTAGCTGTGGATAATTTGCAAACTCTATGATGATACAGTGGTCTTTACTAACGAAACAGAAAAGCTTTTATTCTGTAGTCTACCTGACACTGCAGGAAATAAAATTTCAAAGAGACCTAAGCTAGCTTTATTAAAATAATTTTAATTTTGGATTATACATTCTCCTGGGTTGTAATGCATCCAACATGATGTGATTCAAAGGCAATTTTACCTGTTTCTGTACCATCTGTGCAGTTATGAGATACTTTACAGTGCTGTAGAATAAAAGTTGTCTGAATCTAAAAGCCTTACTAAACAATAATTTAAAAGTCTACATGAAAAGCATGAACAAAATCTCACCTTTAGTTTTGGAAAATGTTGAAAGTAAATGTATTTGAAAAAGTTTGAAATACCTTACAATACCAAATATAAGGTCACCACAAAATAAGGCAACTCCCTACTTTTCCAATGAGAAGATGCAATTACAGATTTTCTGTTCAGTCAGTTGAATATATAAACACAGAAACATATGAGGTAGTAAAATGTCTGCTTTTAATGTTTAAAATAATTTCCTTAGTACATATATTTAAAATCATATAAGTTAATAGTGTAATATTTACTTTTCTCCACTTCTTAATTCTCCATACCCTTTTCTCCATTCCTTAATTTCATGAAAAATTTTATTAAATTCTCCAGACACATCTTTGACCTCAGTGTCTTGGTCATTAATAGAGAAACTTTTAAAGTTATTTTACAAATTTTTCCAGAGAATATAGTTTTTATTTTCACCTATCATTGTTTGCAACACAGCACATTTTTCATTCTTTTTATGAACTGTCCCTAAAGTACATCCCAAGAGACACAAACCCATAAGCTTAACATTAGGACTTATTTTTCATTGTTATTTTTATCTCCAAACCATAAAGTACAACATTACTTTTAAGTGATGTTCAACAGAATTATTTATAATGAAATCCAACACCTTTTGAGAAATAAAGCTCAATTTCTGTTTCTGCTTTTGTAAAAATCCCATCAGTTAACCTCTAAGGTCATGCAAAGCTAGCATTGACTGTAACTCTAATAAAATGACTTGCCAAATGGAACGTTGATGTGCAAAATAAGGTAATTGGGAAAGCAGCTATAACATGAGATATTTTGTAAGGGTTCAAATGTAAAGCAAATAATTCTATTCTTTTGAAAGAAAATGGGGAGATGGAAACCTCTTCTTACATTTGGGCATGCACATTGCATTATCCAAGTATTATTTTAACTTCCCACTTACTACCAAGACAATTTTCTTCAACTTTTGTGTAAATATGTATCTATTTATTAAATAGGTAACACATTCTTATATTCAATATTTTTAAAGTATTGAAAATATACATCAAAATGTCTCCCTCTTATCCTATCTGCCCCTTATCACAATTCCCTGTCCTGAAAGCAGTCAATGTTATCAACGTTTGTGTATCATTCAAAATATATTTATCTGATGCATATATAAATATTATAGTTTGAAAGCACAGCTCTTATAATTTTATATACCGATAACTGCAATTAAGTAATAAAAACTTACACAGCTACTTATTGTTTTGTTTTCTTTTTCTTTCCTTTGTTTTGTTTGTTTGTTTGTTTTGTTTTGAGATGGAGTCTTGCTCTGTCACCCAGGCTGGAGTGCAGTGGCACGATCTCAGCTCACTGCAACTTCTGCCTCCTGGGTTCAAGCAATTCTCCTGCCTCAGCCTCTCGAGTAGCTGGGACTACAGGCACATGCCACCACACCAGGCTAATTTTTGCATTTTTAGTATAGATGGGATTTCGCCATCTTAGTCAGGCTGGTCTCAAACTCCTGACCTCAGGTGATCCACCTGCCTCAGCCTCCCAAAGTGCTGGGATTACAGGCGTGAGTCACTGCACCCAGCCTATTGTTTTGTTTTCCTTTCAAGGAAAATATAAACATAATTCAAAACAATATTCTAATAATTCTTCTGGCTGTGAATGCTACTTTTGACTGGTGTTGTACAATGATATTTATATACACAACTTACATTTGTTAATTCAATAAATAAATTTAAACTATCAGTTGATCAGTTGTCATCATACACAGTTTATAAGAGTTTACTCCATGATGTTTCTCTAATTAAAATAGTTTACGAGTAAGGAGAATGTGAAAAAAAAAAAAGACAGTAAGTATACTGTTTATATGTTGAACAAATAACCAGTTAAATTACTTATTTTTTCTTTATAAAGATAGTGTAATAAAAATACCATTTCAAAACATGTCACTTTGAAATCAGATCTTCTTTTTATTACAATAGTAATATGTGTTCACTGCAGATATTTTAAGAAACACAGACATGAGAAAAGAAGTTATAAACCCCATGCAACATATACACTGCTGAGGGGTCAGTGAACACCATGGTATGTCTCCAGTCCTCCACTGTTTATTTGGTTGAGAGAGACTTTGAACCTGCTCCCTGTCCCCTAAGTAAATGCTGTATCAAGGTCTTTGATAAGTGCAATGGAACTGTCAACTCACCAGTTTCACCCCACCTGCAGTGGCTCTTCCTTAGCTCTCACCAAGAAAAAAAAAAAAAACTTGTTATGTGAAAGCTCAGACTGCCCCCCTTTTCTACCAGGTACCGACCTTGAACCTTGAAGCTCCTTCCCACTAGTAAAAGGGATCTGAAATTGTAGCCAAGACATCCCTGTGGGCTGCATCTTTGTTTCAGGTCTAGGAAAAGGTGACTGGTCCTCCTATCCTAGTCAGTCCCTGGTTCTAATTTCATTCCAATTGTCTGCTGGGGCTGTACCTTCTTCAGTTGGTCCTTGCCTATCCCTTTCAGTTCTGGGTCTGGACCTTATCTCTGAAACCCTTCTCATAGCCTTGGACAAACTTCTTTGTCTTGTGACTTTGTGTGTGTGTGTGACTTGTTCACTCTACATAATGCAGAGATTTCTTGCCACTGCCCAAAAACCACATTTCCATGCTCTGCCATTGGTTGTGAGCTGGAAAGACTGATACTAGCTCACTTTGGACTTGAATTTTTTCTGTATTAATTTTTACTTGTGATTTGAAATGTCCCAATCCTCTGTGTCTGTTAAGTTTTAAGGATCTCAGGCAACTTCTCTTTGAATGGAAGCTTCTGAGATGTGTGGTGGCCATGGCAGTAAAAAATACCAGTGAGCATCATGGTCCCTGATTAGGTATTCACTACTATGGCTCATAAACATCCACAATGATCAGGTACGAAATACAATCTCTCCTGGAAATTAAACACTGCATATGTGCATTCCAGTTGGTCTGTTTATTCTAATGCTGAAAGCTGATAACTCTTATTTTTTACTTACTGTAGAAGGTTTCTATATGGTGCAAATGTCCCACTCTCTGAAGCTATACCCAAAGGGACAATTCCAGAGCCTGAGAACTTAGTATCCAAAGAAGTTCCTGGTTTTCAGAGGAAGTGAAATGATCTCTGGAGACAGAAGCATAAAGCTTCTAAACTGAAGAGTACACATTCGGAAACCCTGTAAGATCAGAGTGGACAAATTTGAGAGGACGGCTGAGGGGATGATAAAGGAATTCCTCAACCACCTTGCAAAACATGACATTAGGACAAAGCTTCTGTTCACACAGTCCATTGGGAGATGTATCGGCCTTTGCTCTCAGCTTGATCCTTTACCTTTATTCTCTTCTTATTCTCAGTTACACCAATATTCTTGTCCTCTTTGTTCTAGACTTGATTTTCTATTTTACCTCTTTTAGATAAGTTCTGCTTATTACATCTTCTTTTGTAAATCATCTCTGCCTAGCCATAGGTAGCTAGAAATGCAGTGTCTGCCTCTGGTAGCATGGGTAAGTCTCAACCAAATTTATTGCTTCTGATTACGTGATTGTAACATCTGCATGCTGTCATATCAGATCTGACTTGGCTAAAAGTTTCTGAGCATTCAAGGCGTAGGAATACTTTAATAGTACTGGCTGCCTATAGTTGGAGGTAATTTAACCTATGGATGGCAGCAAGCATATCCGTGGGGGTGAGGAACAAAAATTCTGTCAAAAATCTTAGTGTTTCTTTTAACTTGCATTTTTGTTCAGATGATTCCTTAGTTTATGTTGTTCCAAATTAATCATTCTCTTAGTCAACCAGGTTATTGTTAATGCAGCAGAAGCCATAACCATCAGAATATGAAATAGTTATGTGAAATGAAGTTCTGCAGAAAAATCAGATATTTTTATTGTTTTTCATAAATATGTACAGAAAGTAAGACTTAGGCTTTAAAAAATAAAATGTAGAGTTTTTTATACCAATCAATATGAATTAAATATTCTCAACCCTTTTATTTCCTCTCCCCTTTGATGAAATTCTGCTAGGTTAGAAGAAGTTTCACTATGAATAAGAAAACATTTTGAGCATTCAGAAGACTGACCTACTAGATCATTTTTTTCCTTTGCTGTTTGGTCCATAAAAAATTGATGTTCTCTTCTCAGGTAACATGCTTATTTTTATCTACATGAAACTCATTGATCTCCTTCCAATTTGGTGTTAGCCTCTTCATTCCACTATCATTCCCGAGGTAACGAATGATATTTTCATAGGCATGGCTAGTAATCAATATAGACAAGCTCTGCTCATTGATCTGAGGAAGACCTTTGATCTGGAAAATCACCAATTATGGCTATTTAAAGTAGATTCAATTGGATTAGGAAGAACAAGAAAGAACTGGTATCTACAATATTCTTTAATAGTTTTAAAACCTAGAAAGACACAAAGTTAAATATAAGCCTCTTAAAGAATAAGGGTTAATTTTCATTCTTTCAATTTTAAATGAAGATTTTCTTGCACATTCTACTTTATCACTGAATTTTTTATGGCTGTGTAATGTGATATTCTTATAAGGGACATCCCAGGTACAAGGTAATTGACGATTTGCAGTGAGTTTCTGACAACCTTCAAATCCTAATTAATAAAAATAGATTCAGCTTAAATATTGATATACTAAGCATTAGTCTTATTTTAACTGAAAAAGGTGGACTCCTGGTCCCAGCAAATTAAGTCTTTAATAGTATGCAGGCTACCTAGTTGATTGATCGATTACATTTTCTAGTATAATTTCCAGTTACTGTTATTTTCAGACTATGACCAAATTTGAATTAGCAATGAGAACATGGATTGTTTTTGCCTCCATGAGACTATTCTCCAGAGTACAATCTATATTATTTAATGCACAGTAGTCTATGCTGCCTCTGAAAAACATGAATAATAAAGTATATTAAGGCAAAGAGGTAGATCAAATTTGTTTTTTTTTCTTTTATCTATTCTATATATTCAGGGAGTCGTAAATGCTGGTGGAAGATCTAGACTCCTAAAAAGCTGTTTAATTTGTGGTTTACAGCACAGGTTATGGAGTTGAAGGGTATGGATTCAGATTCCAGCTTTACAATTTGATAGTTGCATGACTTGAAAGAGTATTTACTCTCTTTTTCTCTCTAGTTTCTTCATGTTTAATAATAATAATGGTATCTACCTCATACGTTTAAGCCTTCAACAAATTAGTACTTCATAACAACAAATCAGTACTTCATACTTAACAAGGATTAAACAAATTAGTACTGTATAACAACGATACTTAATAATGTTTATTTATTCAGCAACTATTATGTGATAAATAATGTTCTAAATACTTTAAAATATTCTAAACACAGCAACCTAATGAATTAGGTACTCTCTCTCTCCCCATTTTATTGATGAGGAAACAACCACAGAGTCTAACGTCATCTGCCAAAACTCACAAGCTGGTAAATGATCTAATGAGTACGAAAATACAAGTAGTCTTATTTGAGAGCTTCCCCTCCTAACCACTACTACATTAATGCACAAAACGTTTAACATATAAAATGCCACATAATAAACTGTCAATAAATGATATTGAATGTTAATAAATATGAACAATAAATTCCCCAAATTCCAGGAACAATTCCAAATTTTAGATGTAAAAAATATATATATACCTAGCCTTGAAACAATAGCTTATCTCTTTTCTGCAGAGCTGAGTGCCCATTTCTCCTTTTCCTGCTTAATCTCTAAGTTAGGTGCTCAGCTTTTGACTGTCTTACCTGCCTTCTGTCAGCAGCCTCTTCCTGCATGGCTTCTTCGCCCACCCCGCTAAATGTCTACCTTCTTCTTTTACTCTCCGCATTTGGCTACATATCAGATAATTTCTCATAGTGTTAGAAGACATCTGTTTATTTTTATCCTCAGCATTTGTTGACCTTTTCTTTTGGAAACCTTGACCAAACTTCCTTCCTAGAGAACACCATCTCAATCTCTTCTAGTTTCTTGCCTTCTCGAATGGGGTTGACTTTCCTCCAGGCTCCAGCAGTGACTGCATGAGATGTCAGAGCAGAGACATTACCTGGGCCAGTGAGAGGTTCAGGAATGAGTATGTGTGGCCCAGTCACAACCAGTGAAATTTAACTGGAATAAATATTGAAGAAAAGTCTGTTTTTCTTTTATGTTGGCCTCAAAGTTGTGAGAATATAAAATCTGGAGCTGCTTTGCCATTGGGCAATGATCAGAGATTTGTCTCTCTGAAACTGGAGTAAACACAAAAGAGGTAGGAGATACATTGGGTTCTGCGTGTCATTTAAACCTTGGCCTCAAGATGTGTTTAGAATCAGTTCTCCTATAGACATTTCCATTGTGTGATGCAATATGCTCTCCTTTTGCTTAAGTCAGTTAAGCAAAAGGGCTTAAGGTTTCTTTTCCTTACAAATGAAAGAGTTTAATTAATTAATTAATTAATTTGTGACACAGAGTCTTATTCTGTCACCCAGGCTGAAGTGCAGTGGCATGATGATGGCTCATCACAGCCTCGGCCTCCCCAGGTTCAGATGATCCTCCCACCTGAGCCTCCCGAGTAGCTGAGACTACAGGCGTGCACCACCATACCTGGCTAATTTTTGTATTTTTTGTAGAGATGGGGTTTCACCATGTTTCCCAGACTAGTCTCAAACTCCTGGGCTCAAACAACCTGCCCACCTCGGCCTCTCAGAGGGTTAGGATTACAGACATGAGCCACTGTACCTGGCCTGAAAGAGTTTTAATTGAAAAAAATTTTTATGCTCAAAAAACATTTTTTAACACTCAAAAAGATGAAGTTATCTCATTGGTATATTAGTAGTGGATTTGGATAGTTTTGATGAGGAACAAGTTAGAGCCCTATAGGATAATTGTGTAGGTAGCAATCATAGGTAATACCATTATCGATCCCTTCCCTCACCATTCTGTTAACCAGACCTTTCTCAAGAATATCTTCATATCAATAAGTAGTCTTAGGGGCTTCTTCATGCCTTCTTTTTATTGTTACCCTGGGGTTCAAGCAGTATTTAAAAGAAAGACACTTTTATCCTAGGAGATTTTATGTCTTGCTCATTCCCAGGACTGACATATGTAAGTGAATATATTTCAAGTACATTCAATGTTCCTCTCAATACTGCAGTTCACCCATTGTCTAGAAAACCTCATACCTTTAAGCCCAGACAACTTTCTTCCTGGCTATTTTCCCTGGGCCTGGAGAAGAGAATGATTTAGAAATTCTGCAGCTGTTTTAGGACACACATGGACAGATGCAGAAAAACAATGAAGTCGGGAGTCCAATCATAGAGCATCAGAGACCTTGATCTTGTTAGGCATACTGAAAAAAAAGAAAAGTATACAAAATGTGACATAATGTTTTATGCACATGGCAAAAAGTCAGGATTCTGCCAGAGTTGTTTGGTGTCACCCCTTCAAATGCCTTCTCAGTATCTCATCCCCACTATTGTCCCTTTGTTGACCCCACTCATCAGAGCACTGTCTCTGGTCTCCCTAACATAATGAAATTTAGATTGTATTGCCAAATATGAGCCCAACAGTAAACCTCAGGAACATAGGCAATGTATTAACTATAAAGGGAAACCTCAGCCTTCTGGGCAGATACAGAAGCTACATAATGATGCAAAGTCATTATGTAGAGAAGTAATCAAAAGTAAGATGGAAATTACATACAGACATAGTGAAAATTTGCTTCACACCTAGGAAATACAAAGTAAAAGAGCCAACTCTTGAGACAGTGATTCCCAAGTAGTACTTTCTACTAGTAATGGGCAATTATAGTAGATTCTTTTAAGTTAAGGTTAAAAGAATTACAATTAGGGTTAGTACTGTTCTTTCTAAATCTCAGCTATGTGGCTCTTTTTAGTAGTATGCTCAAACATTTTAACTTGGTGTACAATTTCCTTCCCAATTATATTCTATGCTGCTTTTTCAGCATCATGAATATTTTCTTCCACATACCTGTCTGCCTTGCCAACAGGTTTTTGTTACTTCCAAGTGGAATGCACTTACAAGGCTGCAGCTTTCACCTGCAATGCCACAGTCACTGGTCTTCTTAACAGTTATAATCTTCTGCATCCTAGCTCAGGAACCAGGCAGGCATAAACTTCAAGGAAGGGTATACCCTCTCAGGCCCCACGGAGATACAGGCATTAATTATCCTATAACAATTATTCCAATTATTTAATCAATGATGGAATGGGAAAATGAATATAACCACTGTAACAAGAGCAGAAGGTTCTTGTAGAGTTTCTAAATATTTGGTTCTTACAGAAAGAAACAGGAGAAGGCATTGCTCTCTTCTCCTTCCAGCCATTGGATATTGTTGTATGCGTGTATGATGTCTGAGATACTTTAACCATCCTGCCACCATGGATAAAGTCAAGTAAAGGCCAAAAGGCAGCTTATTGAGAACTGCAGAGGGAAGAGGTGGGAAGAAACTAAGTTCTTGCTGGCAGCACTGAGTTAATAAATTGTCACTCTGGAGCTGCTCAAGCACTGGACTTTTGATCCTGTGGGTGCAATGGGCATTTGTCTTCCCTTGTGATTATTCAACAATTCAATATCCTTTCCACGTTAGGACATTCTTCTCTCTACAAGTAAAGCCAGCCATACATTATAAAAGCTAAAATTACTAGATGCTCGGTTTCCCATTTTCTCTTGCATCTTGGGCATGGGAATGTAAGCTAGATTCTGCCCCAGAATTTTAACAGAAGTCACTGACGTGAAGGAACAAGGAAGCCCTGTGAGTAAAGGTGATGGAAGCACCTGCTTCTACATTCACGTTCCAGAAGCAGCTGGGTAGCATTGCTAGAGCATTATTTCAGGTTGAACTCTGGTTGTGTCAGTGGTGAAAGATGTGCTGGCCATGCCTACGAG
The DNA here is from genome assembly GCF_003255815.1 of Theropithecus gelada. Lineage (NCBI taxonomy): Eukaryota > Metazoa > Chordata > Mammalia > Primates > Cercopithecidae > Theropithecus > Theropithecus gelada. The sequence continues at coordinate 140,201,222 of NC_037670.1, forward strand.
TTATGGCAATGCTATCTTCATAAAATTGGTTTTGTGAGATGATTTCAGTTTCGTCCTTGGCTATATAACCTCTAAACCTGTATCTCTGATTAACTTAGATACTTTGAGAGCCATCTATTCAAGATTATTTTTTGTTAAACACACTGGAGTTAATTTCTATTATCCACAACTAAGAACTTTGAGCAATACATAGAGATAATGCCTTTTAATTATAAAGGTTTTATTGTTGAGCAATTGGTTTCCTATTTTTGCAGCTGGAAGCTTTTTCACAGATGTACCCGTTCTATTCCTTTGGTTGGAAATCTCTTCTCTGTCATTGCTACCATGACAAAGACACCATAACATCTCACCATAACACCATAACATAACTGGTTATTCTACAAAACATTGGTTCTGTGGAAAATATATTTAAGAAATGTTGTTTAAACAAGGTTAAATGGATTTCCTTACTACAGGACATCTCAGAATGTTATTATGCTGTCATGGATTGTGAATTTCCAAGAAAGACAGGTGAGGAAGTTGAAGCTTACTCTGTGTTCCAAAGTCAGCATTTAGGGTGACAATCGTATAAAAATCCATGAGAAGGCACCACTTTAGAAAATGGCATATAATCTTGATAAACTCAATAAATCAGTGTTTCTTCCAGAGTTGAAGTGGATGATTGTTTATTTGGTTAAGTATTAGAAGAGGCTACCAACTGTGGGCTGTGTAATACACATTTTTAAAAAATTGATCACATTCAGCAGAGTATAATTAAAAGATTTCAGTATGAGAGGTAATGAAACTTAAAAACTAAAAGAAATTAATTCCTATTTCTTATATGCTCAGTCTGGGACGTGTATTCATTGAGTTTGACTGATAGGCAGAATCACATATATTATGTAAGGTGTTTCTCTCTCTTTCTCTTTGTACGTCTCTCCCTTCATCTTTCTCTTTCTCGCCTTAAAACACTTTCACATGACAATGAATAGTAACCATCCATGTGGGGTAGAAACAAAACACAGTCTCTTGGTGTCATTGCAATTAAAGATCCTTTGGTAGGGCCAATCTTAAGTGGCAAGAAATCACAGGGGTCTATATTGTGCCACTGCGTTAGTGCCTGGTGGTCTCTTCTTTTTATCAGAGAGAAAAAAGGAAAAACCTATTTCCATTTGTCCTTTATAACCTTACTTATAACAAATGGATATATTGGTATTTTTTCATGCTATTGTTGGCATTTTGAGACTTTAAGTAAATATGAGAACCTTTACTGGGACATGAGCACTTGTGGAGAGAAGGAGAGGGTACTTGGAGAATCAATGATGAAGTGGGAGACTGCAGCACTAATGTTAAAATTCTGTTATTTCACTATCTCACCTAGAGTTGGAAATATATAATACCTAAATGTTTTCATTTATGAAGTGTATTATCAGTGTCATTATCATTAGTTCTGACTTTTCTAGTGCTTTTTCTTGCTTTTATTTTTTAGAGACAAGGATGCTTTTCACTCAGTGCTGATTTAAAGCCATAGTTCCCAAATTTATCAACAAATATCTCAACAAGCAGGAGTCTCTAATATCTACAAGGCATACACTGTTGCAGTTACAAAGAATTGTCAGGCAGAATTCGGAATTCTTCCATGAGAAACTAACTTTGTAGTTTTGGTAGTAGCAAAACATGATTATTAATTTCTCCCCACAGATGGCCACCAGGTTTACTTAAGTGATGACATCTTAGACAGCTTTCCAATATAAATATATTTCTTAACACTGTAGAAGGATTATTTATTATCACCTTTTTTCAAAGTCTTATCTAAGACTAAATGCTCCTGATTATAACATGTCTTTAATGAGTTCTTTTATTTTATTCTAATTTTGAAACACTGCTCTCCCTGACTTAACCTAGGGCTAAAATTGAGTATCAAAATCCCATTGTGGTTTCTGGTTCATCAGAAAACACACTAAGCTCCCCCAAAAGGCTTATTTCTCTACTTTCTAGCAGAGAAGTGAGTCAATCCAGGATAACTAATGCTTTCTGGTCTCTTTTAATTATTAGAATGCGGGGCTCGGGTTTGACAATGACATTGCGAGGCTGATGCAATACCAGAGGTCTAAGGGTGACGATTTGCTGCACTGAGAAAAAGACAACATTTGCAATGCTCTTCACACTTTTGATTCACTGCTCTTCTTCCTGCCTCACGTTTCAAGCTCAGACTTTTCTTGTTAATACTACACCCTTTCCTGACACAGAGGTGCTCTATTTGTCTTACGGTAGTCGTTTTCTCTGTTGGATGCAGAGTAGCTCTGGTCATGTGGCGTAGAAGTCATGTGTCATGGTCTCCCATGTCCTGAGGCTTTCATCTGGTATTTTCTGACAAAAGATGCCACAAAAGGAGTCACTGGGTAACTCAGCTAACTTATTCTCTCCTTCATTGTATTCAGCTCATTGTGCTGCAAAAATAATCTTATACAACATATTTCTCCAAATCCAGAAGTATATGTTTCTTGCATATGGGGATATTTCTTGCATATTCTTTTGGCATCTGTAGGAGCCTTATATCCATAAAAGGAATAATGCTTGGAACCACCTTGCCACTGTTTTTTTCCCTTTATGGATTATTTTAATTATAGAAGTATTATCTCTAATTGTAATCAGGACGTGTATTAATCTTTACAGGAGAACTATATAATTGCTTATTAAATGTTTCTAATAGTTATTAATATAATAATTATTATTAATAAAACTGGGGTTCAGAATTTCCTCCTTTCATTATTTATTACCTAGGAAAAGACCAGAGAAAATGGTGAACACAATAATGTAAATTAAAAACAAATCGGCTTCTTTTAGAGCTACATTGATTTAAAATGCATCATTGACGACATCACCGTCATTCAAAGTACTGTACTTTATTCAGATGGCAGGTTGTATTTGCAAATGCAAAGTTCATCAGAGAGGGCTTCCTTTTTCCCCGCTTCAGTCCCACAAAACTCTTCTGTTACATTAAAACAAAGAATTAGAAAAATTATTTTTAAAAAATCAGCCTGAAGCTGTCTCTTTTGTTCTTTAACATACAATACTTCTATTGAGGGTTTCAAATGGAATTTATTCATGTCAGATGCATGAGATTGTACAGTCTCCATTTTGAAAAGTTATGTATTCTGCATTACTCTTCTGTCCATATTTCTGAGTGTTTTAACTAGTGCTTTGCTTAGGCTGTATTGGATGGTATCTGATCAAAGTAGTTCTAATCCCAACATTTTCAGGATGACTTACTATATTTGTGCTATGCCTGCTTTTAAGGTAAAAAAGAGATGAGTTTTTGCTTTTCCCTTTGCGCTGTTTATTCACGTAAGTTCAATAAAAATAAAAGAAATACAGAGATGAGTTTCTTGGAATAAAGCGGTTATGATGTTTGCATATATTTATAAAGTATTCCTTCTGATTCTGAAGAATTTATTTATAAAAGTTTAAATATAATTTATAATTTATACATATAAACAACACATATATATAAAACAAAGGTATATGAATTATACATTATGTACTCTAGAGAAGAAACAAAATAATGTGCCCTTGTTTAACATGTTAATTTAAAAAGAAATGGAGCAATCTATTACTTTATTACATGAAATGGTGTTATCTAGCACAAAGATTGAAAAACTAAGGCCCGCAGGCCTGGTATTCATTTTTATAAACACAGGTTTATTGGAGCACAGCCATATCCATTTATTTGCATATTGTCTATGGTTATGTTTGCCTAAAATGGCAGAATTGAACGGCTGCAACAGAGACCATATAACACACAAAGCCTACAATATTTACTCTCTAGCCACCTAAAGAAAGAGTTTGCTGACTTCTGATCTAACACATGCATAGGTAAGTCAATATTCCCCAAATTTAGAGGTTGAATGCTGTAACTGTCATATTTCCTAAGGGTAAATTATAAATCTATTTTATCTTCAGACAACCAGGCATGAGACTCAACAACTAGAGCCAACATTACAAAGAAAGAAAAATTGTATCTCAGAATGCTTAGCATCGGTAGTACAAGCCTCCACCACTTGAGCTATACTGTAGGAAACTTCTATTAGACACTGAAGGAGCTATTCGTTATCTCTGAAAAAGATCTCCCTTCATACAGTAGAGAGCAAAAGCATCAGCCATTACACCTAGTCTTTTATACCTTACTCTAATGTAAAATGGCAACAAGACCTGTGCTAGCTAACAGGAGGTCTACAATCTGCCCTTTCATAAAGCTCTGTCATTCTCAGGAGGAATGACTCCAGAGAAATGGGAATGTGGGGACAGTCTTCAGTTAGCTTACTTTTTTGCTTTCAGGTCTTGCTTTGATCCTGTATTCATCCCACAATATGTGTTTGTTAAATTTTTAATTCGTTGAGAGTTGTATACAGCACCATTAAAACAATCTTTTCACATTTAGCTGTCCTGCAAATAATGACGTCACCACTTGAAAAACTGGCTTCATTAACTTTAATTTTCCATTTGCTTTTCTGTCACTGATTGTTTGAAATATAACCACTCATTATTTCCATTCCCTTTCATTCACTGTTTTAGACTTTATTATTCGGCATTTTTCAGATATATTTCTATCCTCATAGCCACTGAACTTCTTATGATCTACTTAACAGTTGTTGACAAACACAGTTGTTCTTTGTAAAAAGTAATCGTCCCTTTATTAGGTATCTATGTTTCCAGTGAAAGCATAAAAGTTGCAAAAATATGATATTGATATTTTCAATATGTAAGTCTGCCTTGGTTAAAGATCTAATCTCTATGTTTCTTTGACCTCATAACCTTTTACCTCAACTTTCAGTCTGTGTTCCATTTAAAAATGTAAATATTATTAGTGCATATAGGAAAGATCACCTCTGTTTGAAAATTGCATATAAATAACTCCAGAGGACTGGAAAGGGGCCTAGGCTAGAATCATTGCATAAGGATTAGGTCTGTATTACATTAACTACAGAAAGAGAGAATTTCATACATTAACATGGAAAGAGCTAGTGAGGTGGCTTGAGCTGAAATTATAAACAACACAGATGTGGGCCAGTAAATGACACTCATGTTGAAAGCTCTTTTCTCCACTGTTGTCCCTCTGAATTTTAAGTATTGTAGTAGTTATTAACTATCCATACAATCAGGTAATTAAAACAAAATGAAGGTTTTGCTTATACTCCAGAAAACTGAGAAATCTAATAATTCAAGTCTAGGGGTCTAATTTCCATCCTGTTACATATCTCCTGAAATGACCAAAGGAATATAAAAATAGACACTCATATGCATCCGTTAAAGGACCAGAGGAGTGTTATTACTTCCATTGTCAGAAATAGCAAAATATTTCTGCTAGATTTAGTGCAGATGAAATGACAAGACACCGAAGGCTGGTTCAAAATGTCCCTCTGGAGTAAGTGGTTCAGACTCTCAGGAAGTAATCAGAGGACGGTCTGCCAGACCACTGACACCTTTATAATTGGAAGGATGAACATGGGAGGCAAGGAGATTCTATGGCGCAAATGGAGAGTTTAAAGTTGGTATTACTTCTACTGCTGCGGATAAGGAGCATTTGTAACTAGTTCATTGGGGGACACCCCAGCATTTCCTTGTTTTCCCAGTAGAAATAATAAAAATAGTCATATTTATACAGAGTTTATTATGTGCCAGTTACTTTTTTAAATGCTTAACATGAATTGTCACACTTAATGCTCCTATTGACCCTGAATATAGGTACAGTTATTAAATGAATTTTATCGGTAAGTCAATTAAGGTACATAAAGTTTAAGTAACTTGTCCAAGGTCAGATAATGAGTAAAGGAACTAAGATTTACACTCTAGCAGCCTGATTTGAGATGACACCCTCAAATGCTATTTTATATGACCTCCTAGAAAGTCAGTTGTGCCACCAGTTCTCTTAGCTTCTTGACAATACACAAGGAATTCAACTGGGTATGGCATGTCTAGGTTTTGCCAGATATAGCAAACAAAATACAGGATGCCCAGTTACATTTGAATTTCAAATAAACAGTGAAAGCTTTTTTTTTTTTTTTTTTTTAACTGTCATTGCACTTTCCTGGGCAATATTTGGCACATACTTAAACTAAAAATGTATTCGTCATTTGTCTGATATTAAAGTTTAACCAGGCATTCTGTATTGTATCTGCCCACCCTAGGAATGACTCCCTAATGACAAGGAGACAGCCAAACCAGAAGGAGACACAGGAGCAGCCTCACAGCACACCTGGCCTTGAGTCTGGGTAGAAGAGACCTGGCCACTGTATTCTGGTGCACCAACTTTGCCAAATACAGAAGAAACTGCACAAAGAACTACTTCCTGTGCTGGGAAAGTTCTGTGTTTAAGCCTGCCCACTGCTTCTCTCAGAAAGTTGGGTTTTTACACTGCTAATGTAAATTTGCATTTACCAGCCCTCCATCTGAATATCTCAAAGCAGAAATCTGAGATCAACTGATGAAATAACCTGGGGCCCCAAACCGAAAAGCTGGGTTTATGAGCAGACATCCAGTCTGAATTTCTGCTTCTTCTTTCAAGAATAAATGAACAAATAAAAATCACAGTGAAGATTGTGAAGAGATTCTGCAATATGAAAGAAAGCAACTTTTAGGAAGTATCTACTTTTATTGCTTAAAAAAATCCAGAGAAAGTAGAGGTAAATGTTTGATAGTTTCCACTTCGGACTATCAAAAATCTAATATTATCAAATATTAATCGATCACCTACTATGAGTGTGACATGCTCTGGTGACACAGACTAAAGCAAAGGTGGCACCATCAAATACATTTTTGTAAAATAAATTATAGCAAAATAAACGAAACCGTGGGTATTGGCATGTATTGTAGAATGAATGAATGAATACGTAAATAAATCTAAAGGAAGGGAGAAAGAATAACTCTTGGCCAGATGCGGTGGCTCACACCTATAATCCCAGCACTTTGGGAGGCCAAGGCGGGCAGATCACGAGGTCAGGAGATCAAGACCATCCTGGCTAACACAGCGAAACCCTGTCTCTACTAAAAATACAAGAAGAACAACAAAAATTAGCTGGACATGGTGGCACACACCTGTAGTCCCAGCTACTCAGGAGGTTGAGCCAGTAGAATCGCTTGAACCCAGGAGGTAGAGGTTGCAGAGAGCTGATATTGCGCCACTGCACTCCAGCCTGGGTGGCAGAGTGAGACTCTGTCTCAAAAAAAAAAAAATAGCCAGGCATGGTGCCTCACGCCTGTAGTCCTAGCTACTCAGGAGGCTGAGGCAGGAGAATCGCTTGAACCCAGGAGGTAGAGGTTACAGTGAGCTGAGATCGTGCCACTGTACTCCAGCCTGGGAAACAAAATGGGACTTCATCAAAAAAAAAAAAAAAAAAAAAAAAAGAACAAGACAGGACATAAAAAGAAATGAGTAAATGACTAATGGGATCTTAGGCCTCCTTTTTTAGAGAGAAGATGAAAGAATTTTTATTTGTACATTGAAAGCTATACTATTGCAGGATGTATTTTGTCAATCTTTGCTGTCATATGAAGGTCAAGATCGAAAAGAAGAATGTGTATAAAGTTGAATATTCAAAGTAGAAGTTTGAGAAAGATCTGCTGGCTCCATACTCAACATCCATCTAAATTCCTTTCAAGGTGGCTTCTGAAATTGCAGATGGTAGAAAACCACATCTTATTTCCTGACCCTGTTACAACTAAAATTCTATATGAATAAAGTCCACTGCTAGATACACTCAAATGAGATTTGGGAGATGGAAGTGAAGCAAAAGATTTTTCTATTTCTACTGGAAATCATGGTTAAAAAAAAGTCATGTGCTTTATTTTCTGCTATATCATTAGCAGAGGTCCTAATTCCTGGCCACTAGATTCATTGATGTCAAGTAAGAATATGTGGCATCTGTTGTGCTGTATAGATTGCAACAGGTATGACATTGGTTTGAAGCTGGTACCATGGAAAGGAAATTTCCTGATGGCATTGCCTTACTGACTGATAAGAGTGGTTTCTGGCCAGTGGTAGCGGCAGCAAGATTCTGGAGCCTACAGTACATGATTCTGGAGCCTATAGTAGACCATGTTTCACATTAGATGATGGTTTTTTTCATCACAGAGGAAGTGTCATCTCCTTTGGTGACCAAGTTCCATAGTATGTGTATAGGAGTTATTCCTGAAATCTCAACAATAATTTGTTTCTTCAGAATTTCTGGCAATTTTGTAAGCCATGTACTCTGTAATACATCTATCTCAGCTTATGCTAGGTAGAGTGAATTCTGTTTCCTACAACAAAAATCTAAACATACAAAAGGCCTGACAACAGAGATTGAGATGAGAAGTAAAGAAGCATGAGAACAGGCTGGAAAAGGACGTGTAGATAAAATCGATTGCAAGGCTAAAAATGAAATTTAAAAATTTAAATTTGCATTAAATGCAGTAAAGATTAGAAATCACATTACAGAAAGCTAAATAGTGCTGTGATAGACAAACTTAGGAAGCTCTCCAGAAAACAGGACAGAGACGAATGTTTATTAAAAAAAAAAAAAAAGAAAAGAAAAGAAAACAGGCCAGGCACAGTGGCTCATGCCTGTAATCCCAGCACTTTGGAAGGCCGAGGCGAGTGGATCACCTGAGATCAGGAGTTCGAGACAAGCCTGGCCAACATAGTGAAACCCTGTCTGTACTAAAAATACAAAAATTAGCTGCGTATGGTGGTGGGCGACTGTAGTCCCAGCTACTAGGGAGGCTGAGGTGGGAGAATAGTTTGAGCCTGGGAGGCGGAGGTTGCAGTGAGCCAAGATCGCCCCATTGCACTCCAGCCTTGGTGACAAGAGCGAAACACTGTCTCAAACAAAAACAAAAACAAAACAGTAAAACAATGTGGTAGACAAAGATATGATGGGATATTAAATATGTAAATAATAAGTTTTACATAGGAGAAACCAGAATTAAAAAGATACAGTAACTATAAATGGGATGACTGGGGCAAACAAAATACAAAAGAAAACTTAATTCAGAAAACTATAGATATGAGTGTGGAGAACACAATCTTCTCTAAAGTTTCAGGTAAAATTTCCTGATGACATGTTGGAATTTAAAGATAAGTAAAAAGTATATGATCATCCAGGCCCAAACGAAAACAATCTTACAAAGGCTAGTTTTCACAAAAAGAGAGAAGCAAAGACTTTTTGCTCTATAACATCCAGTGACAGAGCGTGATGAAAAGTCTACAAAACTTTGGGGGAAGCTAAGAACTATAATGCTAGCCGAATTATATAACATCAATAGGAGGAGCTTGTGACACACAAGAACTCAGATGCATGCCACCTGTGGGGCCTTGCGGAAAGCAGTTATGCAATAACCAGATAATTAAAGTAAATACATGAAGACTATGGTAAGTGTAATATAACCTACATTATTTCCCTTACAGGGGAAACCCTGCTTACAAAATAGAAGTTAAAGTTGAAATAGAAATTACTTGGTGGCTGGCAAGATGGCCAAATAGAAACAGCTCCGTCTGCAGCTCCCAGGGAGATCAATGCAGAAGGCAGATGATTCAGACAGTGGGTGCAACCTATGGAGAGGGAGTCAAAGCAGGGTGGGGTGTCGCCTCACCCAGGAACTCCCTCCCCTAGCCAAGGAAAGTCATGAGGGACTGTGCTATGAGGAAAGGTGCATTCCAGCCCAGATACTATGCTTTTCCCACAGTCTTCACAACCCACATACTAGGAGATTCCTTCAGGTGGCTATGCCACGAGGGCTCTGGGTTTCAAGCACAAAACTGGATGACCATTTGGACAGACACCGAGTTAGCTGCAGGCATTTTTTTTCATACCCCAGTGGTGCCTGGAACACTAGTGAGACAGAATCATTCACTCCCCTGGAAAGGGAGCTGAAGCCAGGGAGCCAAGTGGTCCAGCTCAGCAGATTCCACCCCCACAGAGCTCAGCAAGCTAAAATCCATTGGCTTGAAATTCTTGCTGCGAGCACAGCAGTCTGAAGTCGACCTGGGGCACTCCAGTTTGATGGGGGGAGGGTCATCTGCCATTACTGCGGCTTGAGTAGGCAGTTTTCCCCTCACAGTGTAAACAAAGCCTCCAGGAAGTTTGAACAGGGCGGAGCCCACCTCAGCTCCGCTGAGCTTTCTCACCACTCCTATTCAACATACTGTTGGAAGTTCTGGCCAGGGCAATCAGACCAGAGAAAGAAATAAAGGTTATTCAAATAGGAAGAGAGGAAGTCAAATTATCTCTATTTGCAGATGGCATGATTGTGTATTTAGAAAACCCCATTGTCTCAGACCAAAATCTCCTTAAGCTGATAAGCAACTTCAGCAAAGTCTCAGGAGAAAAAAATCAATGTGGAAAAATCACAAGCATTCCTATACACCAATAATGGACAAACAGAGCCAAATCATGAGCCAAATCATTCACAATTGCTTCAAAGAGAATAAAATGCTTTGAAATCCAACTTACAAGGGATGTGAAGGACCTCTTCAAGGAGAGTTACAAACCGCTGCTCAGGAAATAAGAGAGGACACAAACACATGGAAAAACATTCCATGCTCATGGATAGGAAGAATTACTATCTTGAAAATGGCCACACTACCCAAAGTTATTAGTGGATTCAGTGCTGTCCCCAGCAAGCTACCACTGACTTTCTTTGCAGAATTAGAAACAATTACTTTAAATTTCATATGGAACCAAAAAAGAGCCTGCATAGCCAAGACAATCCTAAGCAAGAAAAACAAAGCTGGAGGCGTCACACTACCTTATTTCAAACCATAATACAAGGCTCTGGTAACCAAAACAGCATGGTACTGGTAACAAAACAGAGATATAGACCAATGGAACAGAACAGAGGCCTCGGAAATAACACCACACATCTACAGCCATCTGATATTTGACAAAACTAGCAAAAACAAGCAATGGGGAAAGGATTCCCTATTTAATAAAGGGTGTTGGGAAAACTGGCTTGCCGTATGCAGAAAACCGAAACTGGACCCCTTCCTTACACCTTATACAAAAATTAACTCAATATGGATTAAAGACTTAAATGTAAGACCTAAAACCATAAAAACCGTAGAAGAAAACATAGGCAATACCATTCAGGACATAGGTATGGGCAAAGACTTCATGACTAAAACACCAAAAGCAATGGCAACAAAAGCCAAAATTGACAATTGGGATCTAATTAAACTAAAGAGCTTCTGCACAGCAAAAGAAACTATCATCAGTATACAGGTAACCTACAAAATGGGAGAAAATTTTTGCAATCTCTCCATCTGACAAAGGGCTAATATTCAGAATCCACAAGGAACTTAAACAAATTTATGAGGAAAAAAAAAAAAAACTCCATCAAAAAGTGGGCAAAGGATATGAACAGACACTTCTCAAAAGAAGACATTTATGCAGCCAAGAAACTTGAGGAAAAGCTCACCATCACTGGTCATTAGAGAAATGCAAATCAAAACCACAATGAGATACCATCTTACACCAGTCAGAATGGCCATCACTAAAAAGTTAGGAAACAGCAGATACTGGAGAGGGTGTGGTGAAATAGGAATACTTTTACACTGTTGGTAGGAATGTAAATTAGTTCAACCATTGTAGAAGATAGTGTGGCGATTCCTCAAGGATCTCAATCCAGAAATACCATTTGACCCAGCAATTCCACTACTGGGCATATACCAAAGGATTATAAATCATTCAACAATAAAGACACATTCACATATGTTTATTGCGGCACTATTCACAATAGCAAAGACTCAGAACCAACTGAAATGCCCATCAATGATAATCTGGATAAAGAATATGTGGCACATAAACACCATGGAATACTATACAACCATAAAAAAAAAAGATGAGTTCATGTCATTTGCAGGAACATGGATGAAGCTGGAAACCATCATTCTCAGTAAACTAACATAGGAACAGAAAACCAAACATTACATGTTCTCACTTATAAGTGGGAGTTGAACAATGAGAACACATGGACACAGGGAGGGGAACATCATACACTGGGGCCTGTCTGGGGGTGGAGGGCTAAGGGAGACATAGCATTAGGAGAAATACCTAATGTAGGTGATGGATTGATGGATGCAGCAAAACACTATGGCACGTGTATACCTATTTAACAAACATGCATGTTCTGCACATATATCCCAGAACCTAAAGTATTAAAAAAAAGAATAAAAATTACTCACAAATGCATCTTGAAAGTAAAGATAAATAATGGGAAAAATAATACTTTAATTTTAATAAATTTGGTTTGTATGTATCCATAGAGTTATTCATTATTATGTATTAAGACATAAAGTTTTTTCAACATGTTCCAAGAAACACCCTTTATTAGAATACACTGCCGTTCATTTAAAGCTACTTTCACATAAAAAAGGGAGAAAAGCACTCCTAAATAAATTTTTGGACAGAGAGAAAATTGAAACTCCAATTACATAATATTCAGAAAAAATAGAAATGAAAACACTTCACACTAAAACATATGTGGCTAATAATATAAGTAGAAGCAAAGTCATCACTTTAAAGGCTTTCATTATTCAGCAAGTGAAATAAAATACATAAACTGAGCATTTTCTTCCAAAGGTTATGTTAGATAAAAAGATAAAGAAAACAGAAGGTTTGAGTTAAAAAACACAAAAGCAAAAATTACAAAATAACAATTGAAAAAACAGTGGAATTGGTATCTACAAGTTGGCTCTAAAAATAGTACACACACACACACATATACCTATATGTTTATTTCAATAAAAAAGACACAATGGAATATTAGGAATATATAAACTACAAATCTAGAGATTGAAAAAGTAAAAATCTAAAATAATACAAAGCATAATTCCATTCTGACAAATGTGGAAATTTCTAAATGAATGATTTCCAAGAAAAGAAGCCGAAAAATTTAATGCAAAATTTTGAGAAAATAAATAACTATATGAAAGTACTTTTGTGGTACATATACAATATTGAATACTATGCAGCCATGAAAAAGAACAAAATTTCGTCCCTTGCAACAACATAGATGCAACTGGAGGCCATTATTCTGGCGAATTTATGCAGAAACAGACAGCCAAATACTGGATGTTCTCACTCATAAGTGGGAGCTAAACTTTGGGTACTCATAGACAGAAAGATGGAAACAACAGACAGTGGGGACTACTAGATGAGAGAGAGTGGGAGAGGGCCAAGGGTTGAAAAACTATTTGGTACTGTGCTCCTTACCTGAATGATGAGATAATTTGCATCTCAAACCTCAGTATCATACAACGTACCCATGTAACAAACCTGCACGTGTACTCCCTGAATCTAAAATAAAAGTTAAAATTATATGTTAAAAAGCAAAACTTTAAATATGTTGACATGTAATTGTATGGCTGAATTTTCTCTGTTTCAGGGGTTTGAAAACAAATTTCAAAACTGCACTAATTATTCCACCAAATGCTGTAAGATAGAAACAGACCAATTAATTTTACCAATTGAACATACTGGTGGTATCAAAACCTGAGAAACCACATCTAACACAAACTATAGCCAATTTAATTTATAAATAGAAATACATAAATTCTAATAGAATGAAGCAGTGTACTATCAAATATTTTAAATCAGTTTCATCAGGTATTTATCAAATAGTGTTTATTGATAAATGTTTATCAATTATTATCTTTCTACATGTATATGTTTGTATGTAAAAATATACATTCTTTTGACCTAAGGATCTTCTGTGATCAAAATGTAAATAATTTATAAAATATGAATAAATATTTTATGTAAAACTTTAAAGGAAACGTCAAAATATTTGATATTTAATAAACTGTATTTTAATAGATTGGAATATGTGGAAAGATGAAACATTTCTTAGGTAGAAAGGAACACAGTTGGAAAAATTACAATTGTCCTAAAATAAACTATCATTTAATTTAACTTAATTAATTTAACTTAATTGCAATTAAAATATCCATTTTCTTTGTATGTGATTCTAACATTTTTGTCAATAAAAACAAGTAAAATATGCAATTTTAAAAATGAAGACTAGTAAAGAGTATAAATACTCATATGTGAGTATAAAACAATATATACAATACATATGAGTATAAAACATCAATACATATTCCGGATAAAATATAAGTGTTTTATAAAACCAAATGTGAAATGGATGGAGAAATAAGCTTTGGCAAACACTGAAAATAGCATAATGAATTGTCCAAAACTTTTGAGGACTATTTGACAGAAATATGTATTTAAAAATTAGATACTTAGCTCAAAAATTCTATGCCTATAAATTTTCTCAATGACTATACTTATATAATTATGACAATATATGTATATAAAAAGTTGATCATGCAGCAAACCACCATGGCACACGTTTACCTATGTAACACACCTGTATATCCTGCACATGTACCCTGGAACTTAAAAAATAAAAATAAATCTTAAAAAGTTGATCATTACTGTATTAATTGTAATGAAAAAATTATAAGGAAATAGGTAATATAAACTAAATATATAATAAGTAAAATTAAAGGAAAATAAGTAATCTAAAATCCATTTTTAGAGACTTCTTTAGATAAGTTTCAATTTATTTATACAAAGGAATATAATGCAGCCATTTAAAACTGAAGCTGAATATCAGTCCTCATAAAATAAAATCTTGGATATATATTTTGAAGCTGAAGAAAGCAAAGTTGAGAACAATATTTTAGTGTGACTTCGTGTGTTAAACAATGATATATATCTATTATTTTGAGACATAGGGATGAAAGTTTATTAGAATGAGAGACAAGCTCTTCTAAGTCCTTAGTACTTATTCCTCTTGTGTGGGGGGTATTATGGAAGCTACTGTCTGATATTTTCAGCTTGTGTCTGTATTGCATTTATTTTAAAAGTTTTTGTTTATTTTAAATTTTATTTTTGTTGAGACAGTGTCTCTGTTGACTAGGTTGGAGTGCAGTGCTGCAAACACAGCTCACCGCAGCTTCGACTTACCATGCACAAAGCCATCTTCCCACCTCAGTCTCCAAAGTGCTGGAATTACAGGCATGAGCCACTATACCCTGCTAAAAGTTTTTTAATAACATATTCAAATAAACAAGTATTATAAAACTATGATTTTAAAAATAGTGTTTCCTTTGTATACGAATAAACAGAGATTAATGCACAAACTAGAACGTCCAGACACAAATGACTTCTATGGTAATCAGGAACAGGTGTTTTCAGACATATGACATAGCAAGGTTTTCTGGAGTGCAATTTAGCAGAATTACCCTAAAAATGTAAATACATTTTTTCCTAGTAAAGTTACTTCTGGAAATAAAACTTAAAAAATGAAGAAATAATTAGATATTTGTACAACACTTCTGTAGCTATTCATTTCACCATTACAAACTGAAAAATAAAAACAACTTAAATGTAAAATAATTAATTAAATAAGTTATAGAATGTAGCCATAATATATTTGAGTGGATCACAAGGTCAAAAGATCAAGACTATCCCGGCCAACATGGTGAAACCCCATCTCTACTAAAAATACAAAAAATGAGCTGGGCGTGGTGGTGGGTGACTGTAGTCCCAGCTACTCGGGAGGCTGAGGCAGGAGAATCACTTGAACCAAGGAGGCAGAGGTTGCAGTAAGCCGAGATTGCACCACTGCACTCCAGCCTGGCGACACAGAGAGACTCTGTCTCAAAAATAATAATAATAATAGAAAACACTTTTGATATATTATTTTAACAGCTTTCTGTTAAATAACAGTAACATGACATTTACCCATTTATAGTGTATAATTAAATGATTTTTACTATATTTACAGAGTAGTGCAACCATTACCACTACATAATTTACAGTAAGGTACAATTTTTTATTTGAGACCTTGCTTCCTAAATATAGGCATTTACAATTTAAAGATTCCTTCTAAACATAGCTTTAGTCATATATCATGTTTTAGAATTATGTGCTCTCACTTCATTCATCTAAGTGTTTTCTAAGTTCCTTTGTGACTTATTTGACCCATTGTTGACTCAGGAGTGCGTTAATTTCCACATATTTGTAATCTTTAATTTTTTGTGCGTGGTTGATTTTTAATTTAATTCCATTGTGTTGCAAGAACATGCCTCTCATTATTTCAATTCTTTTAAATTTATTGAGGCTTCTGTTATGATCTAACATATGGTTCATCCTGAAGAATGTCTCATGTGTGCTTGAGAAAAATGTGTATTTTGCTGTTGGTCTATAGTGTTGTTCAAGCCTTTTACATTATTGTTGATCTTCTATCTCCTTTTTCTATCTGATATTGAAAGTGGAATATTGAGGTCTCTGCCTTTTGATAGGATTGTGTAATTCATTCAAAATTAATGTTATTATTGGTATGATTATATTTACTTCTAGCATTTTTCTACAGGTTTCCTTTGTGTATCATGTCTTTTTTGTTCCTCTCTTAATACTTTGCTACCTTTTTTGCATTAATTGAATTTTTGTGTGATATTTTAGTTTCTTGAGCAATTTTAACAATATATAGTTACCCTCTTAGTGGTTTTTCTGAGATTTCCAACATACACTTAAGTTACAAGAATTTTCTTCATATTTATACTAACTTCAATCCAACATAATATAGAAATTTACTCCTTTATAGCTCTATCCCTTTACCTTTTTGTGTTATTATTATACATATTACATTTATTTATTTTGCAAACAAAAAAATTTACACATTTATTACTTTGTGTAATTTTTTATCTATTAAAATGTGGAGTGAAGAAAGGAGATAAAGTACATACTTACAGAGCTGGGTATATTAGCTTTTTGGTTCTCTTTTTTTTTTTTCCTGTGAATTCATTATAATCTGACATCATTTTCTTATTCCAACACAGTTTTGTCCCTAGTAATTTTTTCATGATGTGAAATGTGTTTGATTTCTATATGTCTTAGTCCCACTGGTAAAATTATATACAACTTGTTTTATGTAGTTTTCAACTAAGTTAAAAGAAGACATGCCTTTATGCTATATTTTAAAATTAGCAAAATATTTGCCTCCACTGATGTTCTTTTTTTTTTTTTTGCCTGGGGACCTAATATAGTGTTAAATGAAAAGTACATTGTTAAGTGAGCAATTATCACAGTGAATAGCATATATCTCAGGTTTTATTTGTAAATAAAATGATTTGGGATAAAATATGGCAAAATATCAATTATGATTTAGATTTGTTTCAATTTCAATTTTTTTATTATCTTTACTTATTTGATTTGTTCCAATTTCTATAAAATGAATATATGTTATTCTGTAATAGTAAAACTTTGCTTTAAAATACATACATATTCTTCTAAGGGGGCACATTCTTTGTTTTTTGTTTTTTGTTTTATTTTTTCAGTGCCTTTTACGTTTTTTATAAATATTCCATCCTATCCACTTAATTTCAGGAGGCTTGGTGAAAGCTACAATATCTCTAGATCATCATGGAATGTCTATGGGAAATCACAGAAATTTTATTATTTATAATCATCCCAGCCAAAGGATTTACTTTCCTCAAAGAAGAGTGTTGCATCTTGTCAAGAAGAAAACATTGATTCTATACATAGAAAGTCACATAGTCTCTGCCCAAATGGTCTTAGATCTGCTGAACAACTTCAGCAAAGATTCAGGCTAGAAAATCAATGTACACAAATGAGTTGCATTTCTATACACCAGTAACAACTTGGCTGACAGTCAAATCAAGAATGTGATTTCATTCACAATAGCCACAGAATAAATAAAATACCTATTAATACAGCTAACCAGGGAAAAGAAAGTACTCTACAATGAAAATTACAAAACATTGCTGGAAGAAGTCAGAGGTGACACAAACAAATGGAAAACATTCCATACTCATGGATAGGAAGAATTAATATTGTTAAAATGCTCATACTGCCCAAAGAAATTTACAGATTCAATGCTATTCCTATCAAACTACCAATGACATTTCTCACAGTATCAGAAAAAAATATATAAAATTTATTTGGAACCAGAAAAGAGCCTAAATAGGCAAAGCAACCCTAAGCAAAAAGAACAAAGTTGGAAACATCATACTACTCAATTTCAAACTATACTACAAGGCTACAGTAACTAAAACAGCATGGTATGGTACAAAAATATACACATAGACCAATGGAAAACGTTAGAGAACCCAGAAATAAAGCTGCACACATACAACCATCTGATCTTTGACAAAGCTGACAATAACAAACAATGGGGAAAGGACTCAGTATTCATATGCGGAAGATTAAAACTGGACCCTCTACCTTTCACTTTATACAAAAATCAACTTAAAATGGATTAAAGACTTAAATGAAAAACCTAAAACTGTAAAAACCCTGGAAGAAAATCTAGGAAATACCTTTCCAGACATTGGCCCTGGCAAAGACTTTATGATGATAACTACAAAAGCAATTGTAACAAAAACAAATATTTACAAGTGAGACCTAAATAGTGAGACCTAATTAAACTACAGAGCTTCTGCACAGCAAAGGAAACTATCAATAGAGTAAACAGACAACCTACAGAATGAGAGAAAACATTTGCTAACTATGCTTCTGACAAAGATCTAATACACATAATCTATAAGGAACTTAAACAAATCAACAAACAAAAATTAAACAACCCCATTTAAAAATGGGCAAAGAACATGAACAGACAATTCTCAAAAGAAGACACACATGTGGCCAACAAACATATATAAGAATCCTCAATATCACTAATCAGTAGGGAAATGCAAATCAAAACCACAATTAGATACCATCTCACACCAATTAGAATGGCTATTACTGAAAAAATGAAAAAAATAACAGATGCTGGCAAGGTTGCAGAGAAAAAGGAATGCTTATACACTGCTGATGGGAATGTAAATTAGTTCAGCCACCATGGAAAGCAGTCGGGAGATTTCTCAAAGAACCAAATGGAACTGCTATACCACCCAGCAATGCCATTACTGGGTATACACCCAAAGGAATATAAATCGTTCCATCATAAAGTTACATGTACTCACATGTTCATCACAGCACTATTCACAATACCAAAGACACCGAATCAACCTACATGCCCATCGACAGTGGACTGGATAAAGAAAATATGGTAATATATACCATGAAACACTACACAGCCATAAGAAGGAATGAGGTCATATCCCTTGCAGCAACATGGATGAAGCTGGAGGCCATTATCCTAAGCAAATTAATGCGGGAACAGAAAACCAAGTACCACGTGTTCTCACTTATAAGTGAGAGCTAACTATTGAGTATACATGCACACGAAGAAGGGAACAATAAACACTAGGGCCTACTTGTGGGTGGAGCATGAGGACTGAAAAACTACCTATTAAGTATCATGCTGGTTACCTGGATGACAAAATTATTTGTACCGCAAACTTCCATGGCACACAATTCACCCATGTAACAAACATGCACATATACCCCTTGAACCTAAAATAAAAGTTGGAAAGAAAAAAAGAAGTGCTCCAAAATATGTGAACATGAGAAAACTATCTAAATTGGGATAATATAGCCTCCTATGTTAGCAGAATTTTGAAAATTTGTTCCTTCTCATTCCTGAAATTTTAGTCAGGAAAAGGGCTTATTTATCTAAAACTAAAATTTTAGAAAATGTTAAATATAGAAATGCATCACTTAGCAACAGGGGTACTTTCTGAGGAATGCTTCATTAGGTAATTTTGTTGTCATGCCAGCATCATAGAGTGTATTATATCACAAACCTAGATGGTATAGCCTACTACATACCTAAACAGATGGTGTAGTCTACTGCTCCTAGGCTACAAATCTCAATAGCACATTACTGTTCTGAATGCTGTAAGCAGTTGTAATACAATGGTAAGTATCTGTGTATCTACATATCGAAACATAGAAAAGGTACAGTAAAAATGGGGTATTATAATCTTTTAAAACTGTCTTTGTATAGGTTGTCCCTTGTTGACTGAAATGTTAATATTTGGGACTTGACTCCAGTTGTTAACTGGAATTCCCATTGAACAGTTAAGCTGGTGTTCCCATTGATAAATGCATAAGATGACTCTAAGGAAACGGATCCTAACTACTTCATCACGTCCATCTCAGAGGTTTACTTACTTCTCATCAGAAGTTAATAAATAATTTCAATAGGACATCTTACCCTAAAAGGGGTCAGAGGTATTTGACCTACTCTATGTCAAATTTATTTTTTTTAGTGACACCTTAGACCTTTATCTTTCATTTAACTTCCTTTCCCTGATGTTTCAATACATTTTACCTATATTGTTTTGATGTACTTTAATGGCTTTTGAACAGGTTTTATTTGTGGATGAACTGACTTTAACTCACCATGCTTTAATTAGTTTCTTTAATACATTACTTTACTTGTCTTTCAGCAAAGACAAGTTAATAACAATTAATTGCCTTAATTTATTTCTTATTTTATTATATTTCTTCTTCTTATTCAACTTATTCAAAATGAGTCGAAAATATGCTAACCATGATACTCAAAGTGAGATTACTCCTAATTAGAGGCTACATGTGGTATACTGAGATTGGGGGGACTTTTGAAAATAATGTAAGTATTATACCTAGTTATGGGCTCCACTTTTTAAAAAAGTACTTCAGTAGAAGAAAACTCAGATTCTGTGTTCAGATTTCAAGGAAAATTAAGCAACTTTACCAAGACAGCAAATGAGATGAAATTAAGCATTTCATTTCTCAAATTATTAATTTAGTAATAGGCACTAACTTCATTGCTCTCTGATTATTGGCAAAGCCAAGATGTGCATTTTCTCCCTTTGAACACTGTATTAATGAAATTGGAGGTTGTGTGTCTTATGCAATGTATGTTCTGCAACATTTTGAAAGCTTAGCTGGGAATCCCTGTGGTGCTGACTGAAGGGAAAAAAGGAAGCAAAGTCTTCTCTAGTTTTTAAAAACCAGAAGTATTTTTCAGAAGTCATGTATGAAATAAACTGCTTATGAGAAAATGACTGTAATGCTGCCTCAGTTTTCAGTGATAGAGGGATCTGTTTAAAACATTCTGACATAAAAAATAAATCAGCTTTAACTTCAATTATTAAGAGCTAAAGTAGCATTCTTTGATAGAAAGGGGTGGGTTTCTGGCATTTCAATGATAAATATGTATGAAAATAGTTGTGTCACCATGGAAACTAAGGCCTCACCAATTTTTTTTTTTTTTTTTTTACACAAGGCAAATAGTATAATAGAAACTTGGGATATCTAAAAACAAATTGATGAAGACCAACCACTGTTAGAGTGTTTTGTCTTCTTAAATTTTTTGCATTTCTTGGTTTTTAGCATTCATTTTAAGTTCTGAAGAATATGTTCAGATTTTCTTCAAGTCATTTTTGAGATTTCAAGCATTTTAATGAATATTTTTAAATAAGCATTGATGCAATATAGTTGCATTAGTAACTAGTGTCTGTTTGAAACTTTGAATAGCATCACTCTGAAGAAATCAAATAGGTATTTTTTTCAGAGTGACACAAACTCTCTTATAGGCATTTAGGCAAATATCTTTTATTTTTCTCCTTTAGTTTTTGTTTCCTATGAGTAAATTCTGGATAGGAGGCAATGAAGATTGTATCTGAATGCAGTGATGTTTTTGCTGTGACAAATTTTACAAATACTTTCTGGAGTTTCTGATATAGCTTGTCCCCTGGCTGTTTTAGATGGGAACACCTCTTGCTAGGAGCCAATATATTTCATATTGCCTGCTTCCCTAAAACCACGAAATTTAATCATTTTAATAACTTAATGTTAAAGATACGTATATTCAAATGAAGGCTATTGCATGCAATTCAAATATACTTTCCTACATAAGAGGAAGTGTTAGTGAGAGAAAAGAGCCCTGACCCAAGATATCCAAATCTCTTATCCTTGTTCCATTTTTTTTTTTTTTTAGCAGCAATTTTGCTTTGGAAAAACCTTTTCATCTCTCTGAGTCGTGCTTTTCATGTTTATAAAATGGAACTCATTATATATGCACATGTCCGGGATTATTTTGAGAATCATAGTTTATTTGGAAAAAACTTCTAAATATCAAAAATTATATTCAAAATATAAGGTGAAATAAGTTTTATTACAGCTAAGAAAACCACCTAGTTTAAATTTTGCATAATATTAATACATGATGACATTAGTTTATAACTCACAAAGTACACCTAAGTGGGCTTATGGGAACACCAAAATATCTGGTTCAAAAGTAAAATTTTACATAAAGCATATTTTAAAATAAAATCTCACCTGCTTACTTGTTTATTATTTATTTTGTTCAGCCATCAGAGTTATTAGGGGTTATGGAGTTATCATTGCACTGTTCAGTATACATCTTCAAACTGAAAAATCATTGAGTTAAACTCTTACCGTAAGAGAGTGATTTACCTGATTGATACTAACGCTGTTTCAATGAGCAATGAAAAATATTTGACATAACTGGACATCGAATATCTTTAAACACATAAGTGAAATGTGTATCAGTAATAAAGAACAACGAAAAATATTCCAATCTTATAGAACATGGCTCTATCAATGTGTGTCGTCTGAAGAGGTTCCTACTTCTTTCACAGCATTCCCCCCATCTTACAGTTCAGGGCTACTGCACACACAATAATTATAACTGGTGCCACACAAAGTATCTTGGGTCCTGCCTGGTGTTACTTTGTAAAAGTTTCTCAACTTCTCATGTAAGGGTGTAAAGCTTCTCCAACTTTAAGTGAATCTTTAGAGCTGGAGAAGGATTCACTTAACCCACAGTTCAGAGGAACACTTATACACTGACAGAGGCATTAAAACAGCACCAAACAATACATTGTTTACCCTAGTATAGAAACTGGTTTACTTCTGCATAAAGAATTTCTTTCTCAGTAGTTTTAAAGAGTTTTTACATATGAAACAAAATTATAAAATACATGATTTCATATCTTTCTCATGTAAAAATGATGAAGAACATTTATATACTGAAATATTTTGAAAACTTTTTCTTTGCGACACAGCATTCAAAATAATTCTCTTAGTTTCACGGTACTAAGTCTAACGGAGCACTTGAAAAACCTCAGCATTTTAACATAGTTAGGAGGCCTAATTAGGTCTGATTGATTCACAGTCTCAGTCACCATTAAAAAATACTTCTGGAATAGACTCCGACAAGAAATATGCCCATCTCCAAATGGGCTAACTAATCTTATATTACTGATTTTTCAGACAGTCGTATTTATTTCAATGGGGGAGAAAATAGTAATTTCCTTTTATTGGACAGATTTATATGTTTTTAAATTCTGTACCTCTTTAGGTAAGTCACAATATTTCTACTTTCATAGCTATGCTCATATACTTTCTGGAAAATGGACACATTTATTTTCAAAATAAATTTTCCTTTATGCTTCCTCGGATTGGTTCCTATTGTAAGTAAAGCTATATATTATTGGGAATATTTAAAAACAAGAACTGATGGGAAAATTTTTCTCTTGAATGAACATATTCAATTATAAAAAGATATATATAAACCATGTACTTATACATTTAAGTATTGTGTCTTATTTATTATGAAAATTTAAACCTCAGCCACTTTTAATAGCAAACAATAAGGAACTACTTGTGCATGTTCATTTATTTTTACTATAACAGACTAGAATATTATGGTCAATGTATACACAAAAGTAAACATTTAGATAAAATAAAAACAAATGAAAATCATCCTCAAATCTAGATTATTTCCTACACAATGACTAAAATCCTAAACTTTATAATTATCCAGACATTGTTAGTAATAGCATCAAATGTCACGCAGATATAGCAGGCTCTTAGTAGTTTCCTGCAAAGAGTAACACTATATAAATACTGCCACCCTACCTCAATAAGTTAATTTTCTACTAGGCAGTAAAGAGTTCTAGTTATGCACTTCCCCCCCCTACAAATACAGATTTTAAGGCTTTTCTGAAAAGTCACACACAAATCTTTGAATTCTTGTGAGGAAAAAAACCACTAGAATTTCTTATCAAATTTCATTAATGCCATATTTTAAGTTTTAACGATTATTTGTTATAGTAATTTTTGTAGCATTAATTTATTTAACAAAACCTATTAGGTTTTAATAGACTCAAATGTCAGTAGGCAAGAAAAGGCTAACAGCCAAAGTAAGTTTAAAGAACTTCACAAAAACCTATGTACTGACTTTTTTTAAACATGATTACAATTAAATAGTGTGGGACTTACAAAATAGCAAGTCCTTTTAAAAAAGAAACAGTTTTAAATATGACATTTAAGCTTTTCTTAAAAACCCCCAAATTACATATAGTAGATAACCAATAATCCCTTATGCCATGAAATGCTCTCATCCCCACCTCCACCAATTTAGTTGTATTCTGTGTCTGCACAATTTATCACAAGAGGTGAAAGGTGAGAGATGAGGAGTGACTCAATGAAAATCTATCACAACTAAGAAGAAAGGAAGTTCAAAATATACTACAATGCTTTGGTACCTAAGTATGTCAGATATCTTTAGAAAATAATAGAAAAAATATACCTTTAGAGAATAATAGAAGAAAAAGGTGACTCAAACTCTAAGTATGAAATTATTACCTATTTATCTGTTATTAATGATTTCTTTCAAAGTTGCATTTCTAAATACCATACTGTTTATAATTATTATTATTTAAGAAACAGAGGATTAAATTACTCAAATGGAGATTTAGATTTTTACACTGTATTTATTTGAAGGAAAACTCTGCCTGCAAATGTATGCAAAGAGAGATGAAAGCCAGGCTAACAATAGAGCTAGATAATCTATGGTGTGAATCAAGGGGCATGGGGTAGCTAAATTTTTCTAAAGTGTCAATGATCCATCTTTGCCCCATTTTATTTAAGAGGTGAATGGCCATTAAAATTTTCTGAGAGCAGGGCAGAGAGAGAGAGTGGAGTGGGAAAAAAATTGTATGAAGAGAGAAAGCGTAAGAATCCATCAAGTCTGAAGTTTTAAGAAGGGTATTCAAGAGAAAGCTGAGGTCCTTAAAAATAAATTTTGCTTATTTCAAGCTCTTCTGAGGTTTGATTTTCTCCTACCTTCTCTTCAAGAATGCATCTACTGGCTTCTTGACAGTAGAATGACATTGCGCATGTTGATTTACCTCAACATACTTCGTTTACATCATCAAACATGAAATACACAACCACAGGCATTCTTTTGTACCTATTTACATGAGTAAGTTATCAACCAATCATGTTTTGGCATATTTGAACTGAGAATTAGAAAACAGAAGATGAATCAAAAAGAGATTTTTTTGATGCCAGATCCCCAGGGAATCAGGAGCAGAGCATTGGTATCAACAATCATACAAATAAGCAATTTTAAGGAAAATTTTAAAATCAGAATTGGGCTGTGAAACTGTTATTATTTCTGTGATAATTATTGAACACAATGCTCTCAGTTTTTCTTTTGGTTTAATTTTTAAAATATTTGTGTATTTGAGATCAGTGTGTTCTTTTCCATTTTTCTGCAGACATCTTTTTCTTTATGAAACTTTTCAGAACACAAAATGCAACTAGTAAATAATTTTGGTTTGGCAAAGCCTCATATGCGCTAACAGGTTACATACTGTTCTGATTAGACACACTGAACATGCTACTCAATATGTAGACATGTTTCAACTCACACTGACAGCTGATGTATAATTTACTATGCTCACTGCTCAAGGCATTTGTACTAGTTCAATTTTCATATTTATTTATGCCAAAATTTTGTTGTAAACAAAGCAATTTAAATGATGTATCAGATGGCTACTGACAAAGAGTTTTTAAAAATCTGTTGACATGTACTTTAAAAGAAAAAACTCACATACATATGCCAAAATTTTATGAAAATAAAGGACGTCTTTTTTAAAAAATAAAATAAAGTCAGTGGCATTCTACGATATGTTTTCTGTACCATTTTAGTTATCTACCAAACTGAAAGAAGTGTCAACAAGATGGTGCAAACATTTTCTTCAGAAAAATAATCTTTGTCCATTAAGAAAAAACGTCCTTTCAAGAATGAAAAGCCTAATTTTTCAGTTTACAAGTCAGAGCTATGGTTTAAGTACCCATTGCACTTCCATGGACAAACTTGTAAATATCTAACCTGTGAACAGTCATTGCACAAGCAGGATAATGTGCTATTTTACCTTAACAACGATTTGTAAGTCACTCCATTAAGGGAAACACTTGTTAAAAGCTTAATGGTCAGAGAAAAAAACATGGAAAGTTTCAAAAGGAAAACAAAAACCCATATCTGGGTTTGTCTTTTAAATTGCATCCATACCCTGACTGGCCACACAAAAAGAGACTGAGCTTTGGCCTAGGCAATAACTCGAATCTTTTCAGTGTAGGGAGAACCATTGTTGATCCATATCTTACTGGCATTTTTATCTCTGATCAGGGATTACTACAATTTATAATTTAATATTGGGAGGGGACACCTGAATAGATTTACTCCCCTCCCATGGCAGACAGTATATATATATTCATATATATATATATGAATTAAGAAGCACATACTTCAAAAATCACTAAGACATATTTACATTGTCTTCCAAGTGGTTTTCATTGACCTCATGAAACTCATCCAGGATTTAAAATGGAAGATGTGAACAAAAGTTAAGCAAATAACTTTCTAAAATGTCACAGGAGACTGAAGGAGAAAGGAATGTATAAAATGATTAAAAGATAGAGGGAGAAATAATGAAAAAAGGGGAAAGAAATGCAAAAATGTTTTGGAGGGAATTGCAGGTTGTTTTTTCTTACTCCAAACCATATTCCAAGTATTCTAATTATTAAGACTACAATGAAATCTAAAATAAACTGTATCAAACCAATTGCATTTCTTATAATTCCCTAGTAACTAATAGAAAAAAAAAACACATAATGTTTACCTAAAGGTTACTGAGACAAGAAATGTAATGTTATTTTTTAAAGTTTGGAAATTGCATATAATGGGTTTTTGCCCATAATATATTCAACATCAGGATGCCAATAATTTGTCTGAATAAAAGTGCCTTGATAAACGTATGGAAATATAGTCATCAACTACCCTGCATATGGAGATATGTAGACAAAGGACCTCATAAAGATGCAATACACTATTCATTTCAAGAAAAAACAAAAATGTTCCTTCATTTCTAATTTATCTTGTAGAAAATTTCAGCTTCCTTGTTTTAATAACAATTTATATTACTATCTCTTTTTTCAAAATTATACTCTGAAATGCACAAGTTTGACAATGAATTAATGTCAACAAGTTGTCTTGGAAAGGAAAAAAAAAGAAAAAGAGAAGCTATCACTTATGTAGAACCATTTTTCATTGCTCTAATTTTGCTAATTTATCTGGTCTAAATGAGTGTTATTGATTGAGTCAATGCATCCTCATTAATTAGAAGATGCTGAATTAAATTTAAAAAACTACCTGAAGCCACAAATATTAGTTCATAAGCTACAAACAGAAACATTAAGAAAACATACTTTAAGGAACATAGTATCCACTGATAGAAAAAAAAAAACCTTCCTGCTTTGAATGTCTATTCTAAGAATCCATCTTTTCTAAAGATAGTACTTCTTTTTACATTCCCTTAAAATGAGACAATGAATATTCTGTAAAACATAAGTTTTTCCGTAAGAAAATAACATTATCATGTTTTTCACCCTCAAAACATTTAGAATCTACATATCTCCATGGTGTATACACTCTGGATACAATGCTACTAAGCTGCTGTTTGTTTTTAAACAATTAGGACTTCTTCTCAACTACCAGAATAATATAGTCATTTAGGGGTCCTACAGTAGTCACTTAACCTCTTTGAACAAGTCTCTTCAACAGTAAAATGAAAAAAAAAATGGTCTCTGAAACTCCTTTTGGAACTAAAATTCCACGAGTCTGTGATGTGTACACTATCATCTCAGCCATTTGAACTGCCCAAACAGCTCACCTGAATGTGCTTTTATTGAAGCGCCTGTCACTAACACAAAGAGCCCAGAACTCTGGAAACATATCTGTTCAATTTAGTAACTCCTGTAAAAAAAAAAATTCTAGTCAATCCCATATTTGATTTCACTGATTTTTTTCATTAATTGATCAGTAATTCAGTTAAAATAGTTGAAGCGGTTAAGTGTTAAATGTGCAGATTCAGTCAGCAAATACATAATATATCGGAATTGGTGTTGAAAGAAAAACATGTGCTTAACTGCTTAATAAATTACAGTTGGAGGAGGAGGTGTCAGGTAAATTCTTTGGGTAGCAGAGTAAAGTTTCAATAATGTAAATAATGCATTGTCTATTTTCTGCTCCCATTATAGTACAGTTTCTGATTCTCAAAACTGTTGTCTGACAGGTCTGTGTTCTCCTGGCCAGGTTGTGGTACATTTCGCAGCTTGTCAAATTTCCTCACTTCCTCGTGCCCTTTTTCATTCTACAGTATTGCTCTGTGCTTACCCACTGTATCCGTTCATGCAGACATACTCTACTTTCAGTATAACACTAAAATTGATTTGCTAGGTGCTCCTTTGCTTCCTCACATTTCACATCTTCCCATTGAATTTCTTGTGTCAAGAACACAGCTCTGTCTTTTTACTTCCATCCTCAGAAACCTGAACACTCTTTGGGTTTTCTGAATATTTTAATAGCTTTGTGACTGATGTCAGTGTGTTTTATTCTGCAGTACTTTGTTCAATGCAATTTTGTATTATGTTTTGAGAGTACCCTACATTATTTTCATTTTAGATTCCGTCTGTTTAAAAATTATTCCTGGTCTTTTCACAATAGTTAATGGCAAAAACCTTTTTCTTTCTTTCTTTTTTTTTTTTTTGTAGAAAGCAGTTTCTAATTAGTATTTTCTTCAGAAAACACATATTAAAAACAGAAAACTCTATAATATATTATAGATTTGTCCAAAGTTAATAGTCTATTTTCTATACAAGGACTAGAGCAGGAAACAACAAAACACTAAATAATCCTACACAAATTTTAAAAAGTGTGTGTATGTGTGTGTCTTTTACTGCAAAAGTGAGAGAAATGAATGTAAAATGGTTCAGGCTTACAATTACATGATCTAAGTTGACACTGGATCTTAGATGTTCTCAGGAGAGTTCAAAGCCTGACCATTTAGTGCTCGTTGATAAAGCACATTTATTTTAGCATATTCTTTTAACTGGTCAAATTTTGAGACTTCTGGAAGTGTAGGTGAAAGTTCAAAGTTCTTTACTAAAGTGTAGCCATTGTGTAATAGAATACCCAAGATGATTCATTCAGTCAACCTAATATCTACTAATCAAGAAGGAGAACAAGCTAAGGAGGTATTATATCTTTCTCTAGCATAACATGTTAAGTGCAGCATTCCAATCTAAAAGGTAGAATTGTTCCTTTGAGTAAAATAATTAATGAACCCAACAAAAGGAAAGCTGTTACGAGAGAGACCTCTAGTGGAAAGAAACGTGCGTCCCTTGGAAAGAGGTTTTATTGTTCATGCTTCATCTGAAAAACGGAGCTCACAAACGCTATTTAAGACAGTGTCCACAAAGCAGAAAACTTAAATTCCTCTTTAATGCTTAGAACATGCTGTTTGTCCAAGCAAATAACGCTTTTCAGAGTGGAGTCAACAACGTGCTTGAGAGAGTCGTAACTCCTTAGATATCAGATTTTGAAAAACAAGTTACAGATGTCTAAGAAGAAAGACAAGGTTTGTAAAAGGGGGCAGCCAGAATTTGGAGACCCTGCATTTTCTAGGCACTGGAGCCCTTTATTTGTTTATGGACGCATTACTTAAATTGTAGGTAACTTTTTATGTGTAAAAGTCTCAAAGCACTTTTCTGTGGAGGGGGGTGAGGCTGGGAATAGAAGGACTTTCCACTTTCCACAAATCATAAATTTAGTAATAAAACACATTAATATGAATTCAGAATTATTTATAAGGAAAACGGCAAAAAGGTCCATGATACGCAGAGTAGAGAAACACCCAAGTACAGGTTATTTCAAGAAAACCGTTGTTTCTGGATTATAGAGTATTTCATTTGACTAATACTCCTTAGAAGATCAGTCCTCTCTTGTTCTCCACACAATTGCATTTAATTCCTCTTCTGATGTATAATCTAATTTTAACGCTTATTAAAAATTTTCTGCTTTCAACAACGTTAATGGTAAATAAGAAAATTAAAAAATGTTTTCTGACTACAGATCTAGCACTAAATACCAGAGAAATCTGAGTCTACTCATTGTGTTTTTAGAATAGGTAGTAATATAACTTCTAATTTAAACGACTGTAGTTCAGAGAGACACTGTAAACCTCAGCTACATAACTTATAAAAGTGTTCCAGGCATAATGAAGAAAGTAAGAGAAGTTAGTAAGCCAAACATACAGGGTTAACTCAGCATTGAAATATGGTCACAATTGTTAAGAAATACAGCTTTGGGAACCAGTTACAATAATAATTTCTGAAATTCTATTCTATAATAATGACAAATGTTACATATACTTCTTTAAAAATTAGCTATAATAGAACTTTAGTGTTTATTATTGTTCAGCTGTATCATCCAAATTTAGGAAAAGAGTATTTTGTAAGGCTATTTTTATTTTCAGTGTCAGTCCCTAGTTTTCTTATACATTTTTAATTCTGCCTATTGTATTTGATAACACTTTCTTCAATTTCTCCTCAGGATTATGAAATTTTAGAGCCTATTTGCAGGGCAAGTTATTCACAGCCCTTATATTCCTAATACTAATATATCTCAGTTAATGCTGAAGAGGTTCTATCTTTTCACTCTTACCAAAGTCTGAGCATCCTATAAAATAGGACATCATTATTCTGAAAAAGTGTAGAACATGAATCTCTTCAAGTTTGGGCCGGTGGCTGGCAGCCACTTAAATGAGAATTGGTAATAGGGTGGTGGGAAGGTGCACAAAGGAGTTAGAGGATGTCACACAAACTTTATTTCCCTGACTTTGTTTCCCATTTAGAATGGAGCTTTATTCAGAAAAAGTAAACCAGCTTTAAATTTTGAAGGCTTTGGAAAATACTTTTTTTGTTTACATTTAAAAATAAATATAATGGCTAAAAGAATGCTTCCCATGAAAGCAAAGCATAAGGAAACACATTTATCCACCGTCCTTTCTGATTATTTCTTCTTTAAAAGAGATTGAATCACATTCCTAGGTCGCCATGTGTTCTTTAAGTGAAACTGCACGTTTCTGTTTATAACTATCTCCCCCAACCATGTAGAACACCGACTCTATCAGCATATGCCCTGCCTGAATGGTTTCCTTGCACTCTTTCCCATCCTCACCCTTCTTGCTCCTCAAAAAGTTAATTTTCATAAGCACCTAGGGATGTGAGAGTGAAGGTAAACTCTTCAGAGTTTTCCAGAATTCTCAGTGGGGGAAGAAAAGTCAGTTTGGTTTGGCCAAGGGACTGAAATGCAAATGGCTCCCCGCTCTCCACATTGTGCCATATTTGAGGGCCTCATACACACACACACACACACACACACACACACACACACACGTGAAAGAAAAGAACTCTGCAAGTAGAATTTCATTCTTATTTTAGGTAAGTTGCAGACATCTGTCTTAATTATTAATATTTATATGCTTACTGTTGACTTTCATGTTTCTCTTTTGAGAGCAAATGACTGGGGAAAAAAGAAACTTAGGAGAAAGAGAATCAGAATTCTGCACCAAATATGTGAATTCTTTTTACTTTTGCTTTCCACATTGGAGCTACCGTTTTTGTACATCCTCTTATGGTTTGCAACACATTCGTTCAAAATTTATAATTCCCCTATCCTTCAATGCATCCTCACCCTTATTCCCATTCCGACAGCGATGAACCACCAAGTGCCAGCACAAAGAAGCGTTCCAATGAAAAACAAACAAAGACCATTGAAGTGGCACTCAAATGACCTGAGTTCTCATCTCCGCAATGCTGGATAGTTGGCTCTGATCTGCCAGTAAATAGGTCATCTTAGTAGGTCCCCAGCTTTTCTCTGCTTTAGTTTCTCTGTCTGTAACATGAAGATACCAGTATTTCCCCTATCCAAATTTTGATGTCAAGATAAAATAGTTTGAAGAAATACAAATACAAAGTAACATCATGCATCTGAAAATGAAGACAGCAGCTGTGGGATACTGTTTTAAAAATTACTCTGGCTAATAGATTTGATAGTTATACCTGAAATTCCTCTAGCTTAGATTCTGTATCTGTTGCTTTGGGATCTTACTGTTGTCACACAAATGACTAACGCTGAATTGTGAGTTAAGACTAAGCAGAACTTTCAACTGACCTATTTGTGCTTTTTTCCCTTCAACAGTAATGTATCTGTGGCCAACGCTCAACATAACTTCCAGCAGGTAAGTGATTTTGTGTTCCAGATGCAATTACACCAAGAGGGGCTCAGATTTCCAACTCCCGACTGTTCTAGGCTTTTTATCCTCACAGAATTTCAGAATGAAGAAGGTCCTGTGAGGTCATCTGGTCCATTCATACAACAGTAATTATTTAAGCACCTACTAAGTAAGCATAGTTTTCTCTGGTTTTCATCAAGAACATTTTTGGGAGGAGAACACTTCCTGAGATGTAAGTTTTTATAACCATATCTTAATCAATTTAAGATTTTTCGCAATAGTTAAACATTAGACTCACCTTTCCTTTCTCCTGAGAAATCACAAAGATCAGTCGATAAGGGGTTTATGGAAGGTCATTGTTTTGAGATCAAATGTATGGAAATAGGAAACTGAGGTTGTTCACCTATCCTACCTATACAATATGGACTTACCCTTCTTACTAAGGTATGTTATTTAAAAAGCATCTTCTAACTCTGAAAACCCTCACTTTTTTGTTCATATGGCAAAATTCACAGGAATTTAAAAATAACATATATTAGTGTGAGCTTGAATTTGTGTCTGAATAGTTATGCATATGTTTGCACACAGAAAAGAAGAAATAGAGAAATTACCAGATATGTGATTAATATAACACTGCTGAAGTTGTGCAGGTATAATTTCAAATTGTGTTATAACATATTACCATATGTCCATCCCCTCTCCTAGATTATGAGTCTTCTAAGAGCAAAGGTCATATTCTCTGTAGCTCTAGTTTTCTGAATTTATTCATTCATGCATTCATTCAGCATTTATTGAACATTTGCTTTGTCCCAGATGTAGTGTTAAGTGTATAAATTTTTGTACAAAAATGATTACAACATGATCCTAACCTTAAAAGAGCTCATGGTCTAATGGAAATAAAATAATATTCTATAATTTTGGCAACTATAGAGTTTGAAAAGCACATTTACTTCCACGATATCCTTTGAACTTTAACAACTGTGTGAGGTTGGTATAATTATCCCTATTCTTACAAATGAGGAAAGTGAGTTTCACAGAGGTTAATTATGTTGCTTCAGGTCATTCAGCTAATCAATGGCAGACCATGGGCTCCAGCCTTCTCACTCCAAATTCTGTGGGTGCATAATCAACACTACTACGAATCTAACAATACAATGTAAGATCTCTTTTAGTGAAAGAGATCGTTTAGTAAAAGAGATCTTACATTGTATTGTTGGATTGTTAGTTGCCTTGCTGCTTTCTCTTCTGATCAAATGAAAATATGTATAAGACATCTCCCTAAACATCTGTGTTAAATCAATTCCATCAGTAAATTACAGGGAATCAAAACTGAAACTCCTGATCTAACCAGCTGAATTGTGAACATAGAGTCTTTCAAAATAAATCAAAATATTCACATACCCTCAAAAATTTAGTACCACAAATCTGATTCAGTCCATTTCAACAGCCAGAGAAACTGCTTTTGTGCATACAGCATTGCATGCAATAGAAGGATACATTAGTACTTGCCCTCATGGTTCCAGTTCAAAGAATTACTGTGCCAGAAGTTGTTTCCTCTGTTAAGGGTCCAAGAAAATCTGATTCTTGTTAGTATCACTTCCTATACATAGAGAAGGTAGGAGAATGCTGCTTTGATTCAATCCAGTCTACACATCGCACTGTGCCTGCCAGGCTGAGTTTGTATTAAAAAGAGGAAAAAAGAATAACATATTACTCAAAAAGCTTTTGTGTTGCCATCAGAGGTGGGGTGGTGCTGGGGGTAGGGTGATGATGGGGTCCTGTGTGTACTGAAGAAATATTATAAAGAATCATTTAAGACAGTCAGACTACCTGATATGCATGTTAATTAGAGAAAACAATAGATCGAACCAGATAAAAATTGTCTGAGGAATTATCAATTGAGGAATCATTTAAACAAAGTGTTAAATTTTAAAAAGTCAACCTGACTGGTCTTGTTTGGTAGCCCATGTAGAAAGTTCTGTGAATCTCATCTTGACTTTGGGTCTATTTTATTCTCAGGCATAGCTATACTATAAGCAAGGGCATCTGTGACCCATATTTGAATCATAAGCTTCCCCTTCTGCCTATTTCTTTTACATTTTCCCCAAGAAAGGTTTAGGATAAAATCATGTTTAAGTTGATTGAAAATAATGTGACATGGGAATGTTTTAGTATCCCAAGTTGAAGACCAGCAAGCTAGAGATCACAGATCAAGCATAATTCTGCTGCTATGAATGATGTTTATTAGTGTACTCATTCATTAATTTATTTATCCATTCTAAAATTTTTTATTCAACATTTTTCCTGGGGTTATAACAAAGATGAAGCATAGTTTTTTTTCTCTGTAGAAATCCACAGCTTAGTGAGGTAAGAAAGACAAATGAAATTATCTCTTTTAGTAAAAGCGTAACAGCTAATATTAAAGATGAGAGTCAAAATGAAGATAACAGAGGTCAAGCATCTGATGAGGGTATAATGGTGAGATGATTATCATGTCCTAACAGGGAGAAACAATACATGGCTCATCTTTATTATGTACAGTGCCTAGAAGAGTTTCTGGTACATGGAAGACAATGAATGCTGAGTGAATGAATGAATGAATCAATCAATCAATCAATCAATCAACATTGTAGATGAAATTCTCAAAGAATTTTAAAAAGGTCAATTTTTCTGGCTCCTATGAACAAATAATTGTTAAGCTAATGATGAAGGAATAAAATAAACACTACAGGCCTGATGTTCAAAATGTCTAGAAAAGGCCAGTAGCTTGCACATTGCAATGCTACACTGCATTGCTTTTCTTACCCAACCACCTAATCATTTCATAAGATGAACCGAGTGAGAGAAAATAATAAGTCGACCATGTGACAGGGAAGGTATGCCTTGGCTTTCACAGGGGCTTAGCCTGCCCAGTACAATCCACCTAGTCTCAATATAATATTTTGGTTTTATAGGGCTCCTAGTGAGTGCCGAGGTTTTTTTACCCACATACTGAAAACATCATCTGTTTTAGTGTTCTGCATGTGACATCATTCTGACATACTGTAAACATGATAGTGCATTTTATGGCGGTGGAAAAATAAGCAAGAATAGGAAATATCTTTCCTCCAAGCTTTGGTCAAATATATTTTATGGTTACCTAAACTTTGCACACATGCGGTTTTCAGAGATGTGTATAAAGGATCTTTCTACTTTGAATAAATTTGTTCTGATGAATGTAACTATTCACAGAAAAGCTTTGACATTCCTTGAAAATGTATTGTTTCCTGTTTCAAAGATGTATTATATACTTTACCAAAAAAGTCTTTACTATAATTTTAGTTCTAGGTCACTAATATTGGTAATATTATGTCTCACTTTCAAGTTCTCAGAATGCAAATAAAGTACTTCAATCTGAATGCTTCTATTGATTTTAAGGGTTCTTTCCACCCAAATCTAGCAGTTACAGCCATGAGCACAGTCTCATTTTTATTGACCAACCATCAGAAAGAGAGGAAATGAAAATAAGACAAAAGGAATTAAACTCAAGTGGAAGATACATAAAGAAAAGAGAGAAAGGTGGTAAACAGAACTAAAATATGGAAATTGGATCAGTTTTAAGCTTCCTCCTCAGCAGAAAGTCATAATGGGTCTGTAAGCTCTTAGTACGATCCTGTTGGTTTCAGAGGCAAGCCAGATATCTGAGGCTTGAAGTGCCACAGGGCAGGTAGGTTACCATTTAGGTTATTCAAAATTATATTTAAAAAGTAGTACTTAATAATTTCTTAGGTATTACTCAATAGCTCAAGCTGCAGCATTCTAGTTTTGCTTCAAATTATTTCCTGACTTCTACTTTTCCTGAAAATATCCTTTATATATGTACTTCTTAAAACACATAGCCCCAACTTTTCCTGTGAATGTAAGTCACCTCTGCAATAAAGATTAAGTAGGAAAATTGTTTTTCATTAGGTTTTAATTTGTGATTCATCTTAGATATGCTAACGGAAGAATGTATTTGATTGATTCATTTTTAAAAGATAAGAAAAAAACATGTATAAGTTCAATTAGTCCAGTAATCCTTAAGATTCAAAAAATGAGGTTCACATGTTTATGTTTTATAAAAATACCATCAGAGAAAAAAGTATCCTATTGCCTGGGGGGAAAAAAGCTGGTTTGCTATCTTTCATCTACCTGACTCAAACAGAGAAACTATGTTCCATTATCTTCATAAAGTAAATTGCTACTTGTAATATTATAAGCATAAGTTTTCCTTTTCTCATTCTATCATTTAGTAAGGATGTTTAAAATAATCTTGAGTTACTTCAGCAGCTATTTATCAATGCGTTTTATGCCTTTGGTTAGCTATAATCTTAGTCATTTTAGTACATGGAGTCCTAATCTTCAAGTCTGTCAGTCCCATTTTGCATTACAAATCATTTGTAGTTTTATAACTGTCATTTCCAAGGACATCTGGAAAAGATGGATTTATGAAAGGTTACCATGCATTCTAAGAAGGCCAAGAATTAGCATGACTTTGTAAAGGTTCTTATAAATTGAGCAGCAGCCATCACTGGCAATAAGGTGTTTTCTGCTCTTGTCAAGTATCTTTATTTAAATATTAAGGGAGAGAGATGACCTTTGGCCTTGGAGATCACTGTGACATGGCAATGGTTCAATCTATTAGCTGTCAATGGAGTGCTATGGTCTGACTCTCTCAAGGCTCCTATTTGTGGACAGTGTTATAATAACCCTTCCATTAGGCATCCCCAAGGCAAATAACCTCAGCTTTAACAGAGTCAGTTTAAAACTCCTTAGAGTAACATTTAGAGACTATCTGGTTTGTGTCAGTTTAAGATCAACTACTCT
Organism: Theropithecus gelada; assembly: GCF_003255815.1. Lineage (NCBI taxonomy): Eukaryota > Metazoa > Chordata > Mammalia > Primates > Cercopithecidae > Theropithecus > Theropithecus gelada. Next base: position 140,238,441 of record NC_037670.1, read on the forward strand.
GCACAGGTTCAATTCTGTAAATTTTAAGTAGCCATAGTTATTTAAGAATTATTTCCTATATGCCTGCAGGTAAATATTAGACACATAGAATGTAGAAATAGCCCTATCTACTTCTTTGATTTTTTAACAGCCTTTTTAGGGATTAATTCAATCCAAATGGGCTTGAGAATCTATTTTTTAACATGACTTTTTCTAATCTATGTACATATCTTTTGTTGATAGAAATTGTGCAGGGTTGCTGCAGTGGTGTGGTATGAACAGGAGTTAGAGATATCAAATCCCCTAGCAGTACACATAAATTATCATAAATGGAATAGACAAGGTAATAATATTCATTAGGAAGCAGGCACACCTCTCTATGTATATACTGAAGTAGGTGATGGTTACAAAACCAAAAATTTTTGGTTTTCTCTGTCTCTTCCACTTGATTTTGTCAGCCTCCCACGCTGTTTTACCCCAGGTAAGTCATCTGGTTATACTCAAATGAAATGTTCACATTTGAATCACAAATGATTGCTCTTATCTCTAACTACTTAGGTTCATTCTTACACTCAGACTTTGGGGGGAAAATCTGAGGTAAAAAGACATCTTTATGCAGTGAAAAATCAAGGTCAAACGACCCTAAAATGCTTTGAGAAAATCACAGTTGTCATTGTAAGTCTAAAACATAACAGTAAAGATGATACTAATACTTTGAATATTTGGTCATGAAATGATTTTACTGTTCCCTCTAAATTCAACGTTTGTGTTTGGATGTCTGTGACTTTTTTCTTGTTAAAACATAAAATCCAGATTAAATATGAACAAGTTTATTGGTGACTATAGATAGCTTCTCAAATGCAAGTTTCATTGCTTTACATTCTTCGTTAAATACCAACAGACAAATTCATTTAATTTGGGAACTTTATTTTTAAAACTAATGGAAAGTCAACAAATATTTATGGAGAGCTTACAATGTATACATGACATTGAGTTCAATACAAACATCTATAAATATTCTTTCCATGCATACAGTAAATATCCAACCAATTTTTAAAATTAAAGACTAATTCTTAAGAAAACAAAGTATATGTTTAGTACTTGACTTTATTTATTGATGCCAAATACAGTGAATTGTAAATAATTATTGATTGTATTTTTTGTCCTGTATTAGGTTAACTGCTATAAGGGGGAAAAAAGTAAAATGATATCATGTGCTAAAACCCCAGTGCTCATAAACAACACTTAGCCTTTGATTTACAGTGAAATCACAATTCTCCATTTCTCATTCCCTCTGTCTCTCTGACATTGCGTGCGAGACTATAGGGCAATACATGCCCTACAACATAATATAGGATGTAATTTAAAGGATTCTATTGATGCTATAAATCACAAGTAGTTCTGCTGAAGCAGTTTATGAATGGCAGTAAAACACTAAGACTGGATTATACCATTAGAATTAGGTACCACATGCACTTATTGTTATTTGTAATTGGAGATAAAGTATTACAAAACACATATATGGAAATGTCGTTTTTCTTGATATTTACAAGCTTCTTTTACTCTTATGTAAGAAGATGTGTTTTGGGATAAAATAAGAAATCCAGGGTTGTAGAATATCTGTCATTCTGGAAAAAGGATTTGTGTTCTCTGAGAGTAAACCATAATAGTTAGAGCATATTCTGGTAGTTCATACATTACCGAATTGTTAGAACCACAAAATACTATCTGCATATGGCTACTAGCATATGGGTTATTAATAATGCTTATTAGAACAAAATTAAAGAGAAATAACACCACAACTACTATGTGGTATGATGCTCTAAAAATCAATTGAAGAGTATAAAAGGTCAATCAATCTGTTAATGCTCTCTAAAAATATTATAATAATGAAGTTATTTTTCCATTGAACTGACTGGTTTTTGGAGATGTATAGCCATTCTGAAGCTCTGAAATAATGTGGACTTAAATATTTCTTTTCTGGTAGGATAAAATGATAATGGCAATTCTTTAACTATTCTGGGCACTTATTTGATGATGGAGAGGAATTCCAGTCTTCTGTCTTTTTTAGCTGCATCCTTCTGTTATTATGAGTAAATTGTCTTAGTGGATATATCTATGTAACCAAACCAGATGGCCTGATTTGATGCCAACACAGTTCTTTCATCTATTATTTTAAATGTTTTTTTTTTCTCAAAGAAACTAAAATAAAATAACATATAGTGGGATATCACAAGTAATTTCAGAATATTCTAAGTGGGTCTTTGGGTTCTTCAAATTAATTTCCCTAAATGAGGTCAATCCTCATCAAATTCTAAAATAGGTTAAGACTTGAGCACCTCCTACCTTTCTGTCTCAGGCAATGACCAGCAATAGCCATAAACATCCAAGCTTACCCCTAGTTTCCCATGAATAAAGTAAGGCATTCCAGAATTATTTATCTGGATTATCACCTGAGTTGTGTCCTTTCATTTTAGACTTGTTGCTATTATATTTCCCTTTCCACAGAAACAAATTCATTCTAATCTCACACTTTCAGAAGAAAATAGAATAATTGACTAATAGCTATCTGCATTTATTTACAAAGGTAGTGATTACATTTGAAATACCATTAGAATTACATACCACATGCAGGTATTGTGGTATAATATAATAAATATAGGTATAAAATAATATACAGATTATTTTTAAAATCCTTTTTCTGGGAATAACTCTAGAATTGATTTAAATATTAAAATGGGTAAAAATTATGGCTATAACAGTTTAGACATGAGAAAGATGACTTCCAGCTAGAGATTCTCTAGAAAGTTTCTAAGATGAGGTTAATTAGCATGCAGAGATATAAAGGATGGCCATCCTGGAGGAGTTTAGTCAAGGCACAAAAGCACGAAAGTGGGTACGTAAATTCTGTACATAAAAGGGAGGAGTATGAGAAATTCTGGGTACATAAAAGGGAGGAGTATGAGACGTCTATCTCTGCAGAAATGTTGGGAAATGAAGTAGCATGTAGAGAAGAAAATAATTTTGTATTACAGTCTTGCAACCAAAGTAATCAATATTAGCATTATTATATCTTTCTGTAACAATTTTAAAATAATATTCTGCATTTATGATTATATGTACATATATGTTTATATACATATATGTCTATGTGAATATATGTATTTATAATACACATTTATAATGACACATAGTTTTAAAATAATTAGAGAAATGTCTTTTAAACTGTATACTTGTTCAAAATAAGAATGATCAATCAACTCTATAGGGAATTTCTGTTTTTTCTCATATTTTGCTACTGTTGGAATAAAGGTTAGAATAAACATACATTCAAATATTTGTACTTGGAACTATTTTCTTAAGAAATATTAAGAGAAATGAAAGTCCAGTCAAATGTATTAAGTATTCAAAGTTTTCTGATATGTAATGCCATGTTGCTTGAGTATATACATTTTACACTTTCTAAGTAGTGATAAAAGTGCCATCTTAATACCGATTTTTGTCTTTCATGTATCTTTAAATTCAAGATTTCAACAAGGATAATACATTGTTTAACCTTAATAATGATGTTTTTCCTTTGGATTTTCTTATGCTGTTCTCTTTTCTACTCTTAGAAGGGCATTCATTTTGCTTATGAGAATGTAAGAATTGCTAACCCAGAAATAGAAAGAAAAGAAAGAAAGAAAAGTTTTTATTTAGTTTTCAAATCCAAAATAGTATTTTTTGCAGAAGTAAAAATATTTGGAAAGTTAAGCTTTGTTGAGAGAGAAAGGATCTTTTTCAAAACACTTAAAATATGAAGGGTCAAGTCTAAAGATCAAAGACCGTAGTGCAGAGAGAAAGCTTTTCTTTGTATTCATGGGGTTCACCGTGGTTCTGCGAGTTGATATCTTTCATACAATTTAGACAAATCTTGGCCTTTATTTCTTCAAATATTATCCTCCATCAGATTTTGAAAAAACTTGGCCTTCATTTTTTTTCAAATTTTGTTTTGGTTTCATGATCTTTTCCTCTCCATCTGTGATTTCAATTACACATATATTAGGCCTTTTTAGAGTGTCACATGTATCTCAAGCATTTTTTTCCCTAGGTGTTTTCAACTATTTTTTCCCTATGACTTCAGTTTTAATGTTGTTCTACTGACATGTTCTTAGGCTTGCTAATCCTATATTCTGCTATATAGGGTAAGCAATTTGACCCATTCAGCATGTTTTTAAAGTTAGATGTTGCGTTTTGCAGTTCTATAAAACTCATTTAATTCTTATTTACAAGCTCTTCACTTATTTACAACTTCTTCACTGAAGATTTTTTTATTCATTTTGTTTTTATTTTTCTCTATTTTCTTTAAAATAGGATTCTCAGTTACTTTGAAGGCTTTTTCCACTAAATTAACATTAGGTTATCCCTGAATTTGCTCTTATTGACTTTATAAAGAATTTCTTGATTGGCAGTAACTTTTTTTTTGCTCCTTTACATATTTGGTGAGATGGGAATATATTTCAAACTTTATGAAAACTATATTAGAAAAAAATCTGGATTATATTATTTTCCTCTAAAGAGTATGAAATTTTCTTTTGCAAAATGTTAAATTATTGGAGGGGAACTTGCAGCTGTCAAACCTTGCTTTCAGGATTTCTAAAAGTGAATATGCTTCAGCTTTACCATTACTCCTACGACAGAACCATCATAACTCTTAGGGCATACTTCTTAATCCTAGGGCTTAGACTTTCTCAACTACAATCCTAAGATATTTACTAAGAACTCCCTGCTTTATCTGGACCTGCACTTTTATTTATTTATAATACTCTCTGCTTCTGAAATTTATGCTCAATTCTCTGGCCTCCTAGCAAATGTGTTATATTATGCTTCCCAGAGATTTGCTCTGTGCATGTACAGTTTAGGCATCAGCTAAGGACCTAAGAGGGACTTTATGCAGATTTTGTAGGTATCTTTATCTGCAGTGTTCTTTTCTCTGGTACTATGCCCTCCAAATCCTGGTTGTCGGTCGTCTCCAAATCCCAATCAATGTTTCTGCTTGGCCTCTATTTCCCTAATTTCTTAATGAAGGACTCAAGTTTTGGACTTTCTTCTCAAAAATTGTAACCCTATCTTGGAAGCTTATCAATGCTCCAAACCATTGTTTCATTTAATTAATTTATTTATTTTTATTATTTACAGTGGGAAGCCAAATCTAATCTCAGCTGCCGTATCATGTCTGGGACCAGGTATCATGAAATAAAATTTGAACAGAGAGAATGTTTAAACTTTAAAAGTAGATTAATCATTGGTAGGTCTAACTGCATATGGTTCTAACAGGGGGAGGTTCATGGGAAATAAAAGAAAGAAAAAAGGTTTTTGTTTTTGTTGTTGCTTGTTTGTTTTTTTAAAATAGCACAAGGTTGCAGTATGTTGCCTAGTCTGGTCTGAAACTCCTGGGCTCAAATGATCCTCTCTCCTTGGCATCTCAAAATGTTGGAATTACAGGTATGAGAGCCACTGCACTCAGCAGAAAAAGCATGTTTTAAAAATGAAAAAAAAAAGTTTTCTCTGCATATATAGGAAAATGCCAATTATTTTTCAACCATGCCGCACTTTAAAAAATTATTTGTAAGACTTATTGTTTTTAACACATGTATTTCTTTTTTGAGGGCTGTATGTTAATGTCTTTTCTTGTATATGCCTTTAAAAAGCAAATTACAGGCTTCTGTAGTTGAAATACAAGAAACTGATTTATGCTCCCACCTGAAGTATTAATCGTATTTTTTAAGATACAGATAGAGCATGTGAAAAAGAAACAACTGGAAAGAGACGGGACATCAGGAAGTAAAAGTAGTCCATGCGAGATAGAATAAAAATGAAGTGAGCCGCATAACTGCCCCAGCTCACTGAGACAGTTTCAGTGCCATAGTACAAGGAGGGTAACCTAAGTGGAATTCAAGAGACTTCCTGAGTTAAGGAGACAGAGCTAAGAATCTGGAGAGAAAAAGGCAGGTCAACTTTATAAAAAGAATACTAAAGAGTGAAGAACTGGACAAAGAGAGAAATTCAGAGATCTCATAGGGCCTCTCTTGCGTATTCAGCAGAGTATTGATTAATGCATGTGCTTCAACTATCCAAGTTGAGGGAAGTACTACTGAAAGGATTAGAGAACAAAAAATCTATGGAACAGATGCAAGACTGGGAATAGTGCCTATTCCACTAGCCAAACTGAAAAACAAACAAACAAAACTTCATTCTTCACAGGCTTTGTGTAGAGTACTTAGAACTAAGGTTTGCCTCAATAGTGGAAAACAATTAGACTGGATTGAGTACTGCCCCAGATTCCAAAAAAAAATTGTAAAGCAAGTCCCGAAAGGATCAAACTGTTTCCAAGTAACCTAACTCCATTCCAGAACAAAACATCCATGCAAGTGAGCTAGGAAATGGATCTTTCCAAATTGAACCTTGAGATGACTGCAAGCTTGTAGAGATTCAGTCAAAAGATAGCTCTAAGTCATGTTTGGATTTCTGACCCACAGAAACTGTGGTATAATAAATGACATTTTAAGTCAATAAATGTTAGTGTAATATTTAACCCAGAAGGAAACTTCCTTAATCTATTAAAGGGTATCTATGAAAGACCTACAGCAAACATATTTAATGGTGAAAGACAATATTTGTTCCCTAAAAATCAAGAATAGAAAGGATGTCTGCTCTCACTACTTTTGTTCAACTTGTACTGTAAGTTCTAGTCAACAAGCTAGCCAGAAAAGAAAAAGAAATAAAAGGCTTCCACATTTGAGGGGAATAAGTAAAACTATCTTTGTTCATCAACAACATGATCATGTATGTAGAATGGCTGATAAACTATTAGGACTAGTGAGTGAGATTAGCAAAGTTGCACGCCTCAAAATAAATTTATAAAAATTTATTACATTTCTATATTTTGGAAACAAAAAATGGAAGTTGAAATAAAAATACCATTCACATTAGCATCAAAATATAAAATATTCAGGCATAAATATGATATAACAATTATACACCAAAAAGTACAGCACTGAGAGAGACTGAAGAGAACCTAAATAAATGGAAAGAGACCTACTTTCATGGATTGGCAGGCTCAATATTGTTAAGTTGCCACTTCTGAAATTGATTTATGGATTCAAAACAATTTCAACTAAAATTCCAGTTGTCTATTTGCAAAAATTGATGGGTTGATTCTAAAATTGATATTGATGTGTAAATGTACCTTAAAAGTACATTTTAAGTACCTTAAAAAGAGAAAAAAGTTTTAGAACTTATAATATGTGCTTTCAAGGCTTATTTATAAAAGTACAGAAATCAAGACAGAGTTGTATTGATGTAAATTAAAGAGATGAATAGACTAGAATAGAGGGTCCAGACATATACTCACAAATATATAGACAATTGATTTTCAACAAAGATGCAAAGATAATTCAGTACAAATATTACTGAAAATTACCATTTACTAATTTTTTATTTGTTTGTTGCCTATCTTCCTTATTTACATGTAAGCTAATTGAAGGCAAGATCTTGGTTTCATTAACTACTATGTCCCTGTGTCTATAGTAATGTCTAACACTGAATACAAATACCACCTTTTGTGGTGAAAAGTGCAAATAGCTTAGAGCTAGAAGCAGTTCCGGGTCATGCAATATAGTGCAATCTTATCGATCTTTTTTTTTTTTTTTTTTGAGACGGAGTCTTGCTTTGTTGCCCAGGCTGGAGTGCAGTGGGGCGAGATCTCGGCTCACTGAAAACTCAACCTCCTGGGTTCACACCATTCTCCTGCCTCAGCCTCCCGAGTAGCTGGGACTACAGGCGCCCGCCACCACGCCCAGCTAATTTTTTTTATTTTTAGTAGAGATGGGGTTTCACCATATTAGCCAGGATGGTCTCGGTCTCCTGACCTCATGATCCGCCCACCTCACCCTCTCAAAGTGCCGGGATTACAGGCATCAGCCACGCGCCCGGCTTCTTATCGATCTTATGCACTTTAACTTTTTTGTAATAGGGAAGTTATTTAGTGAATGCATAGATGGATGAATAGATAGGCAGGCAGAAAGTAATGCTGGAATGCATTATTAGAAACTACAGAAACAACATGCCACTGAGTATCTCACTTAAAAAATAAATAAACATGTGATAAGAAACGGCAATAGAAAGAAGCATCTCTCCTCCTCCTCCTCCTCCTCCTCCTCCTCCTCTTCCTCCTTCTTCTCTTTTTTGACATGGGTTCTTGCTCTGTCACTCAGGCTGGAGTGCAGTGGTACATTCATGGATCACTGTAGCCCCCACCTCCTGGACTCAAGCGAGCCTCCCACTTCAGCATTCCCAGTAGCTGAGACCACAGGCATGTGCCACCACACGAGGCTAATTTTTTAAATAGTTGTAGAGACAAGGTCTCACTATGTTTTCAAGGCTGGTCTTGAACTCCTAGACTCCAGCAATCCTCCCACCTTGGCCTCCCAAAGCACTGAGATTATAGGTGTGAGCTACCACACCTGTCTCAGAACCTCATTTTGTATGATAATTGTAATAGCTATTATTTATGGGATACTAAATGTATGCAGGAGATTAGGCTACATTATTTATGTGCCTTCTCTCATTTACTAATCCTCAGCAAAAATTTACTATGCTGGTTATTAAACTTGTTCCCATTTTACACATGAGGAGACTGATGCACAGAGGTGAAGTAAATCTTCACAGTCATGTGCCCCTTAAACAGTAGAGAAAGGACTTGAACTAAGTTTGTCTTACAACAAAGACTGTAGGACTCTCAAATATTACATACTGCCTCAGAATGCCATCTGACTGTCTCCAAGAAATTCATCTGAGGAAACGCCTTGCATTTTCTTACTTGTTAAATGAATGTACTCTGTCTGAAAAAAAAAAAAAAAAAAAATTGAAAGTGAGCAAAGTTACTCAGAAAAGTTGCTGAAAACAATAATATCTAGAGTGGAGTAATACAATTTGAAAAGCAAAAAGTCATTCAAAACCTCAACTTTTCTCATTTCCTCACTTGAGTAATTAAAGAAACCAGATAGGTTATTTTCATTGAATTTGTCTATCTTTGTCTTCACCTTTTCATCCTGTTCCTCCTGCTGCCACTCCCCTATTTCCTCTTATTCCTCCTTTTTGTTTTCCTTCTTTCCCCTCCTCTTAACTCCCTTCTATTCTTCGCTCCTCTAACCATCTTTTTCTGTTTTTGCCTTTTTCAAGACCATACGCATTCCCATGGTCCTGAATACCAACTCTACTATGCGCAGTCTCCATCTCTTACAGACTAAATGTTTGTGTCACTCCGAAATGTGCATGTTGAAGCCCTAACCCCCAGGGTATGGTATTAGGAGATAGTGCCTGTGGGAGATGATTAAGGCAAGAGAGCAGAGCCCTCCTTGATGGAATTGGTGCTTTTATTAAAGGAATTGGTGCTTTTATGAAAGAGGCCCTGAAAAACTTGTTTGCCCTTTCTGCCAACTGAGGACAGTGAAAAGATGGTGGCCTCTGGACCAGGAAGTGGACCCACACCAGACACTAAATTTGCTGGAATCTCGATCTTGGATATCTCAGCCTCCAGAAATGTGAGAAAAAAATTTCTGGTTTGTTAAACCATCCAGTCATGGTATTTTTGTTATAGGAGCCACAACAGCATCTCCTTGATGTTCTCTTCAGTGATCTACAAAGTGTACCACGATTCCACTGCACCCTCAAATAAGCTAGGCATATTACCCCCATCACTCTATATTGTGTGTTTTAAAGCCCCAGTCTATATAGGCTTTGTGACTTCCCTCATCTTTAGGCTGTAAAATCCTGAACTAATTATTTACTATGCACCGCCACCCGCTAACAAACTCTAAGTCATGTTCATCCAGTAAACCTGCAAAGAAGAAATAATTGGCGCGGCGTGGTGGCTCACTCCTGTAATCCCAGCACTTTGGGAGGCTGAGGCGGACAGATTACGAGGTCAGGAAATCGAGACCATTCCGGCTAACATGGTGAAACCCCGTCACGACTAAAAATACAAAAAAATTAGCCAGGCGTGGTGGCGGGCGCCCGTAGTCCCAGCTGCTCCGGAGGCTGAGGCAGCAGAATGGCGTGAACCCGAGAGGCGGAGCTTGCAGTGAGCCGAGATCGCGCCACTGCACTCCAGCCTGGGTGACAGAGCAAGACTCTGTCTCAAAAGAGAGAGAGAGAGAGAGAGAGAAAGGAAGGAAGGAAGGAAGGAAGGAAGGAAGGAAGGAAGGAAGGAAGGAAGGAAGGAAGGAAGGAAGGAAGGCAGGCAGGCAGGAAGGGAGGGAGGAAGGGAGGGAGAAAGCAAGAGAGAGAGAAAGAAAGAGAGAAAGAGAGAAAGAGAGAGAGAGAGAGAAAAGAAAAGAAAAGAAAGAATTGCACTGTAAGCCCTATATCAGCTGTTTCTAGAGTGAGGCAGAGCTCCTAAAATCTGCATAATAGCACATTCGGCTGAAACCTGGCTACCTGGGATTTTAGTCCTAGATCTAGTTCTGTGATGGTGACAAGTAACATAACTACTTCCCTCTCAGTTGAATGTTGGGCATCAAGAGAATGATAAAGTCACACATTCTTTTCACAGCCGGAATGATTCTCTGCTTCACCTGAATAATGCAGGATAACTTCTCATTTCATTTAAACAGAGCTGCAAAGTCTCCTTTGCAATGTAAGGTAACATATTTACATGTTCCAGGGATTAGAATGTGGCCATATTTGGGAGACGATTATTCCACCACAAGGCTGTTAAAACTAATGTTTGTACTAGGGGGGAAACCTGGTTACTTCTAAGAATCTCGCCAAAACATAAGTGCAAATACTGCATGTCTAGTTTTTTGTTTTTGTTTTTGTTTTCGTTTTTCTGCCTTTGTTGTCTTCAAACCAGAAAATTAGAACTGTTACTGGCCAAAGAGACTTGAAAGCCAACATTGTGAAAATACTACTGGTGAATGAAGAGAATGAAACAGGAGATTAGAAAAATAAACCATCAATATAAGCATACTATGCATCTTAATTTTTTCTTTGAATAAATAATACATTTGTATGCTTCAAAAACATTTTAAAAGGTATGTAACAAAAATATTCCCACATCTTCTCCCTCAATAACATGGCTGTTAGGTTCCTACACATCTTTCCACAGTGCATTCCTGCATGTATAGCAAATACGAATGTATATCCCTATCTTTCACTCTCCACTACCAAGAAAGAAGAGAGCATTCTACATGCAGCTCTACTCTATATAGTACTAAGTTAAAAAAAATCAATCCTAGGGAACTTTCTTTACCAGAACACTAGGTGTTATTTTCTTCATTCCTTATTGCAAAAACATTCTACTCCATTTCATAGATGTACCATAAATCTCATGGCCATTTGATGTGATTACAATACCATTTATAGGATAGTCTCTTCTATACTGATTTGCAATGATTTCCTTTTTGTTTAATTGCAATATGCATTTAGGCTTATTTATGTCCTATGAACTGTTTATTCATTTCCCATGCCACAGAGTTTTAATTAGTGAGACTTTAAGATATGTTTTTTTTTTTTTTTTTGAGACGGAGTCTCGCTCTGTCGCCCAGGCTTGAGTGCAGTGGCCGGATCTCAGCTCACTGCAAGCTCCGCCTCCCGGGTTCACGCCATTCTCCTGCCTCAGCCTCCCGAGTAGCTGGGACTACAGGCACCCGCCACCTCGCCCGGCTAGTTTTTTGTATTTTTTAGTAGAGACGGGGTTTCACCGTGTTAGCCAGGATGGTCTCGATCTCCTGACCTCGTGATCCGCCCATCTCGGCCTCCCAAAGTGCTGGGATTACAGGCTTGAGCCACCGCGCCCGGCCTAAGATATGTTTTAATGTCTGGTAGCCCTTGACTTTTCTCATTACTCTTCCTTTTCAGCTATTTCTTCTATTTCTTATTTGCTTATCTTTCTTTATAAGATTTAATGGCAACTTGCCCTGTTTACAAACACCTATTGGCATTTCTATTTATATCCATAAAATTTATGAATGTGCGTAGGGAGAATGGATACATTTATTATGTTGTCTTCCTATCCAATGATATAGTATACTTTTCCACTTATGTAGTTTCTTTTCACACTAGGTTTCTTGAATGATGTAAGTGGGCTATTAATGAAAAGAGGCAAAGTGTTATTGAGTACTCTTAGGCATTCATAGACAGTGTGGGAGAGGTAACTAAAAGAGGGAACTGCTTGCTGTAAGCATGTGGTTTCCTACATGCTTAATACTAACAAGAAAAACAAAACAAACAAACAAACAAAAAACCCTTATCCCAGACAGGGACAGTAAATTAGCTGGGAAGGGGTAGCAGTAAACTAGCTTGGTGCACTGATATAGTGAACCACACACTTAGACACACACTGAAATATACACTCTCTTACTTTGCCTAGGAGAAGAGACACAAAGGTCCTCTGACAAAGTGCCCCTTTCCTGAACAACCTGGGTTGTGTGTACTAAAAGTCTTTTTAAAGTAATAACTCCAAATAAATCCAAATCTTCTGAAACCCCAGAGTCATATCCCACGGTATTAAAACTATTGATGAGCTCCCTGAATAAATAATTGTAATCTCATTGGATGCTTGTGTCTAAAGGACCTCTCCCCCTTCTCTCTCTCACCTCCCCTCTGTACTAAGCTAGCTCTTGCTCTGCCTTGAGGTGCCAGTTTCCCTGAGACTGGTTTAGATGCACCAATGTTTGCTTCCATAATACCCTTAGCTCTGCTACCATCATATTTACTAAAAATGATTGGAAGATTTCAGTGACTTTTGATTTTCATGTTCTCTTCAGCAACAACCACTGTTCCTTGGGGGACGTTTATTAAAGGAACAGTTAAGTGAATCAACGAATGATTCTAGAATAGGAATATTCTCTATATCAAGTTTTGCAAAAGTCAGTGTTATTTTCATTTTTCAAAGTTATATGCCCAAAGAACACAAAAATTCCTGTCTCACTGTAATACAGAAAGATTGAAAGGTAAACATTTCAATGAATGGTCACAGCCTTCAGTGAGCACCCTTTCATTATCTGATTGAAGAATTTGACACTTGCATACTTTCCTTACCTAAAATTACCCATCACTGAATTATTTATTAAGAAAATAGCATGTTAAGCATGTTAAGTGATGTAGAATATAAAAAAGCTAAGGTATATGTTTTGCCTCCAGTGCCCATCCATCTAGTGAGAAAGGTAATGTATGCATTAGCAATGCAAAGATAAATGGCAATACAAAGATAGAATTTAAGTACCAGCTGACTGGGATCTCCAGAAAAGACAATGGTGATGTTAACTGTTGCCTGGGGTGGTGAGGGAAAGCCTTCAAAGTCTTCAAAATAGGAAAATGTTGAGTAGCCTTGTTAGATTAAAGAACAGAAGACCAGATGAGCATGGAAGTTGCCAAGACTGACTTTCTTTATTCATTTGGGGACCTGTGTGGAAAAGGTAATAAATCTATATCTCAAATCTACTTTTTATATTTACCAATGAATAAATACAAATTTAATGCTGGAATAAAGAATGCCTCAGATGTATCCTACTTCCTGTCCTTAGGAATATCAGAATGGGTTTTACACAACTACCTACTACTTCTAACATTAAAAGTGATTGCAAAGTCTTGAAGAACTTAGAGGCCTACTTGTTCCATATAAACATATGAAAGAACGATTTCTTGAGAGATAACCTTATAACTCAAGCAATATTTTTTCTCTACACATATGCACAACATCACTCTTCACTTGTGTAAGCAAATAAATTATAATCTCGGCTGTAGTATTGTTTTTCAGCAATTTAATTTTTTCTGAACATAGCTTTTATTCTATTATAATGCTTGAATGACTCACATGCAGTGTTTCCAATCCACTTTTCCTGGCTTGTGAAACTTTTTAACAAAATGTTAGCATTTGCAAGCACCAGATGTTTTGACATAAGGAGAAGCAATATGTAAATTTTAATCCATGCTAGGAACAATAGCCTACAGGCACCTTTTTCTTATTACGTGAATCATATACTTAACCACAATGTGGTAGAGCCTATCAAAATCATCACTATCTCAAATGTAATACTCTTGTCTTATGGTTGCCAATTAATGAAACTGATACATATTTAACATGATAGGTATCCATTACTTAACCAATAAGCCTTACTGTATTTTACTACTTCAATACCACATAGCTAGAACTCTGCAGGTGACAGTAACAACTTTTTAGGGGGTTTTAATCTTCCTTTTGGTGATCAATAAAATCAAGGCTTGTATTAGATCTTAATGTTTTATAGCTGCAAATATTATTTTACCAAAAATATTAAAACCTATTACAACTTTTTTCATCTTTTCCACCTTTTAACTCAACTCAGGGTAAGGGTATGATGTATGATGTGTGTGTGTGTGTGTGTGTGTGTGTGTGTGTGTTTCTAATAGGAAAGACTTGGAGATAGCTTCAGTGTTTGCTAAATGTATTTTCCAATAAAGAGTAACATATTCTCTTTAGCTTAAGGATTTTCTAGGGACAAAAAAGAATAACAAAGAAGAACATATTTTTATATGCAGTCTTTTGTAATATTGAAGAATTATAAAACCTTTAAAATAAGCTCCCACATGGACACACATATGTATGCCCAAACACACCACAGAGGTACATACACATACAATAAACAATCAAGTATCAAAACCATTCAGTCATCCATATTTTCAGCCTATATACTGTTTAAGAAAAGTCATCCTGAGTTATTTTTACCTGTATTAGATTATTCTTTCCATACCAAGATTATTATAATGATCAGTATTTCGGGCATTGATAACATTTTAAGAAAAATATTCATATGATATTACTTTTTTTTTAAAAGCAAAGAACCTATATTTGAACATAGAATACCACCCTTTATGGTTAACTCTGAGCAGTCTTGTTTTAGTATTTTAAAATAAAGTATGGAGGGAAAAATTCCATAAACATGGTATTAAATATTAGAAAGTCTTAACACAACTGAAATCCTTATTAATTTCATTATCAAAGGGTAGGTCTAGTCAATACCAATTAACAGCTTTAAAATGTTTTACATATTAAAATACAGTATTCTATTTATCCTAGATTGTCTGGGGACTATCTAGTATATTGAAAGGTTTTGCAGAGTTTCTTAGTGATTTCACTGCTACCATTATGCCTGTTAGCAATTTAGCAACATCCTGATAAATATTTTCCATAAATCAAAGCCATAACAGCATGGTGAAGCAGATGGCAGGAGACCATATTAAAGAATGTAATAATTATTTTCTTTAATAGGGAAATATTGAATCATCGTTTTCAGCATGGATTATGTAGTGAGTAGTTGTCAGCTGTGATGTCTAGTGACTGTTTTAAATATCCTCTCAAATGATTTACCCACATTCTCTGTTTTTCAGTGCAGTCTATATACAAAGGCAGAACAAAAACTGTAAAACATTTCATAATTATAGTCTCTCATTTAATATATGCAAAGAAAATATTGGTACATTTTAAGGTATTTTTACAAAGATTCAGGTATGTATTAAAGTACACCAAAGTTCTCCATTTTCTTAGAAAATAAGACACATTACCTTGTTATTAAAAATGAAAAATAGCAATAATTACAAATTCTACAGTCTTATTATATTAACAATGTTTTCTTACTCTAACCAATGTTAGATTAAAATTATAGGAATGTTACTTCAGCTATTCATATATGTAAAACACTATTAAAGTGAAAGATTTTTAACTACATTATAATTATTAAGATTAAATAGCAGAATTAATTTTAGCCTTGTATGCCATAAGCAACTGCTGTGCTGTTAGATAAGATTCTTGAATTTAGTTTGCTTTTAAACTTCAGTATCATATTTAAAGAACAATATGTAACTTCCTGATTATATATAATTCTTTCAGCAAAATCAGTCTCTTCTTTTATCTGTATGTTTTGTTTGCTACATAAACTACCAGCTTTAACACAAAAACAAAATTTATTTCTGTGGAAAAAAATACAGTTGAAAATATAGAATTTTTGAAATAAAACAGTAGTGCAGGGATAAAAGAGGTAGTATTACAAACACAAAAGTCTTTACTGTTATTCTTTATGCCTGTTGGATAATGTAAGAAAAAGACATTTTACAGAGAATTTCATCAGTAGAAAACACAATAGAAATCATCTGATTATGCAGAAATACACATAAAAATCCCTTTACAAGCAGATAAAAAGTTCCCTTTTATGTATAAAGCAGTAGACAATAGTATTTCATTGTTGAGTTGGTTGAATCCTGGGGAATATATTTTTTAATCAAAATAGCTGTTTTCTGATAATCTCCTATACACTCAAATTCTATATGGACCTCAGAGGGAAAATGTAGCACTGAAAATTCTAAGAGAAGCTATTTTTTTCTGGTTTTGAATTGTTTCCTTGTTTTCAAATTAAAATTCATACAAATAATAAAATATTGGAACATCAATGCACGATGATTACTGGAGGCTCATATAACATATGAGATCAGTAACACTCGAAATGTATTTAGTATTTATTAGGCAAATGTAATGAAATCTCTGTATATATGTATACTAAGTCAAACAGACATACTTGTCAACATATGGAGCACTGGAGGGGTAAATGATGTAATTCCATGTAGTACACAGAGACTATGCCATTATCAATACTGAAACAAAATTCAATCCTTCAGGTGTTTTTAAGAAACTCAGATGGTTGATCTTGCTCTGATAACACAGTGAAATAATTAATTGATTCCAGTTTTATTCCACATCTTACATATCAGATGGTCAGTAAATACCTAAAATGTTTGAATAGGGTCAAAGACATTGTAAAAAAAAAAAAAAAAAGAAAAAAAAGAAAAAAGAAAGAAAGAAAATTGGAACACTTAGTTATGCTATTTATTTATTGAAATGTTTAAATTCCACAATATCCAAACAGGAAAAAAGTGTTTTCATGATACCTTGAAGTATAAGAAAATTCCTATACAACTCAGTTTTTCAAAATAAAATAAAAATATATTCCTTTTAAGGTTGTGAAATCTAACTCTTCTCATGACATAATGGTAAATGAGCACACCAAATCAAGACATTCTTTGTATCTATTTTTTTTAAGTAAGAGCTATTAAATATTTGATTTACAGTCATGTAGGTGGGAAAAAATGAGTTGAAAAAGGAAGAAGGCGGCTATTTCTCAATGTCCCCAGCTCATCTGGCTATTTATTATTTAGAGCTTTTTTTAAACCTATGTAAAGAAAGCCATGGTCACTGATATGCCTATAAACTGAGGAAATACCATCTGTACATATATTCCCTATTTGATATAGGAAAAATTCAAGAAGAAAAGGTACTAAAGAAAAGAAATTGTAAAGAGCTGTATCTACTAACAGTAGGTCATCATTATTTTAAGCTAATTGGAAAGTGGAAAGGGCTGTTTGATGTGAATCCATGAAAAAGCAGCCAACATTTAATAATATAAAAAATGATTGGATGGGATATTTTATTGAAAAAAGAATGAAAAACAATAACATTATTGTATCTTACTTTAAAGTAAGTTTTATTATAATTGTAATTATGAATTAAATCTTTAAATGAAAAGGTATAATTGTATATTAATTGAATGAACAAATCGATATATTGTGTTTTAATAGTCCCATTACAGTTGATGCTTTTTATGACAGCATTGTTTGATAAACAATATGCCTCTTTTACTATTATGAAAAATGTCATTTCTGCAAAAAATATTCTAGAGAGTCATAAATTTTTCTAAGGGTGTATCTTGAATCTTAGATAGTCAAATAATTTGCTTTTAAATTCACATTATTTTTGTTTTGAAATTTATTTGCATCATTTTGAAATGTTATGGTCAGATGTTTATAACCCTCAGTAATTATAGTGAAACTGACCCACATATAATAAATAGAAGGCGTAGTTTGCTGAGTGGGGAGGACATTTTGAAAAACAACTACTTTATAAATGAACAACATTTTTAGTGACTAATCTAATTTTTGGTACACTACTACTTTCCTATGCAACCTCCTCATTATTAGGATTGGAATAATTATATTTAGATAAGTAGGGGTCCCCCCATCGTTATATATGACATTAACTGCACACCTAACAGACCTGATTCAGGAATTTTTCACTTGGGATCCAAGAAAACATTCAGGAGGTCCCTAAGATCTCTGAATGCATGCAAATTGTTACCCATATAAACTGTTCTATACTTTTCTAGGGAGAGGGTCTATAACTCAGATTCTCAAGGGATCTGCCTTAAAAAGTTAAGAACTGGCCGGTCGCGGTGACTCAAGCCTGTAATCCCAGCACTTTGGGAGGCCGAGGCGGGCGGATCACGAGGTCAGGAGATCGAGACCATCCTGGCTAACACGGTGAAACCCCGTCTCTACTAAAAATACAAAAAAGAAATTAGCCGGGCGTGGTGGCGGGCGCCTGTAGTTCCAGCTACTCCGGAGGCTGAGGCAGGAGAATGGCGTGAATCCGGGAGATGGAGCTTGCAGTGAGCCGAGATCGCGCCACTGCACTCAAGCCTGGGCGACAGAGCGAGACTCCGTCTCAAAAAAATAAAAAAAATAAAAAATAAATAAAAAATTAATAACTACCATCTAATTAATTTTTAATCTATTTCAGTTGACTGGGACACAGCACAACTCTTTACTCTCTTTAAAAGTTCATTACCCATTTTACAGTTCCCTGACATCTCATAATCTAAATGTAGCAGCAAATATCAGTTCCCTCTCCAGATCTATCTGCGCCCAGGTTCTATCATCTGTGCCAAGTCCTTATCTCAGCCAAGATTGTGAAAGATAGGTTTCAGGGCCCAGTAGTTGTACCTTAACAGAATGGAAAATAATGACTGAGTAATGACATCACCGGTGCAAGGATACTCAAAATATGAAGAAATTAGAAGAGTAGATAAAATGAGAACTGAAGCCAGTCTCTATCTAATAAACTGGTGTGTTTTCCATGAACTCCAAAATATATTCCTTATCTATACTTTTTGACATTTAATCAAATTATCAACTCAGATAATGAAGTGGAATTCTGTTATAAAATTAAAAGTATGTAACATCTTCTTGAAAATTATTGAGAAGATGTATCTAATAGCTGTTTCACATGGCATATTTCAGATTAATTTATCTATCAGGCTTTAATGACTGTACCCAGAAGTTAGTAATTATTTTTCCATGTCAAATAATAAAATTATTTTAATTCTCCAAAATCTGGGCAAATGATACAAACTAAGCCTGAGATAATTATTATACCATAAGGATCTACTATTTTTCTACTTTTATCAGCATTAGGGTCTCACATTTTATAGTAACATATTTTCCATGTGAGAAATAACTAAAAGATCCTTTCAAAATTTATCCCAAAGCTTAATATTCATGAAAGATTCATCTCACTCAAGTTAGTAATACATGTTTTAGTTTTTAGCATCCTCCCGGCTACTAAAAATATTTGCTTCTATTATATTAATACTATATTATTTCACCATAGTTTTTAAGGGCCTTCACAACCTGTTGTCAGTCTTATGCTTCAGAACTCCTGACATCTAGGGCATCCAGATTTTTCTAATGCAAGTCCTATAAAGATACTTTCCCAATTATTCTCACTTTTATCATTTGGTTGATATTATTCCTTTATATGCCCTCACTTTCACTCAATTAATGCCTTTCAAAGAGAAGTCAAATTCTGCTGTTCCCATAAACTTTGTCATTCATTTTCATTTTCTTTGACCTTCTGTATTTACAGCTTATGCTTAGATTTTTTATTCTATGTCTTCTATCTTTTGTTTTTGTTTTTCATGCATTCTTGTTAACTACCTCAGGAGTAAGACCATCTCTTTTTCAACTATTCTACATTTTCTCAGGACTCACTGCAGTTCTGAGTACACCTCCATAAATACTGATTAATCGGATGATCACTCATGGAGGTCCAGCACAGAGCAAGGTGCTTGGTAACTTAATTTGCTAACCTAAAACAAGCGCAAGAGATAAAAATCTAAGTGAAGCATCATAGTTATAAGTGCTTACAATAAATGC
This sequence comes from Theropithecus gelada, assembly GCF_003255815.1. Taxonomy (NCBI): domain Eukaryota; kingdom Metazoa; phylum Chordata; class Mammalia; order Primates; family Cercopithecidae; genus Theropithecus; species Theropithecus gelada. The sequence continues at coordinate 140,258,481 of NC_037670.1, forward strand.
TAACAGTGCAACCAAAGATCATAAGACACACTAAGTGCTTATAGAAATAGAACCTTATGTTCCTCTCAGAACTGAAAATAATAAGGAATAGTTTCTTTTATAATAATTATTTTGCCAATTGGCTATTCGATTTTCAATATTTTATCCATTTGGAGCAAAACCAAATCAACAACTAATTGATTTCTGTCCAATACTGGACACGATGAAAAGTTTTAAGTACCTGAAAACTGTCCTTGTAGGGGCACATTTTATATTTTATTTATTAAAACTGATGGTCTGACATCTCTTCTTAATAAAGAAAAGAGAATTTGGAATGTGATTCTGATGCAGTCAGAAGAATGAAGAAAACAAAAGAACATGTACTACCTGAATTATGTGCATACTTGTGGGTGTATGTTTGTGTGAAGGGATACAATTCTGGTCCATATTCCTGAGGAAAATATTGAATGTGTTCCTTTTCCTGAACAGAGTCTGGAGATATAAATATGCATGGATGCTTTTAGAATTAGTGTAATTGAACCAACTAAAGAAATGAGGATCTAATTTTAGTAACCAATGTTTTTATAAGTCATCCATATTTTATTGTGGAAAATTCTCACATTTATTGTAGATTTGCTTTTCAACCGCAAGTGACAGATAATCTATTATATCATTATTTCTCCTATAAAGTTTGAACTTTAGACGTATCTACTAGACAATGGAGAAAGGCAATGACCACCTGATATGCTGATCTTGATTCTTGAAGACTGATGTAAAAGTTGAAGAGAAGATGGAAATGAATAACTAAGAGACAGTTTGTATGTTTCAGTCATTTTATACTTTGCAGTCATTAGTTCCAGTAGTACACCACGAAGTTGCTGCTTTTAAAGCATCACTAAAGAGCTATTTCTTATGCTGTCCTTCTTTCCAGTAAAACAGAATTTAAGTGGATTTGGACTCTGTAGTCAAAGAAGAAAACACCTTTTTTCCACCCTCAATAATTCATTAACACCATGATTTTTCTTCCTGCGAACTCTTCTGTTGCTTCTATCAGTTTTTCATGAACACCACATTCCTTTAGGAAAAAAATAAGCCAAAGCAACATATGAAACACAGAGCATAATTGCATAGCACCAGCATAGAACTGCTTTCCAGTTGATGAATTGGGTCTGTTTATTTCTTATAATTCATCACCATCGTCTGAGCTAAAGCTACTTCTCCTACTGCTCTCTTTGGAAACTGCAGGGGAAGTGGCAGATAGCAGAGGATCTGTTCCAAATGGAGAGATTGTGTCATCCAATAGCATGCCATCCAATCTTTGTTCCTCTTTCAATGCGGCACTAAATGATAAATCTGTGAAGTATGACAAAGGATCAGAAAAGGCTATAGCTTGATCACAGAGCTCAGGGGTTGGCCCCTGAGACACAGTCAGTTGTTGGCAATAGTCTACTGAATTCTGCTCAGGATGGCTCTGCTGTTTGGTGACATGAGCACCTAAATCAACCGTGCCAAGTGAAGCCAGGGTTGGCAGACCATGAGTACGAGCCTGAATTTCTAGTTCCTGTAATTTCAAATGAAAATCATTAAATAACATCTTTGAAATTGGATTTAACAGTAGAGAATAAGCCAGACATAGAATCAAAATATTAACAAGCATTTAAAATGAAGAATAATGCAATGCAAATTATGAATAATCTTTGCAAATAATGAAATTGATACATTTCTGATGTCTGAAAAATAACTCTGAGAAAATTATTCAGTTTTTTTTAAGTTCGGTCTCATTGTTCTACAAAGGAATTTATGACTGATGATAGTTCCACAGTGGCTCAGACTACAATACAGCCATTTGGAGATAGCAGAAAGTCATCTATTTATTCTTCCTGATTAATTTCTCACCATAAATGCAGGACCTTTTCATGGAAGCAGTAAATGCTTTACCTGGTGCTAAGCATACTCACATTTTTAAAAAATCTTGAGAGTTATAAAAGCCCATGTTTTGATATTTTGGATTATATGAACAGATGAGAAGTGACTTAATATAAACTGGCACAACACTCCTTGAGGCAATGAAAACCATAGCAATGTCGTGAAAGAAATGAAAGAAGGAGGGGAGAATTTAATGTCCAATATAATCTAGAGAAACAAGCGTTCTACTTAGTATTATTATTTGATTGGGATAATAATGTGTGCATTTATGAAATGTGTTATATTTTGTGCATTTTGTAATTTATTGTTGTCATTATATATGTATATATATACACACACACATATAGACACATATGTGTATATACATATATACATTTTCAGCTATCTTGATCCTGGATTTCTAGTCAAAACCTAATTGAAACAATCCAATTCACGAACTTCTAAAAAGCAGTAAAATTATCCTTCAAAAGGAAAAATAATTGTTAATAAGAGAAAAAATAAATGAGACCAATGAAGAAAACTGATGACAGCTGAGTCATATGTAAGCTATGTGGCTCATGGCAACATTCTTATAAAAACCTGAATCCGAAGTAGAAGTCGCCTGTTAGCCTGTTCTAATTTCTTCTGTCTGTGTTCTAATTCTCGGGCTCTCTGTTGTTCTTTTTGTAGCCACTTGATGTACTCCACTGATGCTTTTAGAATGGTTCCTTTGTTCCAGCGCATATCACTGTAGAACGGAGAGATAACCTTTTCACAATTGTGCATGTCAGCAGAATTCATAAGAACTTACAAAATCTTTTACATTAATATGAAATAATGATTTACATGACTATTATTCACTCTTAGATATTATTGCTTCTGAATAGAAATTTTAATAGAATAGTTAAGAAGCCCTTATATAGTAAAATTAATCCCAGAATGAAAATAAGTGTCAAAAGAAAGTAATAAAGTGACTTTTTGTGGGAGAGCTAAATGCAATATCATGATTCTACCATTACAGTTTTTATATTTTTAGTGAAAATTGCTTTTATTATTAACTCCAAGATTAAAATCTATGTGCAGTATTTCTGCATTAATGAACTAGGAAATGTACATTACTGAGGACTTAAGCCTAAATTTTTTAAGATCATTTCAAATGTAGCAATCTTTTAACCTACTTTCTAATAAGGTTGCTTTTATGTTTCTAAGAAAAAAATAAAGTCTCTCCTGAATGGTGATCCTGAGCAATTGTGAAACAAATCAGACTCTGGCAACATCACTTTATGTAATAGAGCAAACTTTCTAAAATCATTCAGCCATTTTTTCTGTACAAACATCATCAAAACTTTTTAAAGGCTTGATATGAGTAGCTGTTTTTAAATACATTTAAGATAAGTAAATATAATTAAACATTACTGGATAACTTTTTAGGCTTTAGCATAGAAGAAATCATTTCATTAAAACTTACTTTTAAGACAGAAGAAATTAAAGCTATGACATTGTGGAAGAGGCTACTGAGTTTGGTATCTGAAAATATACATTAATGAATGTAATACTGCATGAGAAATAATAATATGTTTGCAGAATGAGTCCAAACTAATTGCTAAGTGTTAATCAGAGTTGCTGGAAAACCTGGATGCATTTTTAATTTAGAGTCATGAGATGTTTTTAGTATAGCATAAAGCGCACAGGTAGGGAAATATAACATTTTTCTACATATATTTTTAGTGATGAGACAATGCCATTAGCCGTAAAATATTAAAAGAAGAGACATTTTTCTACTAGCAGGTGAAAATACTTACTGGAGCCTGGATAAGAGCTCTGTTCTACTGCAGTGCACCAAAACATTGTCAACGGACATCGCAAGTTTGAAAATGCTTTGTCATTTCTTTAAGGCTATAATGACTGTTGGTCTCACTCCACTCACGGGGGCTGAGGGGAATGGGTGGGATGGTGGTGGTGGGAAGGGTGGGGAGAGACAGGCTCTCTTTGGTGTTAAACTAAGTATCTGTAACTGAATCGTGTAATGGACTCTAAACTAAAATTTAAGTAGTAGCAAAAGCCTTATGGATCCTTATGTTGTGTCATTTTTTTCCCATGGGAAGAAAAACTTGAGGACAGAGAAATATGTTTAAAAAAAAAAAAGATAACCCTAGACAACTTTGAAGTTTAAAGTACTATTTAGTTCAAAAACAAATCTTCAAAATGGTGGTAGAGAACACACAATGAGCCTCCCTTCAATTTGTACCTGATGTCACTTACAATACGTTTTTTAAGTTCCTCTATTTTAAAGACATTTTAATGTACAAGATTCTTTCTTAATTTATTTTTTATTTTTTTATATTTACTGAAGAGACTTTTGCCTCTCTCCCAAAACAATTTAGCAAAGAGGCATTATAAATATTACATAGGGTGGTACCATATATAGACACACCAATAAAGGCATGGCTAAAGAATAAGTGTTGATTGTTGATGCTGGCCTTTCATTTTCTGCACAACAATTTTTTAAGATCTTAAAACTTTGGTGGATTGAAAGCCTGAATGCATTTACAGTCAGAGCAGATAATACAAATGTATAAATTGGAGTAAGTAAGGAGTGCTGCCAGGCAAAGCTATGGAAAATGTACAATCTGTTATCTGAGGAGTGCACATCCACTTAAAAGCATTAAAAAATAATTTTTAAAAGATTTTAAAAAAGAGAGAAAAAAATACTATGACAGGTCTGAATATTTTTTATGTATTTATTTATTTATTTATTTATTTATTTATTTTTTGCTTCAACATTTTGTGACTCCTGACTTGGAAAGCTTTGTCAGGTCTCATATGCTGTGCCAACTATCATTCTTACACAAAAGCAGGAGGAATTTGGTTGTAGAGGGGAGGAAAGATAAAGTAAAAAAACTTCAAACTATTTAGAAAACTTTTTAAAGTGCAAAAACAAGAGTAATAGAGTAATTAATGATCTAATACTATTTTTAAATTTCTACTCATGTAATTTTTGTAAACATGGCTCACAAAAACACATACGGACAAAAGTGTTTCCAAGAAAGCTAAAGAGGACAACTACTACATGTTGTAGAAGCTCTTCACGCTTTCTCTTTGATTGTTATTTTTGTTGGAGTTTTGTTTTTTTAACACTGGTCAAGAGATTGTCATTGCCTGGTCATGTTTTTTTTTCACGTACTTTTCTCAACCTATACTTCTCAATTACAGCTATTCTCTGTATTACTTTTCCTTCTGACCTCACCATTATGACCTGCAAAGAAATGGAATTTTCTGAATGTTTCGATACATAAAAGTAAAAACTTCATAGAATTCAAAGTATCTTCAGGTATTAACTTTTATTTCCTAAGCCAACTCCAAAATATCTTCCAATCATGAGCTGGAAAGGTACTCAAAGGTCAACCATGCCACAGTTGCTGCCATTTGCCCAAGAGTATATGGGGTTTAGGAGATAAGCCCCAGGTTTCCTCACTCAGTTCAGTACTTCTTCTGCCAACTGTGGCTTTCCCACCTTTCAAATGCATCTGCCACAAGAAATACGTTTTATATAGTGACTTGGCACACTCTTAGTATATAAAACTGCAACAAAGATTTCACAGAGCTTTCCTATTCTCTTTACATGTAATACTCTTATATTTTCAATGCTATTCTTCCTTTTTTGTTTAAAATGCTGCATTTGTCTCATTTGAGTGATTCCATGACCCATTAATAGGTATGGCACATAATTTGAAGTATCTCATACTAGACAATTGTATACTCTGATGTACTTTTTATTTTTAAAAATTGTTCTTAGTCATTTTAATGGTTGTAGTCACCTGTTCAACAAGTTATTCAAAAATTTGTTAAACTCAAACTAAAATCTTGGAAGGGTTTTTTTTGTTTGTTTTTGTGTTTTTTTCCAGATCCACTGTTTGTTAATTTTCTCATTGTCATAACATAATAATGTCATTTCTTCTTTCCTTTTCTCACCCTCAAAGTAAATTTGCCTCCTCTATGCTACCCTTCCCTTTCCCCAGCATTCTTGTTTCCTGTGACTTTCAGATTATCCCTAATAACATTTGAAAATGTGACAAATGGATCCAAAATAATTTTGTCACGTAGACGAGTATTCCTTAGTCCATGGAGCCAGACCATGGTTCTCAGGTAAAGTCCATTTTAAGAGGATATGCTCTGGATTCAACCATGGGACCCTCATTGCTAAACCCTAAAAAGGGACACGGGAGTAACAGGTCAGGCCACAGCAAGCCAAGGAATAAAATGTATTTAAACAGAATTGGTACTGAGACTTTTGGAACGCCACACATTTCAATGAAGTGTCTTCTCTATCTGTGATATACAGAAAGATCCATGTATAGACATACTCAACATCTAATTAATGTGTTTTCCATTAGACCCCAAATAAATGTTATTTCCTACATACAACATAATAGAATTAAAACAAATAATAACCCTTCTTTCTGAGATTCGTAAGGAAGAGAAAAACAATGCTTGCAATGTGGTTTTCCCAATTCTGGTCTCTTTTAGATACGAGTCTACAGTAAATTGAATTTTCATATTCTAGACTAAGGGTAGACAAACTATAGCCCATAGCTTATTTTTGTCCATACATTTCACTGGATGTGGTCAAGCTCATTCCTTCACATGTTGTCTGTGTCTGCTTTCGTGCTACAATGCCAGAGTTAAATAATTGTGACAAAGACTTTCTGTATGGCCCACAAAGCTTGAAATATTTACTATCTGGCCCTATACAAAAAATGCTTACCATCCCATGTTCTAGAAAATGAATTAGAACTAGAAAGGAGTCTTTAGATAAAGTTTTTATTAAAATTTGGAGTAATAATCTCTCATAAAACTTTATAACTTGCAAACTATTCCCATATACCTTATTTGATTTTATTTTTATAAAAACACAGGCATATAGGGAAGACAAGTGTTTTCTTTAGCTAACAGAGTCACATGTTTAGATACTTTAAAAGATTTGAAGAGTTTGGAGTAGAGTCTAAATTAGACCTGAGCTCTTCAGACCCTAAATGTCTTCGCAGTCTAATATGTACATAAGGACATATATTGCATTCCCTTTTCTAACGAATTGTTGAATTGTCCAAGTAAATGAGCAAATTCGGATTTAGAGAAAAAGTGCTTCAAAATCTCACAAATGTAATTTTTTTTTTGGGGGGGGCGGGGAGGTGCAGTGTCTTGTTCTATCACCCAGGCTGGAATGCAGTGGTGCGATCATGGCTCACTTCAGCCTTGAAATCCTGGGTTCAAGCGATCCCTGTGTCTCAGCCTCCTGAGTAGCTTGGAGTACAGGTTCATGCTACCACGCCCAGCTCTTGCTCTTTCTTTCTCTTTCTTTCTTTCCCCTTCCCTTCCCTTTCCTCCCGTCCTCTCCCCTCCCCTCCCCTCCTCTCTTCTCCCTTCCCTTCCCTTCCTCTCCCTTCCCTTTCTTTTTCTTCTTGCTTGCTTTCTCTTTAGAGGTGGGATTGCACCCAGACCGATCTTGAACTCCCGGCCTCAAACAATCTTCCTGTTTGGCCCTCCCAAAGTACTGGGATTATAGGCATGAGACAATGTGCCTGGCACACAAGTATGACTTTATCAAACATGATCATTTCTGGATAATGAATAATATCCAGTATTTGGAGAAAAAAGTAATTCTCAGTTTTAAGGAAATATTTTCAAATCATTATTAATGCTACAGATTCCATGTTTTCACTTTTTTTTTTTTCTTTTTTTGAGACACAATCTTGCTCTGTTGCCCAGGCTGGAGTGCAGCGGCACGATCTCAGCTCACCACAACCTCTGCCCCCTGGGTTCAAGCGATTCTCCCACCTCAGCCTCCTGAGTAGCTGGGATTACAGGCATGCGCCACCATGCCAGACTAATTTTTGTATTTTTAGTAGAGATGGAGTTTCACCATGTTGGCCAGGATGGTCTTACACTTCTGACCTCAAGTGATCCGCCCACCTCGGCCTCCCAAAGTGCTGGGATTACAGGTGTTCTATTTTTAAAGAAACATTCAACATTTTAACTTAACATTTTATTTCTCAATATTTACAAGAGTAACTAATTTGTTTGATGGACATTTTGTGCATACAGCACAAAGCCTGGTCAGCATCAATCAATATGCTTTTGCAATTCCATTTGTTACTTGTGTGTCTCCAAAATTTGGGGACCTTGGAAAATCTAACAATTCTATTTTCACTTGCATGCAAATTTTAAATTGGGAGAATTGTTATACTCATAAAAATTGAATATACCAGTCCGTATCATAAATAATATTTGACATTATCACTAAATTTGAAAATATTGTCACCTTACAGAAAGACTCACTATGAATTGAGGAGAAATAACTTATTTACTTCTTATAGCTCAAACGGACAACTCTTACAACAGCCTTGATGCTCAATAACAATCAGCCTGGAATAGACATTTTAAAATGAGCCCAGCAATAGCCTTATTTTTGCCATAAGCTGCTTAGTTTCCTAGTCATTGGTTCTCCTCCCTTTTCCCTCCCATTCATTTTTGGGGGTCTTTAAATTATAACATTATTATAGAAATGATTGTTGAACTCACGGATCATTAGACTTTGGAATAAGAGTGCCAAGCTCCTTGATTCGGTAATTAATATTATACCTTCTTCTTCTTTCAACTATTAAAGAAGAAACATTATTGATTATTCTCATTAATGCACAGTTCACTTTTGGTCAGCTGTAAACTTTCTTAATAATCTTTTAAAAACAATGGGCAAAAAACTTTCCATTTAGTCAAATGATAATACTTCTCAAGAATAAAAATTCTTTATTCTAAAAGTAAAAGTTTCAATATTAGAATTATAAATATACAATTTACACTGTTTTAACAACATTTTGTCACAAAACATTTTTAAAAATTCTTTAAAATACTATAATATTCATAATGCAATGTGTATATATATATTCATATGTTATCTGTTTGATTATTTCATACATTGACAATTTGTCAATCCATCAAGATTGTAATCATTTGAGGTCATGCAACACTCTTTACTCTTCTCATATACTGTCCTCAAAGTCTAACAATGTTTAGCACATAGTAGGTGTGTGTATCCAGTTAGACTCTATGACCTCCTTGAGGGCAGGGACCTAACTTACTTATTTTAGTATCATCAGAGAGCTTGACATACAGGAGGGGGTAAATAAATGTATATTGATTAGACCATAAATTTATTTTTCTATTTTAGTTTCCAATAATATATAAATAACTTGTTGTTATACTTTGGCACTCTGTAGACACACCTGGAAGGACTATTAAAACAGATTTGCACCACACACTTAAGGATTCTAATTTGAGTGTGTCCTGGAAGTAGGGGGACAAGAGTGGGCAAGAATTTGTATTTCTAAGAAGTTTCATGGTGATGCTGATACTGTTTTTGTAGGGCCAATGCTTTGAAAACTACTGATATCAGCTCTTATTCAGAGACTGTTTTCTTTTGTTGCATTTCCATACATTCATTGCTTACGGCAAATTTCTGAACATCGTAAATATTCAACATAAAACATATATCTGTCAAATTTCCTGTATTACTCTTCTCTAAAAGTAGTCTTCTACTCTATATTCCTAATATCAAGAACCATAACATATACTTGTATATAGTATCTTTTTCAACAGATACGTTTAAACCTTTCAGGGAAGTAAAGGTAGAAAAGGATATGAAGAAGAGGAAAATATATTTTTTAAATGTTGGAAAATACTTAAACAGTTCACATTTGAGAATTATGAACTGCTACTAGAAACAAGGAAAGTCATCAGACTATGAATTGCCTTGATGAACTTACTCTACAAAGCAAATTACATGAATGAATTTGACCTTTAGGAATAATACATTGTGATTCCTCTAAAATGAGAATATAATCGATTCTGGTAAGAGTTTATTTTCCCTCTTCACCAATCCTATTTCCCCTGTGCACATAATTCAGAAAACAGCTAAATGACACCACAAAAAACACTGACTAGAAAATAAAGGTAAAGCTAATAGAAACATATGTACACACATATAATACATATATAGAAATGTATATATAAAACATATGCATATATATAAATAATAAGATTTTATTAATAATTTTATGTCAACACACATTAACTCTTATAAGCCACACTTTTAAATACAAGATGAAGAACAACTATGAAGCAAGGTCACAGTTTTTTTTTCCTCAAAATAAGGGACTGTTTTTGTCCTGTCATGTTTATTTAAGATATTTTATTTAAATCTATCTTATGTAGAATGTCAGAACCTTCTTCTCTATTCTTCTTAGATAGTAGTCTATGAATTTTTAAATGGCTAATTATAATGAGAAATCTGGTTCCCCAATGTTGTTCATACCTAGTACTAGTTACTTGTAAAGGAGTCAAGTTTTAAGAAATTACTAAACTACTTCATGCCACGGTGGTTTCACTACACAACAACATTTTTGACATATTCACTCAATCCTGTCCTTAGATCCAGACAAGAGAGGCTACTACTCCGATCAATATTTAGAGGACGCACTCTTGCCTTCTCTGGCCATGCCTCTCGCCACTCAGCAAGGCAGCCACAGGGCCAAGGGAACCCTTCTAAACTATACTCTGGGTTATTAGCACAAGCAATTTCCTCCCTTATTCCCTGAGCTCACTTCCAGAGCCTGCGCAGGCCACCTCCCTCGGTCCATCCTCCTGAATAAGGAGGTGCCTGATTTCTCCATCTCATATGACCTGTTATTAGAGTCTAATTAACCCTTAGGAAGGCATGAGAGCTCTATTTGTTCCAGAGGTGGAATTCAGCACTACAACACAGCAATGCCTTTCAGATAACATATCATTGAGAAGGGAGGAGCAAATTGACACAGAAGAATGGGAACCTAGAGTTATGTTTCTTACTATTTAAATGTTGTACATTTTCAAAAGTCACTTTTATCTCTTTAAACCTTTGAATCAGTGAGTCACAACAGAATTCAAATGTAACCAAATGCACTCATCTCAGTCACAGGCAGCCTCCTTGGGAGTGAATGATCAAGGAGGGAATTCGAGATGTTTCATTTTGCGAAAACAGATAGCTTTTCTGAGAGTTCACATTGTTAATATTTCCCAAAATAAATCAAGTTGTATGTGTAATTCATTTTGGCCATCTGACATCAAAATACTTATGGAGTATAATAAAAGACCATACACCTTAACGTCTATGCATTTCCTTTTGCAATAATTTTATACGGAAAAATATATACTCACTGAGGTTGTGGTTGTCCTTTTTTTGTCTCTCTTTTGCTAAAGCTCTAGTGTCAGTTTCTGATCAAAAGAAAAATAATAAAAACAAAGCTTAGTTCTACCTTAAAACCCCTCCAGGCAACGAAATTCAGAACTCCTAGGTGAAAATAAAATATTATTTGCTCTAAATGGTACAATAATATTTTTGATGCAAATATTCAGAAATTTGGAACACAGTACTCTTCAGTAAAAGGCAATAGCAAAGCTTTCAGGCTCTGGGATAATAAAAACTGAATTTCTTTTCTGGCCCTCCATTTAATAGCCATGTGATCTATTGCCACACTTCTCTGGGTTTCAGGCTCTTCATCTGTAAAATGACTATAATACGATACCTACCTTAAAATCATTGTGATAACCAAAAGAAATATAGTACACAGAAAATATAGTATTCAATTATTATTTTCAGGATTTTGAGATTCAGAAAGAAATTACTCCAATCTAAATATTTTATTAGTAATTATTGTTTCTACATCCCAAGAGTTGGAACTCACTACATTTCTCAAATATCCATATGAAACAATTCCACACTTTCTTCCAGTAAATGGCACTTCCCTGTATGTATGGTGTGGTTGTATTTATATGACCATCAACCTCCAGGATGGCCTACAATGATTCTTAATTTGTAGTGTTCACACCTTGTAGTTCCCTCCCACATTAAATAAATAAGGCTGACCTGTGAAGCCACTAGCTTGTTGTGGAAATGACTAGTATGGAATCCAAGGCTAGATAATAGGAGAAATTTTTAACTTTCACATTGGCATCTCTTTGATCTCTAGTTGTCATGTCATGAGGACACTCAAGCAACCCTATGAAGAAGTCCAAGTAGTCAGGAACAAAGGCCACTTGCCAACAGGCAGCACTATCCTACAAGACCTTAAGTGAAACACCTCGGGAGTGCATCCTCCAGCCTCAGTCAAGTCTCAGGTGTCTGTACTTCTGGCTGACATGTTGACTACAGCCTCATAAGAGGCTCTGGTCTGAACGAATTCACTAGGCCACTCCTGGATTCTTGATGCTCAGAGACTGAATGAGATTATAAATGTTTATTACTTTGAGATTATAAATATTTATTACTTCAAAATGCCAAATTTCAGGGGTAATTTGTTGTTATGCAACAAAAATAATACAATATTATTAGAGTTATAATTTAAAAAGTTAATAAAATAATACATTTTATTTAAGTGTATGTATTAAGAACTACAGTCATTATAGTCTGAATAATTTGGATGCATATACATTTTTGAATTATTGATTGAGCTTTAAGAGTGGTCACGTATTTATTTAAAATTTTACCATTAAGTATGTAAAATTCTTAAAGACTGGTGTTTGAGCTCCAGACCAAAAGTTTATTGTAGAAATCTCAAGTGAATTTATTTATTTTTATGGAGGAACTAACACTGGACTTGTAAGTCAGGAAACCCTTACGTTGATCCAGTTCTGCCTGTAATCAGCTGTTACACCTTTGGAAAAGTAGCTCCTTTGACCCTGGGTTGATTTCTTCATTTATTTTGGAAGCACTTGACTATGCTCCTATAATTTGAGTAGTAACAATTTTGAAATAAACTATTGAAAACTCAGGGTTTGTTTTCAATTAAGAAAATTAAATGTGAGTCTATCATGAAATCCATAAAACAAGTTAAAAAGAAAAAAAATCCAATATTTGTTTTTTGACAAATTCTGCATACAAAGAATAGACTAATTTCTCTAATTTATTATATCACTTTGTAACCATGTTAATAAATGGCATCTATTTAATATAAAAATGAACCTATGTTGAATGAAGCTGTCTTTTATATATGTATGTATATAAGCGTGTGTATATATATGTATATATGTATACAAAACATATGTATTTGCTCAATTTCCAAAATAATGAATCAATTCAGTCAAACTATAAGTTATATTAACTTACTGCTTGATTATCATAGAAAGAAATCATGAATTTACTGTCTCTTCTTTTTCGTAATTGTTTTGTTATACTTTTCAAATTCTAGTTAGCACAATATATGTCACTCATAACTTATGTCATTAATAAAAATAAAAAAGGTAAAACTATAAAAACAATACTACCTGTAATTTCTCTTTTCATTGGTAGACTACTTGGACAAGAAGCACTTGTAAGCCCCATGTTAATTGGTGAAATTCCTTGTTCACCACTATACACATCCAAAATACTTCCAGATAACTTGAGAGGAAAAAGGAAGAAAAGATTAATAAAACCTTCTGTGCAAATTGATATATTTAGTTATATATATTACATTTTCCTCTTTAAATGTGGTATTTTGTTAATAATAATTTGTAATTTAAGGCATTTTGCTTTTAAACAAGACAAGAGTATGCATTAACTTTTTAAAAATGCAGCGTAAAATGCTTACGGATAAGATGCACTGAAAAAAAGTTATATGTGTTTAGACAAAATGAGAAATCAGTTCATATATGAATGAACATTCTTATTAATATTTACAAAGTTATGGAATTTTGATCCAGCATATGACCTGGTTATAAATTTATACAATTAAAAATATTATTTTGGACAAAAATCAATATGCATCTTTGCAAAGCTGAAAAGTTCATCACATCCCACAAATTAGGTATAATGGTTGAACATTTTGGGAGTCTTCTGAATGCCATCAGTGCTACCAGCAACTCACAGTCAAGAGGTGTTTTACACTGTTAATTAAATGAGAAACTCTTCCCTTCCTGGAAGGCATGCTTTTTCTCATTGTACACTTAATGCTCTAGATTATTATAAATATCCAGCTGAACCAAAAGTAGTCTAAAACTACTTTTGCCTCTAGTGAATATAGGGTACATCCAATTATAGCAACACTACAATTCTTGAACTGCTTCTTGGGAACAATTTTTCAGAAAACCTAAGTTGTTTTATACACAATTCAAAATTGTACCAATTCATTATTCAAAGTGCGCTTATTGATTTGATTTCCCAAGAAAATCAAATTTAAGTAATATTCATATTTCAGGTTCATACTCGTTATTCCAGAACAAGCTGCATTCACTATGCAGGATTTGAAATTTTAAGATTTTTCCATTGTGAGTATCTTTATTCCACTTCTGTGCAATAAATAAAGAGCTGAATAAGAAGCAATTTTTTTTTTCTTTCCTCAAGGACTAGGAATAAAACATATAATGAAACAATGCTTTAACAAGTCTTCATGAAGAACCTAACTTCACAACCCACTTTTTGAAAAACTCCAATTCAATCTGAGAGAATTGATAAAATCAGACTGGAAATAAATATGAAGAAAGGACATACTATGACCAAAATTAGTTTCTGAGATAATAGTCCATTATAGTATATATAATAAATTTTGTATATACCTGAGGGGAAAAATTTGAAAATGCAGTTGAAATCACATCAGTTTATATGCATGTCAATAAAGACATGTTAGACTTATATGGCTCTCACATGTATTTTTTCATATTTTTTCATTATTAACTCTATTAGGACTCTTCACATTTATTTTATATAAACTTAATTGTAAGAGAATTTTTGCTTTATGGGTCTTGGAAGGGAGCTATAAAAGCCAGCTATTTAAGTCATCGCTATTTCTCCTCAATTTTCTCATCTGTAAAATAGGGACAAAGTTGAGCAAATTAGGCAGACAATATGTGTTAGTATCAAATAAATACAATTATTCTTTGGAAGAAATTCAAAAAGCAGTTTTTCTAAGATGTGACTCACTTAGTCATACTTTTTAAAGTGTAAATTTTCCAAGGTCATTTTTGAAAGTCCTGTTGGTTACGAGCTGAGGCATCACCAGTCTGAATTGTACATTTCCGCTGTGCATAAGAAGCATAATGGACACATTGAACAAAAAGGGAGTGAGGGGACAGAACTAGGAAAAGGGCACTTTCCCTCTGAAGAGCTTGAATTCAGCTGGATTTCAATGAAGAAGTGGCAAGTTGCAGAAATGTTAAGGAAGGAGCCATATTACAGATATACTGCAACAATAAAGCAAGAGGTTCCTAACTATAGCATTTCCTTGCCTCCATATTACCTGGTCAGACAGCACCCAGTGTGTTATTCCTTAGAAATAGGGTTGAAATTCTGATAATGAATCTAATCCTGCTTAACTGTAGCCACATTGCATATTCTTCTGATCTTGGTTATTGTCTAATTTATGCCCTAAAGCACAATAATTAATATCCTATTTAATTTTATGCTGTAGGTACTTCTCTATTTCATGTAAATGGCTAATCATTTTTTGAATATCATTAAACAATTGAGCTCAATTTCAAAGTGTATAATTCACTTCATGTAACCTAAAGTGCATTTTCTCCATTAAAAGATGTAAGAGTCCAGTGTTAGTGAAAATGTACAGATTGCATTCACCTGTGAAAAAGCTCACGAAGAAAACTTATATTAACCTTTTTGAAAGGTATAAGTTACTTATGTAATAAGGTCCAAGTTTTAACTTTATTTTATAGATCTGTAGGCAAATGAATACCTATTTTATGAAGAAATATTTATTATGATATTTTTAAAAGGTTGCTTTCTCAGTAAAGCAAAATCTACGATGTGACAGTAGGCAAACATATTAACAAAAAATTCACAAACTTTAAAGACATAAAATAAATAATTTATTATAAAATCCAGTCAACAAAGTGAGAGAGAAGGCCTGATAGAGCAGAGTCTACTTCTCTATAAGGCAATACTTCTCTCTGATAGAAAAAAGTGAACTCCTGATCTGAGAAACTGCTTTGAGGTGAGGAGTGATTGACAGTAGTTTCTTAGTATCAGAGGCTCTTCCCCTTAGATTTTATTCACATCTCCACTACTGAGGTCATAGGGACTGAAATAGACAGAGTCTAACCTTTCCACATATATACTGCTATCTACAATAACTAATATTTCCTGAAGAAAATGAGATGGCAGGTCAAAATATCAAAAGATTTGAGGATAATGATTATTTCAAAAGTAAGGCAACAAGCAACGTTATAAATAACATCAAAGGTATTTGTAATATAAAATAATCAACAAAAAACATAATGACCAAAGCGACCAAGGAGAAATAAGAGATATGAGAAACAGAACGCTTACAAAAAAATCCTATAGAATGGAAAAACAACATAATGGAAATGATAAAAAAAGAAATAAAAGAATTGATAAAACATAAAACCAAATTTTAAAAATAATCTCCCAAGAGGATAAGGGAAAGGCCTAAGAAATAGAACATATGAAAGAACACCTAAACAATACAGGGAATAGAGTTATTAGAACTAAATTACAGACAATAGGAGTTTCAAAAAGAGAGAAAAATAATATTGGAAGAAAGACAGTGGTTTTTAAAGTGACGGAGACACATTTTTAAGAATTAATAATAATCAATGGACCACAGAGTTTTTTTCAGCTTAAGTTATCATTATTTTATTTTCATTTAAAAATCAAAGTGTTTGTAGAATGCCTAATAAGAATGACAGAAAAAACCTACATTCAGATATATTATACTAAAATGAAACAATATACAATAATAAAGAGAAAAATCTAAAAGCCTAGAAAGAAAGATTATGTACAAAGAACAAAAGTCCAATTAATATTTTTCAATAGCAAAATTGAATGGAAAAATAAAACAAATCTGTATTTTAAAACACTGAAAGAAAATAAAATGAAGTTTTACAGTTTTAAATGCAGCTCAAATGTCATTCACACATGAGGCCGTGATAAAAAATATTCTTAGGCATACAATGCTTAAGAAAGTTTATCCCACAAAGACTAACACTGGAAAAAGCTTGGGTCAGGTGCTTCAATAAGTAGAGATATTTAAAGAACATGCTCAAAAATATAAAATAAAATTGATCGAATATCTTGGTAAAGTTATTGTGGAATAAATAATGGGGGTGGATCCAAGATCAAATATTAAGTGAAACACATAACCATGTAACTCAATTTAGATAATATCAGCATAGTTGGGTTGCTGTGGCAGGGAACCCAAAGGATGCGAAAGTGGTAAGAATGTATTAAGGAGAAACTTTAAAATGGGGCACAAAAATGAATTAAGACAAGAAGGGCAAGTGAAAACATATCAATAATAATAATGATCTAAATAGGTCAAACTCCCTAGGTAAAGAGTTGACAGATAACGTAAGAAAACGGGAACTAGACACAAGTATCTTACAAGAGACATATCCACACAGTAAAAGGACATATAAAGATTAAAAGTTAAAGAACGGAAAAAGATACATCCAGCAAATGATATTCATGGGGAAACTGATGTAGCTAAATTAATATCAGAAAAAAGGGCTTTCAGGTTTAAAAAATTATTAGGGATAATGAGTCAGTATTCTTAAAAGGTATAACAATTACAAGCATGTGTGCTCCTAATAAAGTAACCTCCAAATACGTGAAATAAATGTTTAGAACTACAAGGGAAATGAATGAATATATCAAAATAGTAGAAGACTTTAACACATATCTCCCCTTTTTTGAAAAGTCAAGCAGACAAAAATAATCAGTAACGCTATAGAAGATTTGAACAATAAATGTTAAAGCTCAGCCCAATAGACAAGTATATAGTTTTACATGAAGAAATAGTGAATACAGTTTTCTTAAGTATATATGGAACATATACAAAAACTGATTAGGGTGCTCAGTTAAAAGAAACCCTCAGCACATTTCATAGAGTATCTGATTGCCAAAATATTTGGAAATTTTAGAAAATTGTTAAAAACTTCAAAGTTTAAGATGAAATCATACTGGAATTTTAAAATACAACAAAGATAAAACACATGTAAAGAAATGTCTGGAATATGGCAAAACAATGCTTTAAAGAAAATTCATAGCCTTAAATAATAAATGATAAAAATAGATTCATTTTTGAATTATATAAATTAACCATCACTCTTTAAAAAAATAGGGGAAAATAACCAAACAAACCGAAAGAAACTAGAACAGATAATTTAATTAAAAAGGCCATAAATCAGTGAAGAACAAAACAATACAATGATAGATTCACAAAGCAAAAGTTGTTTTTGTTTGAAAAAAAATTAACAAGATGGACATGCTTCTGGCAAAACTGATTAAATGAATAACATTTCAAATGAAAGGAGAAAGTAACTACAGCACATGTTAGATTTAAAAGGTAGTAAGTTTCTCCCCTAAAATTAGAAGCAAGTTAAGGTTGCCTATTTTCACTACTTCTATTCAACACAGTATTGTAAGTTTAGGTGAGAATAACTACGCAAGAAAAAACAACAAAAATTATCCATATTGGAAAGGAATAAACGAAATGATCTCTGTTAACTGTTGACATGATCTCATATTAAGAAAACCCTCCCTAAGATTCTACACTTACACACACACATGCACAAACGCACATACACATTCAAACTGTGTGCTGATTTTATGTACTGCAGCTTAGCTGAATTCATTTATTAGCTCAAAAATCAGTTGCATTTCTGCACAGGAACCATTAACAAACTGAAAAAGAAATTAAGAAAACTATTCCATTTAAATAGCATCAAAAGGAATTAAATATTTAGGAATAAACTTAACCCAAGAAGCAAAAGGCTTATACACTGAAAACTAAAAAATGCTGCTGAATAAAATGAAAGAAATCATAAATAAGTGGAAAGGCATTTTGTGTTCATGGATGAAAAGAAATAATATTGTTAACATTGCAATACTATCTAAAGCAGTCTACAACTCAATACAATTTTTATCAAATTCCAACTGCATTTTTTTAAAGAAATAGAAAAATGCATTTTAAATTCACATGAACTCTCAAGGGACCTTGCATAATCAAAACAATCTTGTGAAAGAAGGAAGGTGGAGCACTCACACTTCCAGATTTCAAAACTTATTACAAGGCTGCAGTAATCTAAGTCTGTGCTACCGTGAGTCTGGCAATAAGACACATAGACCTAGGGAGTATAACAGCAAGTCCAGAAATAAACTCTTTATGTTATGGTCAAATGATTTTTGACAAAGGCGCCAAGACTACTCAGTGGGGAAAGGAATTCTTTTCAACAAGTGGTGTTGGGAAAACTAGCTATCGTCATGCAAAAGAATAAAGTTAGATGTTTATCTAACATCATATACAAAAATTAACTCAAAATGGATCGAATACATAAACATAAGAAAAAAAATCTATAAAACCACCCACACAACGGGAGAAGCCACTAGCAGATCATGTATTTCTCAAGAGATTAAGATCCAGAGTATATATATAAAAATAAATCTTCAACTCAACAACAAAAGCAAACGACCCAATTTTATTTATTTATTTTATTCTACTTTAAGTTCTAGGGTACATGTGCACAAAGTGCAGGTTTGTTACATCAGTAAACATGTACCATTTTGGTTTGCTGCACCCATAAACTCGTCATTTACATTAGGTATTTCTCCTAATGCTATCCCCCCCACAGTCCCTCACACCCCAACCAGCCCTGGTGTGTGATACACCCCACCCTGTGTCCATGTGATCTCATTGTTCAACTCCCACTTCTGAGTGAGAACATGCAGTGTTTGGTTTTCTGTCCTTGTGATAGTTTGTTTAAAATGATGACAACCCCATTTTAAAAATAGGCAAAAGACTTG
Organism: Theropithecus gelada; assembly: GCF_003255815.1. Taxonomy (NCBI): domain Eukaryota; kingdom Metazoa; phylum Chordata; class Mammalia; order Primates; family Cercopithecidae; genus Theropithecus; species Theropithecus gelada. Next base: position 140,278,207 of record NC_037670.1, read on the forward strand.
AATAGACATTTCTCCAATAAAGATGTATACAAATGGCCGATAAGCACGTGAAAAGATGCCCAACATCGCTAGTCATTAGGAAAATGTAAATCAAAGCTACCGTGTAATACTTCAGTCTCATTAGGATGGCTAATATCAAAAGAAAAACTGAGGAATGCTGGTGGGAATGTGAAATGGTGCAGCCATTGTGGAAAGCAGTATGGAGGTTCCTCAAAAGTTAAGTATAGTATTAACATATGATCCAGTAATTTCTCTTCTAAGTGTATATCCAAAAGAATTGAAAGCAGGGACTTAAACAGATAATTGTACACCAGTGTTCATATTAGCATTATTTGCAAGAGTCAAATGTCCATCAACAGATGCATAGATAAATAAAATGTAGTGTATACACATAATGGAATAGTACTCAAGCTTAAAAAGCAATGAAATTCTGATGAATGCTACAACATGGGTGAAACTTGAAAAAATTATGCTAAGTGAAATAAGCCAAGCACAATAGGATATATATTGTATTATTTTACTTATATGAGGTACCCAGAATAGTGAAATTCATAGAGACAGAAAGTGGACCAAAAGCTATCAGGGGCTGGAAATACGTAGATAAGGGGAGCTACTGCTTAATGAGTACAGAGTTTTTGTTTGGGATAATGATAAAGTTTAGGAAATGGATAGTTGTGATGGTTGCACATTATGAATGTACTCAATGCCTTTGAATTGTACACTTAAAAATGGTTAGAATGGTAAATTTTATGTTATATATATTTTACGCCAGTATAAAAACATAATGAGATATACTACCAACAGGGAGCAATATAAGGATGCCTATTTTCACTGCTTCTATTCAACATAGTATTGTAAGTTTTAGCCAGAATAATTAGGCAAAAAAAAGTAACAAAAGCTACCCACACTGGAAATAAATAAGTGAAATGATCTATATTCACAGTTGACAAAATTTGCCATTGATTGTAAATGCTTCGACAAAATGCAAAATTTTCTAGAAAAATACTACTTAGTAAACGTAATTACTGACTGAAGAATTAATAGTGGTACTATTAATAGTGGTAATCGTATTATGATTACTGAGGAATCAAAACAAACTTTAAACATACTTCATAAGGAAAATACCTGAACTAGATAGTTTTATGGGGAAAAGTATCGTATTTTCAAGATATATATCAAGCCATTTTGTAAAAATGCTTCCAAGATGTAATATTTCTTATCTACATAAATTCTACCACAGTAGTAGTTTCCTAAAGAGAATTTTTCCTACCTCTTCAGGCTTAGATATTCTGATTCTCTTCATCGAATTTGTTACTCTTAATCTCCTACTCTACTACTGTGTAAAGATGCTGATTTAATTACATGTAGAATGATTTTATACAAAATTGTGAAACACTGTTTACCATATCTCCTTATCCTCTAAATGGAATGCTTGAGGATCAAAGTTTCCATTACGCATTTGCTTACTGTTAGGATAAAGAATCGTGTGTGTTTGTCTCACATTTTATCAAAATGGCACTTTTAAATTAAATTAAATTTAATTTAATTTTATTTTATTTTATTTTGTTTTATTTTATTTTATTTAGTTGAAGTTACTAACGTCTCCAAATTGCAATTTTAAGTCCGAAAGAAAAGACAGTGAAATTTTTATTCAAATTTAGTGCATTGGCAACATGTTTCTGAGACAATACATGTTTTCATAACCCTAGAAAAATATAGCTTTGGGTTTGTTTAAAATCAGTGCTGCCCTATAAGAAACTAAAATCTGGGTCCAAAATTATTGTAGAAACATCTAAATAAAATTAACCTCTGAAAATGTTTATACATCCATCTATTCTTATCAGAACAAATACAGGACAACATAAATAATCTGACCTGAATTCCACATATGCTTTTTCTACTGTTTTGGCCTCTTCCCTCTCCATATTTTATATCTGATCTATCACACAAATATGACTTTTTTTAAGAGTCATTTCTCAGTGTGAAAATTCTTCCCTATTCTCATATTTCAAGATCCTCACAGCCCTAAGCCTAAATTATGTTCCCCGCCACTAGTATTTCTTCATCTCTCTCAATTAACTACCACTAACCCTCCCAGACTAACTCATAGTTTAAAAATACAACTTCCTTCTGCTTTCTCCCAGTCAAAAAATCTGAAATCTAAAATCTTTCTGCCTTAACTCATGTATTAAGCCCAAAGTCTTGTGTTTAGTTTTCAAAATCTCGCTGCACGGCCCCACTCTCTCCATTTGACATTATTTCCCACCACTCTCAAGATGAAAGATTTCTTACCACCACATGTAAACATACTGTGCCCATGGCTCTCAACAATAGACTTCAAACCCTAGCAAGAGGGAGGGTGTGAGGGGGAAGAAGGTTACTGCAAAGAATCTGTAAATTTATATATGGGGAATTTTTTTAAGAAGATAATAAAATACAAGCAGGATCCTAACATATGTGCTCTGTCATCGACAGCTGAGCATTTATTATATATCAAGTATTAAACCAAGCATGTTTCATAATAATAATTTAAATAACATTATCTCAAGTCATCTTTATAACAACTCAAGTAAGTATAATTGTCATTTTAAACGTGAAATAATTAAAGCTCTAATAAACGAAATAATCATTTTATGATCATATAGCTTTATAAAGAAGTAGAGAGCTTGGATTCAAACCCAGGAATGTGTAACACAATGTCTGGATTCTTTATTATCTACCCTATAGGTAGAAGGGCCCTTGCCTTTAAATTTTTTATTCTTAAGTGTTTTGAGTACTAAAAAATGTTACAAGGCATTGGATTTAATTTTTCTCAGTTTTATTCTTTCCCACTGCTGCTTTCTGCACTACCAATGTCCCCATTCCTTCAATAAGCATCCACATCTAAGGCTCAAGTTTGGGTAAGCCCTCTACAGCACTCTTCCTCAGGCCAGCTTGGTGTATTTTTCCTTTCACCCTCATAATATGGAGCTAACAAACTTGCAATACATTTTCTAATTGAATTTAAACTAATTGCTTTATCATTCTCCATTTTTATTCTCTCAGCAAGAGAAAAGGCATTATAGTGTATATTTACCATGTTCTTGAAAATGGATTATATATGTAAAGCTAAGAATCTTCAGCATATATATGTGTATATACATACACATATATATAATATCCTAGATAATTTCATTATAAATACAAAAATGTAAAAAGTCTTATAGTCACATATTATATTTCCAGATAAGTTCTCAATAGAGATAACAAAAGGAAAAAAATACCTTACATGTATGTGCACGTGCACTATCATATATTTAATGTGAGTGTCAAGGGAAACTGAAGGAGTATTTGAGTTGTTTGGATCCTATATTGTGGTTTTTGTGAAAACATTGATTGTGACCCTAAAATGGTAAAAGATTAGATGGAATAACTGTGGACATAATAGGAAAATAAACTTCTTGTATAAAGAGGATCACCGTAGGGGCGTCTAGAGTACAGGATGCATGCAAAAAAAAATGGCATTTGAAAGATTATTGTCTTTCCTTTTGGGTGTTTATTCATTTAGATGCAGTAAACAAGATCTTTATAGTTTCAGGACACACACCATTAATATTCCTCTAAATTTGTTTTCTTTGCTACTAAAGCAGAGGTATACAGTTTAAATGACATGCACTGAATAGAGAAATCCCGCTGTGTTATTGTTGTTATTATTTTTGTCCTATTATGACATATGTAAATATAATGTGTTGAGCTGGAATAGGAGATCTCTTGTCCTTGGTGAGCTGGTTTACACATATAGTGGCAGATTATCTGGAAATATAATATGTGACTATATACAATAATAGAAAAGTTAAAGTAAAACAAAGAATGATAATTTATAAATAATTTTGCATCATACATATTATATACAAATGATCTATTTAGTAATAAATAAATAAATACAATTAATGTAATGTAAACACTGCAACAATTAGTTTGAAACCCTCATCTTTTGATTAAAAAGTAATAATAAACATGAGTTTTAATATTTTTTACTAAATATACTGTTACAATTTTTTACTATAGTCCAGAGCACTGAAAATAATCTTGTAAGTAAACATGCTTGTCAATACAGAAGAATATATTTTATGCATTTCAAAGCTCAATGTTTACATACCTTATTTTATTGACTATAAGTTTATAAAGTTTAAATTCAGTATTTAAGGTGGTTTCATCTCCAAACACTGAAAGAATTCCAAAATATACTTGCTCACCAGTTTTAACTTTGAAGTGTCTATAACCTTCACAATAGCAATGGTTTTCTCTGTCTCCTTCATCATTTTCTTTTCCTTAAACTTGCAAGCAATAACCAAGAGAACTCTGCAAAAACTTCTACACTAAAGTGAACTTTGGTTCTTCTTTGGACTTTAAGACTAACCTGGTCTAGACTGTGATTGACAAAAGCTTGCTCACTGATGTTATACAGTCCTTTCAAGTTCCAACCAAGCACAGGGGGTTGTTAATATTTACTCATTCCTCGTCTCTGGAATGATCTTGAACTATAACAGTTTACTTAGATTGCCAAATGCCACCAGCATTTACAGACACTTGATTGAAAAAAAAACCTATATATGTTAAAAGAAATGAGTTACTATGCACATCCACGTCTCCGAAAGAAAGGGCTGAAACTAAGACCAATGGATGTAAATAATACACAGATCTAAACTCAGAGGCTAAGCAATCATTCAGCTGGAGTGTGCCAGATGATCAGATCTGTCTCAGACCCCTTCAAATCATATGATTCTAAAGTTCTATGAAATGGCTGCTTCCCTGAGACTGCTGGCACAGCAGAATGGGTAGGATAGTTGCATTGGTTTCATGCAGGGCTGGATTCAAGGCCCTACTTTGCCATTCATTAACTATGTGAACTTGGGCAAGTTACTTAACTTCTCTAAGCTTCTTTCCTCATTTGTAAAATTTTAATAGGCAATAATAGTCTCTGTCTCATAGGTTTGTTGTGAAATTAAATGTAGTTTTTCACTAAAAGCATTTTGCATAATTCTTGTCACCTAGTAAGTAACCAATGCATGGCAGTTATTATTATTGTTGTCTTTATTCTTGTTGCTACTGCTTTTAGTCCATTAAAAGTATTCCTGAATAGGATGTATAATGAAAACAATTATTTCAATACTATGCGTGAATTTTAGTCATTTATTTAACATGCATTTGCTGAGCACCTGTGATGTGCTAGTCACTATGCTGGGTACTAACAACAACAAAACAGGCTACAGTTTTAGGCTCCAGAGACACAGCAGTAAATGAGACAGACAAAATCCCTGTCTTCAAGGGGTTTGCATTCTACAGGGGGAAGCACAGAATAAATAGGTAAATGCAATAATAAATAAGATCATTTGTGTTACACTGCTCATAAGTCTGAGGGTAAATAAGATAAGACATTGACTTGAGGAGTCATGGGGTAGGGTCTTCTAGTTAGGGTAATTGTGAAAGGCCCCTTTGACAAGCTGACATTGACTAAATATCTGAATCATAAAGAGGTAACCATGCAAAGATTTGAGATGAAAGCATTCCAAACTAAGAAAAGGAAGTACAATGGTTGTAAGATGATAATATTCCTGTAATGTTTAAGGAGGAGAAAGGATGCCATTGAATCCAGACCCTGAAGTCAAAGGGAAGTGCTGACCATAATAAAGTGTCTGGATTATATTCTGAGTGTTTCAGAAAATTAATAAAATATTAAGCAAGGAGAAACAGGATCTGGTTATTTCTTTAGGAAGATTATTCTGGCTGCTTTGTGAAGAACAGCTATAAGGCAACAAAAAGTAGCAGGGAAGCTAGGTCAGAGCTTGTGACTATAGTGAGAGATGATGGAACATGTTTTACAGGAGGACATGATAGGAAGCAGTGAGATTCTGGAAATCTTGGATGTGGATTACAAAGACATACTGATAGATGTGGGTATGGGAGTAAGAGACAGAAAAGCAAAGAATGACCATTTTTGTTTGTTGTTTCACACCAACTAAAAGCAGATTTTGGAGGGAGGACTTCTTTTCGGCCATGTTATGTTGAAGATATCTGTTAGAACCACAAAAGATACCAAGTAAGCAGTAGAATATATAAGTTTGGCATATAGGGGAGTGATCTAGGCTAGAGATGTGTTGATGTTACCTATAGGACATGTATTGATATACGAGAAAAGAGGACCAAAGACTGAGCCCTGGGACACTCCAGAATTTAGACATCTACATCTATTAGAGAAAAAAGAATCAATAAAATGAGTGAACAAATCAGAGAATTCACAGAATCCTAGATAGCTCTTCAAGAAGAAAGAAGTGGTCAACCATGTCAAATGCCGCTGAGAAGCCAAGTCAGATGACAATGGAGAATTTGCTACTGGATTAGTTTGCTATTGATTGCTATTGATTGGCTTGCTATTGGATTGCTATTGATTGGTTTTCAGAGCCCTTTTAGAATTGTGAGGACAAAAGCCCTATTGGAGAGGAGAGAATGAGAGGGAAGGAAGTCAAGGCAGGGAGAAAATGGGGGCAGTGAGGTTTTTTTGTGTGTGTAAAGGAGTCACGAAATAGCCTGGTAGCCAGAGAGGAAGTGTGTTTAAAGGGTGCTGTTTGGTTTGGTTTGCTTTTAGTGAGTGTTATTAAAGACTGGTAAGTGCTGATGTTTATAATCCAGTAGATCAGCATATATTTATGGTCTAGAAGGCGCTGTTTAAAGAAGAAAAGTCCTTTGGAAGGGATTCCAGACATAAATGATAGATATGGCTTTAGATAATGAACTAGGACACTTATTCACATGGGAGCTCGTTATTTAAAAGAGCATGGAAACTTCTCCCCTCTCTCTTGCTCCCTGTCTCACCATATGATGCTCTGGATCCCCTTCCTTTCTGCCATGACTAAAAGCTTCCTGAGGCCCTCACCAGAAGCAGATACCAGGATAATGCTTCGTGTATACGGTCTGCAGAGCCATGAGCCAAATAATCCCCTTTTCTTCATAAAGTATCCAGCCTCAGGTATTCCTTTATAGAAATGGAAAAGGGACTAACACAGATAACCCATGTCATATAGTAGGTGAACATAATAATAATAATTGATAAATATTTTCATTTTTGAAGCTTATTATAATAAACATCTGTTGATTTAGCCTGACTAGAATCCATTCACATTTGCTTGGGTAACAACTGCTGCTTTCTTGGTTCTCATTCTCAGTCTGGGCAATTAGTTGTGGAGGGCTGCTCAAGCCACAGCTCTAGGGTAGGCCCAAGACCCAGAGACATCGGCTTAGAAATAGATACGTGACAGAAGCTGCTCTGTTATCCCAGGGTTTTAACTGGAACTAAGAAGAAAAACATTTCCTCTTAGGTATCCCATCCTTACTGAATGTTTCCATTAGGATGCATTTGTTTTTGAGAACCAGAAAATCCTGACATAATTGGCTTATAAAATAAAGAAAAGAAAACCTTACATATCCATAGGCAAAATAATTCTCCAGGGGCACATAGCAGCATTTCTTTCCATATCTGTCCATTTTCTCTTTCCCTTTGTTTCTTGTGTTTTTCCCACTTTATCTATCTTTCGGGGAAAAAAAAGGCTACAGAAGCCCCATACATCATGGAGAAGCAAAAACCCTTCTCTTTCTTGAAATTATAGACTAAAGAAAACTTCCAAGCAGATCTCAGTATCCTGCTCAACTTGCCAGAATTGCAGCACAGGCCCATTCTTAAAACAAAGTCTGGCAAGGGAAATGGGGCCACCAGAATTGGTTTAAATTAATCAGAAACTTCCTCTTTCTTGTGAAGGAATGGATGTCTGAAAAAAAAAAAAAAAAACTAGGTTAGCAAGAAAAAAGTGTATGCATGGCTGGGAATAGGCTATGACAGTGTCTGTTCAATGGCTGAGAATAAAGCCAGCACAGAAGAAAACAGAGACAAATTTACAAAGGGATGCCCACATACAATATTACTTAGGGATTTTTAGATGGCATGAACCAATAAATTCCTTTCATGCTTAAGCCCCTTATGAGTCAGGTTAACCACCTGCAACCAAAAGTTCACTGGCTAATATACTTACTCAAAGCTTTTTTCTGAATCTAACAAGTCTTTGCTTTTATCTACATAAACTATAAAAATCCTTCAGAGTTTCCTACCCCTATTCTACCAGCTATTCTTGTACATTCTCTTTTTTCTCACTTCTTGCCTTATGTTGTTCTCTTAACTTGCTACTTTTCTGCCTTCATGTCTATCTCTTAAAATCTTAACTATACAGTACTTCATAACTATATTTCAAACATCACCTCTTTCTAAAGGACTTCCAAAAATTCTCACTTTCGCATGGTTTCTCCTTCATTTGAGCTGCAGAGCAAATCTCTAACTAGCATTCAAAATGAACACATGTAGTCTATAAGATATCAATTAAAACAGCTTTCAGAGACCACTATTTTTAATTATTCCTATAATACAGAAATAGATACCAAAGCAAAGGCAGGTTACATGATTTGCATAATATCTGGACTAGAACCATGTTTAACACAAGTTCCACATTCTTTCCCGCCCTAACTCTCAGGCACAACTCATTGTGCTACGCCATTATATTGTCATCTCTTGACATGTAAATTGTGCCTCACTCAACCTGCAGTCTCATATTGTGTGAATATTATGCTTTACATATAATAAGTATTAGGTAAATATTTGGTTAATTGAACTGCTTGGTTTTATATGTGGATCTAAATTATCAATAATCTTTGGTTGATTAACCTCAGATATTTCTTTATGTAAATACACTTAGGCCAGTAGTATCCATCTATTTAAAAGTACATTTTGTGTGTCAAAAGTATATTCCCAATGAAATTCATCACCAAGTTTTTACTGAGTAAACCATTCTACAAAGATTCTACGAAACAAGTAGATAATTTGACAGAGAATGTTTCAGTATACAATTTCAACGAAATAAGTACCATGTACAAAGAAGAGAAGATTGCAGGAAATTAATATCATTTCCTCAAACTGAGAAGTTGAACATTGGTTAAGAAAATAGTATCCTCATGCTGTGAAATTAGAAAGGGAGATATTAGCATTAATATCAAATGTATCTGGAGAATTAGTTTTCATGTCACTACGCTACTTGAAATCTGAAGAGAAAAAAGGTAGAGTCATCATTCTACATTTAAAAAAATGAAAACTGCAAAAAGAATCCTGCAACAAAAACCAGGTTTTAAACCTTATCTGATATTTAGCAAGGAAAGTTAGTATTGGTGACTTGACTAGCACTACGTGTAGGTCCTGCATACTAGAGAAAAGGAGAAAGAGACACTTCTCATCAGATAGTCTACTTAAGAATTGATACAGAAAAAAAGGGATGCTTCTACCAGCATTTTTTTCTAGGCCCTAAATTGAAAACATCCATCATCATATAGTCTAGCCTATTGACTTACTGATGAATAGTCCACAACTCAATACAGTCAGAATTCAGTTTTTTAAAATTAAATGTTTAAAGTAACAATTCAATTGCAATCTTTGAGATCCTTTTTTCTCGTCTTCTTTAAAAGATTGTAAACCATAAACAAACCAACAAAACCAACAATAATCCTTCACAATGTGTTGAAAGAACTTATATACCCTTTACAGATAACATTTTTATGATTCATAAATGAACAATCAGAAGGTGCACAGCAAGCAAATAGGAGATAAGACACTATCCCTTCATATTGCAGGAATTTGTACTGATTTCAACATAGAAGTATTTCTACATACTTTAAAGGAGGGTGAGGCCTGTTCTATCTTTTTCAATTTGACTTTAACCTCTGGCTGTTGGCTTAGAAGTAAATTTATATTTTTCATTGTTGCAATATTTTCTTTCTTGTACAAAGGTATAGAGCCTCTAAATCTGAAAGCTGTATTAGTCATGGTAAAATAGTCAAAATTTAGTCATGACCTTATAAGGGTGTTTGACTACATGCTGTGCTTAAAAATAGAAAATCTAAAGATTAAATTCCTCACAGAAAATGCTAGCAAATTAGATATATAGTTAGATGCATGTATATAGGATTAGATAGATAGATACAGAGACAGAGAGAGAGATTAGCACAAGCACTATATTCTTCTTCAACCATTAGATAACCTTTTTTTTCTGCACCAATAAATATTTTCTAGTATTCATCTTTTATCTTGTCTGTTTAAAAAGTGCAGAAAAAAACACCATTTGCTAATCAAACTTTTTTATTATCAGAGTGTATTCATTTCAGTTTCAACGACTTTCTTGGGTCTGAAAGCACTTACTGTTCTTTGCATTAGCAGAGGAGAGTCTGCTCCTTCCTCTTTAAAACTTGATTCCATACCGATTATATCCTCAATAACGTCCTCCATCTAGCAAAATATAATACATTTAGAATATTGTACATAATGTTAAAAGTTGTGCTTCAGTCTGAAATCAGAGAGAAAAATCCTAGCAATCTTTAAAAGTTTTTTAGACAATTTAAATTGAGGTTATATATACATATATATAAAACCTCAATATTATATATATATATAAACACATTACTTTAGCATTGAAAATGCGGGAACCCTGACAATCTTTGGTCTGTTGCTTTTTCTTGCATTTGTGTCCAAAGGCTGACAGGTGACAACTTGGCAAAGCACCCTGGACTAGTCTCTTGGAAATCAGTATCTACATAAATAGAGTGGTTATCATGAAATATCTCAAGGCAGACAGGGTCCCTATAGTTAATATGTACAGAGATTACTATGTACAAACTTTATTTTTCTTTTAAAATGTTCTGATTGCATCTTGCACATGGATATCTAAGTATTCATGGTTAAATATTAGCCAGTACATTCCTGTAGATATAGAATAGATGGAAACATTTCATCCTACCTTCTCTAAAGACCAATAATAATAGATAATAGCAATAGCAATAACAAAAACAACAATAATTCTGAACATTTTAAATAGTAACAATAAAAATCACTTTTATAGTGCATGAGATGTACCAGGCATGCTTCTAAGTGCTTTGCATACATAATTCATTTAATACTTATAATATCCCTATGAAATGAGTACTCTGCTATACAGAAAAGGAAACTGAGAGAAAAAAAAATTTAATAATTTGTCCCAGATTATATAGTGAGTGAGTGGTGGAGGAAGGACTGACATCCTAGAAATGTGGCTCTATAGTCCAAATTTCATTGGCTTTCTATTTCCTTTTTCAATTCTTCTCTAAAATAGAAACTTTCCTTCCCTTCTGTACTTTAGCTGAAGGAGATTTTTAAAGTTTATACATTTTAAAAAATGGTTGCTTCTCTCTCTCTTTATCTCTCTCTCTCTGCTCTAGCTCTAGCTCGCTTTGCTTCCATTCATATTCCATTTCGTGAAATTTTTAAGTGTGATATAAACCCAAAGATATTGTGAAAGTTTTATTTATATAACTATAGTACTGTGAATTTCCCATGATATATGCAGATACGATCAGGAGTACACTCTGATAGATATGGAAAAATACCTTATAATTCTATTGATGTTATCTTCAAAGCAAGATATCTGGGAATGTAAGAGAATTAAGTGTTCAGAGAATTCTACTAGGATAGTCCAAAAAATATGGAACACTATTCACATCTTAACAAATATTAATTAAGCAATGTTTACTGTGAGATCTTGTGGTTAGAACTGAAGCTACCATAACCAGTAACAGGAAATTTTTACTCTTATGCAGCTCAAATTCTTAGGGAAACAGACCCGTAAACAGCTTAATAACAAATAGCAGGCTGAAGAAATTAAAGCAGGAATAGGATACAGCTTGATGAAAATGGTTGTTATTTTATAAAGAGAATCAGAGAAGATTTACTGACATTTGAACAGAGATAAGATTAACATGGGGAAGGGTGATCCTTGGGAAAGGAATAAGAAAGACCTAAGGTAGGAACAAGTTTAACATGTTTGAGAAAGAATAAGCACTAATGGGAATAGAGTGTGCAAGGGCAAGAGCAGTTAGAGATGAAGTGGAGTATGCAAGAAACTAACATCACAGAATCCTCAAGGCCGACGGTAACCAATAGAAATTTCTGCAATGATGGAAATGTCCTATATCTGAAATGACAAATGTATTAATAGTAATAACTAACCACATATCCACATATGACTACTAAACACATGAAATGTGGCTAGCATAACTGAGAAACTGAAATTTTAATTTCATTTAATTTTATAAAATGTTACTGAATTTGGCCAGGTGCAGTGGCTTACACCTGCAATCCCAGCACTTTGGGATGCTGAGGCATGCGGATCACTTGAGGTCAGGAGTTCTAGACTAGCCCGGCCAACATGACGAAACTCTGTCTCTGCTGAAAAATACAAAAATTAGACAGGCAGATGGTGGTGCGTGCCTGTAGTCCCAGCTACTTGCGGGGGCTGAGGTAGGAGAATCACTTGAACCCGGGAGACATAGTCTATAGTGAGCAGAGATTGCACCACTGCACTCCAGCCTGGGCGACAGAGTGAGACCCCATCTCCAAAAAAATAAAAATAAATACAAATAAATAAGTTATTGAATTTGAACTAACTTTAAATTCAAATAGCCACATGGGGTTCATGGGTACTACAGGGGAGGGTGTAGCTCTACTCATGGTCAGATGTTAAATTCTTGTGCACAAAGAGATCTTTAAAGAAGCTAGGTTAACACAGGTGCATATTTTGTTTCTTTTGTTCAGTCCAGTCTCTGAAATTCTTTAAGTCGATTCTTGATTGTTATTAAAACTGAATTTTTATTTTGTGATATTTTACTCATATTCTGTCACTAAATGGGAAAAAACCTTGTACTGAACAGATGTGAAGAAGACTTGAGGAAAGAAGACTGCTAAACATAATTTATGGGGAGTGCTTTTCATTTGGATACTAGGAGTGGATTCAGTAAAAATTACATATAAGTCATTCATCTATTTTCTCTCTGGAAGTTTACGTCATAAATGACGCAGTCTGTTTAATTTTTCATTTTGACTATAAAGCATGCTTAGGTTTCCCTTATTCCAGAAAGAAACTTTTCTTTGTTACATGTGAAACATCCTCCTTTGGAGGTTGTGCCTTTGCCTTTAACATTACCATCCCTCATTTCTGTCATCTACCTACATGACTACTTTTTCCCCTCATTTTGGTTTTACCATTATCTTCATGAATGTTAAAATCTAAAATCCAGTCTAAAACCTTCACAACTTCTAAGTATCTCCATAATTAAAAACCTAGGAATCCATTTGTTATGTTAAAGCGACAACAAACACACCATTTTGTATCAGATGAAATGGAATTAATAGATCAGACGAAATGAGAATTACAAACCCACAAGTAGGCATCCTCAAAATAATAAATTAAGATCATAAGATTACAAAGACAGGGCAAATTGCTTGACAAAAGTAAAAATGGAGATAATAGGCATAAAAAGTATAAGATTCAAGGACAAAGGAAAACATTTATATGCTTTCAGATATGTAAAAATAAAGATTAACAGAAGAACAAGAATAAAACTTGTTAACAATACTGAGTGCAAAAGAAAATGAGATAATACTAGTAATATTATAGGTAAAGAACTTTGAACCTACACATTTATAGCCTACAAAGTATCTTTTAAGTATGTGGATGTAATTAAATTCTTTTTGGATATAAAAACTCAGAAAGTTTAAGGCAAAAATACCTTTTAAAAACAGTTTAAGGAGTACTCCAGTCAGAAGATAAATAAAAACATGAAATTGATACAAAATAAAAGAATGAGTAAAGGACAGTAAAATTTTTGTGATCTAAGTAACTCTATATATATGTAGAAAGAGACATACATGCGCAATAATTATATATGTATTTCTATAGGTAAGTATGTATATATACATGAATTCTGTACATACATAAATTCTATAAATATCCATACAGAATGGTAGGTGACAACAAGGAAATGAGACCATACTAAGGTAGATTTTTGCTTAAGAGTATGGCATATACAATGTTAAACAAGGATATAGATGTAGAAAAAATCATAATGATGACTCAAAATATTAGGAGTAACAAACAGAAAAGAAGATAAAAATTGACCAATGGAAGATAGAAAAAAAGACGGCAAAGGAACATGAAGTATAGTAACTTAAAACATAAGAAATTATAACTGTTAAATCCTAATAGTGAAGTAAGTACAAGAATGTAAATGAGTTAACATACTGATTGAGAAACTCTCTCTTGAATTGGATTTTTAAAAGGTTTTGTAATATTTTGTCTATAAGAGACACACTTAAAACAACAGAAAAAGCTGAAACAAGGTTAAAAAAAGTATCGTAAATATAACCAAAAGGAAATCCACAGTAGTGGTATTCATATTAAGCAATATAAAATTCAAGGTTAAAATCTGAAGGAAAAATAATACCAAGTAATCATGAACACAAATGCACCTAAAAATATACACAACTGTCAGAATTCTATGGAAAAGTAAATCAACACTTGTAGTTGAATATTTTAACTCAGCACTCTCTAAATCTGATAGTTCAGCACATAAACCTAAATTTAGACTTCTCTTCACCTATACTTAAAGCCATGCCTTGGGTCTTGTCATCATCTAAACTGCTTCATTTCTGAAATCTTAAAATCCATGACCTTACTCATCAAATGCAGCCTTTGTTTTCCAATCTAAACACTGGCAGATGACCTGAACAATTTTTATTTTATGACCTTTTATGCCTTTGCCCTGTTACCTTTCTGTCCTGCTGTCCCAAACATCCCAGGTGGTCAATCTCTCCACCTTCCATTAACTCTGAATTCAAGTAGAATGGCTTCTGCTCACCATCCTACTGACATTCCTTTTGTTATTTTTATTGACTCATAGCCAAGTTCAACAGATATTGATCAGTTCTTATTTTACTAGACTCATCTGCTATACTTGGGTGTGTGAATCACTCCCTCCTTCTTTAATTCCCTCTTTGGCATCAATGACATCGCACTCTCCCAGTTATCTTTTTACTTTACTTTTATGGACCTTCTCTTCTGACCATCCCTTAAATGTTGGTCATCTTCAGAAGAGTATCTTTAGCTATCATCTCTCCTCACTGTATTCAGGTTCTCAAGGGGATTTATTTCTCATTCAAGATTTCAAAGACCACCCATATGCTAACAACTCTCAAATCTCTTCCTCCAGTCCAGCAGATTTGGATATCTAGCTGTCACCAACATCTCCACGTGATAATCTCACTGATACCACAGTTCAACATGTTTTAAGGGAGAGTCTTACTTTCTCGCACTGCAAAATAGAAATAGACTCCCAGCTGCTCCCTATCCCTGACTCCAGACTTCTCCCTCTATATAGTTGACAAAGTGATCTAGAGTCCAATCTGATTATGTCACCCTAGCTCCCAAGTTTCAACCCTACAGTGACTTAATACTGTTTAACATGGAGTACTAGCCTCTCTGCAATTTGCTGATTACTTACTTCTTTGATGTCATCTTCTATCACCATCTGCCTTCTTTTCTATTCATTTCACACTGTTTCCCATCTCTATTCTGCACTCATGCTATCCCATCTGGCTAAATGCCCTACTAGTCATTTCCTCTAAATCTTTTTACATAATATTATAATTATTTGTTATTTTTTTTCTCTTGCCCTCAACCTGAAGCTCCTATATGGTATACATTATATAGGATGTGCAGTTTGTTCCCTGAGCATGTGGCAATGACAGCTGTCTGAATGAAGAAACAAATGAAATCTTACTGGCCGGGCGCGGTGGCTCAAGCCTGTAATCCCAGCACTTTGGGAGGCCGAGACGGGTGGATCACGAGGTCAGGAGATCGAGATCATCCTGGCTAACATGGTGAAACCCCGTCTCTACTAAGAAATACAAAAAACTAGCCGGGCGAGGTGGCGGGCGCCTGTAGTCCCAGCTACTCGGGAGGCCGAGGCCGGAGAATGGCGTGAACCCGGGAGGCAGAGCTGAGATCCGGCCCCTGCACTCCAGCCTGGGAGACAGAGCGAGACTCCGTCTCAAAAAAAAAATAATAATAATAATAATTTTACTGACCATTCTAAGTTCTTTCCTGAGAAATAGATCTTTTATTTTCATTTGTCCTTTGAACCTCTTCTCCTGGTTGTCCTCTAAGTTAACTCATCATCACTTTCATGCCAAACTCTACACTCCCTCTGACTACCATACTTCTCTTAACAGTCCCTTCATCTATGTTATTCATCCTGTAAAGGCTCAAAAATCTCAAAATTGCACCAAACTCATCTTCCACCTTCACTTTACGTATACAATATGACACTGAGACGCATCAATATTACCCGAGTTCATTTCTTGCATTCTCTCTACCACCAATTTTCCTGATTCAGGCTATAATTAAATTGCAGTGTAATATTCCGTCATCTCTTCATGTAGCATGAACCTTAACCTCAAATCTTTCCCTCTCAACTGCCATTTAAATGTTTCTGAAACATTGCTTTGATTATGATACTTTTGTACTCAGAAACTGGTTCCCACAGCAGATCCATTGAGAGTTGTGTAGTAAATATCAATTTTCTTCTTCTTTCTTACTAATGTTTTTGATGAAACAATACGCTCAGAAGAAAAAATGCATTTTTCTCAGCTTCACATCAGCTAAATGTGGCCCTGTGACACACTTTTGACTAAGTCATAAGCACAAGTCTCTTCGGAATTTCTGCAAAAGTTTTCCTTTCCTCATGGAGGCATTCTCTCTACTGTTCATCTGGTTTGAGGACCTGAGAGGTGAAGCAGCCCTCTTGTGATCACTTGAGGCATATTAAGATAAAAGTCACATAGTAAAGAAGAAAGATAGAGGAAGAATTGATCTATGTTGACATCACAGAGAACTACAACAGCCTCTGACTACCTACTTCTGGCCTACTTTTCATGTGAGTTGCCCTATTTAAAATGGAGATAATAGGGGCCGGGCATGGTGGCTCATGCCTGTAATCCCAACACTTTGGGAGGCCGAGGCAGGTGAATCACTTGAGGTCCGGAGTTCAAGCCCACCCTGGCCAATATGGCAAAACTCCGTCTCTACTAAAAATACAAAAATTAGCTGAGTGTGGTGGCATGTACCTGTAGTCCCAGCTACTTGGGAGGTTGAGGCACGACAATCTCTTGAACCCGGGTGATGGAAGTTACAGTGAGCCAAGATCGTGCCACTGCACTCCAGCCTGGGTGACAGAGGGAGACTTGTCTCAAAAAAAAAAAAAAAAAAAAAGGAGATAATAGTAAACCATAGTGATGTTTAAAAAGTTAAACTAATTTAAAATACCACCTGACATAAAATAAGGACTAAATGAATACTCTCTTATTTTTGTTGTTAATATCACTGTTAATATTCTAGGTTGTTAATAATTATAAGATATAATTGCATAAGATTATATGAGATAATATAAGATTATTATGGGAGAAAAATTTGTAACTCTCCTTTAGTTAAATCACTGGAAGTGGGTTTCTCTTGCATGTTCCTAATGCAGATCTAACTGATACAGTCCCCCACAACCTTGGAATCATGGTCTAAGTTCCCAGATCTGCATTTAAGTCCTGTAACCCCACCCTAATCCTCCTTGCTCACCTCAGTCACTTATTTGCACCAAATTGTATCACTCTCAAGCCCACTTATGCTTATCTACTCTGCCCCTAGCTTACAGCATTCTCTACTCAAAAAAATTATCTTCTGTCATCTTTGCTGTTGATGTATATGTCTTTCAACACCCAACTCAAGTATTACCTCTTCCAGGATTTCCTGAGACCTCACACTGAAAAAATTTATCTTCCTTCTGATTTTCTAGAATACCTTGATTTCACTTTTCTAATGGTTCTTCCCAAATTATACCATATTACTTAAAGTATTACTGTACCAAAAAGAGCAAGTAGAGAAATATTATTGAAATAAGGGTACTCATTATTCATTAACTTATGAATTAGCCAAAAAAGGCACTAATTATTAATTGGCAAAAATTTGTCCTAGGAGCTAGATATTAAAATGTGAACAAGGTATGTTAGTTTCATCAAGGAATTAACAGACTAGAAGATAAGAAAAACACAAAAGGCATAATTAAAATGTAGCATGTGCTGTGAGAATGCCATGAAAAGTGCAATTGTTATCTATATGATATCAGCATTGCTATGAAAACTCAAATAAAAGGTGCTAAACCCAGACAGAGCATCATCACCGGGGAAAGCCCTTAGACAAAACACCTGAAATGAATTTTGAAGGGTGAGCTAGAATTATCCAGACAAATGGTCGTGATCAAATAAGCAGAGGGTAAAGAAAAGGCATAAGAAGGAGAACCCGGCCACCACGAGAACCAGTGGTGAACCAATAGAGCTGAAACATGAAGCTCTATGGAGATACTAAAGGATAAGTCTGAGCCAGGTGCAAGGGTTAAGTGCAGAAGGGTCCATGTGCTATTGGTACGAGTTTGAATTGCATCTTAGAAAGACCCATATTACAAAATGCTTCTTTTGATTTTATAATTCATCTTAAAGATTTTCAGTCTTCAAGTTACTCCTAATTCCAATGACCAAATCCTGAATCTAAAGCTGTTCTCAGACTTATCCTGTGATAGCTATGATTTCTGGGGTCTTCTTTGAATTGATGAACTGCTCCCTGATGTCACAGGTGGAAAAGGCTTGGGAGAAAAAAAAAAAAAAAAAAAAAAAAAAAGATGGCAACAGAAACCATCTTCTGAGCTCCCACTCTGCCCTCGTGTTAAAAAGTTAAAATTCAAGCATCAAAACAATTCTACAACTTTTACACATATGGGTGAGAGAAATTAAGGACTGAAACCACACAACTGTACTATACTGACTATATCCAAAGACTCCAAGCACCAGTAAAAGTATTAGACTATTGCAACAGCACAGGGTATATCCTAGCTATCAAAGATAGTAAGTCTGTGAATGATGGCAGTATGTGAAGATGTATAAACATACCAAATTCAAAGAGACCACACACTGATTAAAACTATTACAGACTCAGTAAAACTCGGATTAAATGGACATTAATAATGGTTGGGAGATACTTTTGTATATATAATTTAAAATATGATGGTTTTAAAAAATAGAAAAAAAAATTGTCTATAGCCATTGTTTGTTCACATTGCCCCAATGCCAGAGCAATTGTTGGGACTTTCAACCCTTCTGAGCCATGAGATTCTTTGATTGAAAGCACCTGAAGACCACTAAAAACATGTGAATTTTATTTATATATACAAGCTTAGTATAAAAGCAAAGATGTGTGCTTAAAGAATAAAAAAAACCATAAAAGGCAGAAAAGAAAAAATAAATAAATATATAAAATAATAAAAATAAATAAAAATATAAATATAAAAATAAAATAAATAAATAAATAAAATAAAAAATAAAAGAAGAATCTATGTTGCTTACCCATTCTCATTTTTTAGAGTACAAATTTTATAAAATATATAATAAAATCACTTCTAGGTTTTACCTAGAATTAACTGGCATATGCATATCCTTCAAGATTTGTTTTTCTCTTTAGAAATCAATCTTTCACACAAGAAAATGAACTTTGGGATAAGTAGTTGTAGGATAAATTGTAGTGTGTGTAGATCTAACATTTACTGAACAGATTGTTTCATCTAATATATATTTTTACAATCTTCATAGACTGAATAGAAAACCTGGTTCTACATTCATTTTTTAGGAAAGTTTTTTTATATATCCACTACTGTAAAGATAGAGCAAATATACACGCAGGTACTTACATTCAGTTTTAGATTTCAAAAAGTCCCATTTTTTATTGTTTTATTTTGTATTAACAATCTACGCCAGATCCTTATTTTTTTCTCTTTTCCAGATTAACATAAAATTTGTTTAAAAAATTCCCTATCATTTGGAATGTAAATACTGGGATTCTGAGCATTATCCTTTTGTGCCTGGAGGCTACAGGCTTAATAGATGGTAAGCATTGACCTGAAATCGGCAATAAACACCAGGAATGTAGATTGGGAGATTAAACCTGGGAGATCATAGGACCATAGCTTTACCTAACAAATCTAATGGAAAAAAGAAAAGAAAGCTCAGTTATTACTGTAGTTTTTTAGACTGAAATGTTAAAGGAAGCCTTTTTTCTAGTACCACTGTTTCCCAGTTCTATTCACACGTCAATATTTTCTGAAGGTTCATTACAAGCAAATCACAATAAATATAAACTCCATGAAGCTAAATACTCATTTATTTTGTATGATGAGAACTTCTAAATTTCGGTTATTTAGTAAAGAGTAGCCAAGCATTTATTAAAAATAGAATTGAATGTATAGAAAAGCGAAAGTTAAAAGATCCAGATATAATGTCATATAATATAAACGCAACAAAAGTATTAGTCTTATTCTAATACTCAATTTCTACAGCAAAAATTTACTGCTATTTAAGCAATTTCTGCCCGTTTTATTGTAATGGATATTTAAGACAATCTAACTACTGATAAATAGTTCAACTAAACTTATCAGAAAACATTTACAATTAGAGCTAAATCTTCTAAACACATACCACTATTAGTGTCTATTTTAATTCACATTAATACATAATTGAAGTGCGTATTAAAAATGAATTTTTATATTTTATTATGCATAGGAATTTATATGCATATAGTTAATAAATAGAGAATAATTTAATTAAAAACACATTTATTTTGTTACATTTGCAATTGGAAAGTTTACTGTAAAAATGTTGACTTCAATTACTTTATAGAGATTTTTTCAAAAACTGATATATTTTTATAACCAGCCATTAGACATACATGCCATTGCGCATTGTCATCTTCTTTTCCAAGAGTTAGTAACTTGGTGAGCGGGTTTTCTGAGAGGCCAGCATCACTGTCCAGAGTTGTGTGTGCCTGCTGCACAAGAGGCCCACCACTTGGCACTGTAGGTTGTGACCATTTAAGAGTTGGATTGATGATCTGATGATCAAGGATCATGAAAGAATTTACTTGCTGTCTCTGGGCTTTCTGTAGCTGAGGCCTGGAAGAACTTTCCAGGTGTGCTGGGACCTACAAGATCAAAATCAAACAAATACAATGTGCAGCATTATCTGTGAAATTAGAGTTTTCCTTTCCATTATTGCACTAGGATAATAAACACACTATACTATGGCATCTAGTTTCTCTCAAATCTATCATCCATATTTCTGTCATAAGTTACATACAATTTTAATGGGTTATGATTATTAAGAAGTTAAACTTTAATAAAATATTTTAAATGCTAACCAGTTTTTTTTAAATGAGTAGCCCTAAAAATTAGGAATAAATACATAAGCCACAATATTTTTTGAGGGTCTAAAAAATTAGGGCCCAAAATAACACAGAGAAAACACAGATGATTCACTATTTTAAGTAATTTGTATGTAACATGTATTACTTGGATTCCTTTATGTTACACATAAATATTCTGCGAAATATGATCAAAACTTTGTTCTTAAGAAAACTAAAAATTTTAAGAGAGCAGGAACTAGAAATATATGTACAAAATTTAAGTGTGAAACTGTATGGGTAGTGAAAATCTAGGTGATTTTTTTCTACTTTTCTGTACTTCCCTATTTCTTTTTTTTTTTTTTTTTTTTTTTTTTTTTTTTTTTTTTTGAGACGGAGTCTCGCTCTGTAGCCCAGGCTGGAGTGCAGTGGCGCAATCTCAGCTCACTGCAAGCTCCGCCTCCCAGGTTTACGCCATTCTCCTGCCTCAGCCTCCTGAGTAGCTGAGACTACAGGCGCCCGCCACCACGCCCACGTAATTTTTTGTATTTTTAGTAGAGACAGGGTTTCACCGTGTTAGCCAGGATGGTCTCGATCTCCTGACCTCATGATCCGCCCACCTCAGCCTCCCAGAGAGCTGGGATTACAGGCTTGAGCCACGGCGCCCGGCTTGTACTTTCCTATTTCTATCCTGAGCCCAGTTTTATTTTTTTAATCTTATTTTTAAACCCTTTCATATTTTCACCTTATAATAATGAGAAAGTGGTATAGTCATTACTATGAATTGACAGGAGCATTCAGAAAAATATCTAACGATAGCCATGTGTCAGCTAAACAACTGCCAAGTCTGTCAAAATCCCTTTTGCAAAATATACTACATACTTTCAAAATTTTACACCTTCTGTCTAGTTACCATAGTTAATATTGTACTATTGTTTCTGTAAGGACAACTTTAAGCATTTCAAATCTGCCATTTAAAAGCCTATGAATGTAGTTTTGCCTGGCAGTAGTCTTTATATTTACTATGCTATGATGTGGCTTCTAATACATTTTCCTCATGTGGCCTATATATAAACTGATTTAATATTTCCCTCATGTTAAACAATAGTAAAGATTGCTGTACAGTGCTTATTTTTCCTTTTATTTCAGTTACACAAACTACTCCTTAAATCCCTTAACATGCATTAACCCAGATAAATAGCCTCTACAAAGTCTTTTGCATTTAAATTAGCTGGTTTGGGGTACAATATTGTAGTAGTTACTTTAGTTTAATTCTGTTATGCTGACATTTTTAGCATTATTTTAATTGTACTACCATAAAATAATTTTTCAGTCATATAAAAAAGATTAAGATTGGTAATAAAGATTACACATATTACTAATTATATTGCTATGAGCTTTAAAGTTGTAAAATAACATTTCATTAAAATGCCGGTGGTAATTTTTTTAGGGTAGCTATTTAGATTATCCTACTGTTCTAAATTAATCCTTTTTAATCTGTATACTTTTATGAAATACATTATTAAGAACACTTTCAGTTTCACAAATATGAATGATCTTTCACACTATGCAACTGAATGCCAAAGAACATTGTATACCTACAACTGGAAAATATCTCCTGTTCTAAGAAGAGTATGTTGAATGAGAATTTACAACATGCATTAACTAATTCATTTTTTACTTTTCATCCATTCATTCCAAAAGCCTCACTGAAGCACTTACTCTTGTGTTATATGAAGAATATAAAAGAAGTCATAGATGTGATCCCAAGGTTATAGGAGTTTACAATTTATTGGGCAGTATTAGTATCAACTATAGCAACAACAACTATAATGATAATAATATTAAGCAACAGATACCAGGCACTGTGCTAAACAATTTACATATATTATTTTATTCCATTCTTGTTATAACCTTAGGAGATAGGTACCATTAGTTAGTAACCCCATTGCACTATATAGGTGAAGCCACTAAAATTTAGAGAGTGTAAATGGCATGCCTATTATCATTCAGCTACTGAAAGAAGTGGAATACACAGCCTGTCTTCCTAAGCATTATAAAATCGGTTCCTGAGTAAATAACTGAAATGTTTACAATGCAAAGCAAAAGCTCCATAATACATGCAATGAAATTAAAAAGCAGTGGCTTTAAAAAACATATTGAAAGAGAAAGTGATTTTAAGTCAGCTGTTGGAAGGAGTGATAGTCCTACACAGCAGGCAAAGGAAGGAAAATCTCAAACAGAAAAGATCAAGATGAAACAAGACAAGAAGTTGTGAGACAGTCACAAATGTTACTCATGCAAAAGAAGTCATAAATACTTTTCTCAAAGCAAGAACACCATCTCCTCTTTAGGCCACTCTATACAGAGTCAGAATGAAATATAGTATGGGACTAACTCTAATTCTCCCTAAATTATTGATTATCTGTGAGGAATTACAAAAGGTTAGCAGGCAAGAGTGGCCTGGGTTGGATGTTATCTGTTCAACATCTGCAGACTAAGCAGAAGAGTCTAAAAACTTGGTGTAGCATGGGAAGATTCAATGAAATGTGATTATGCTGTTCCCCAGAAAAAAATCTCTTTGTGGACTTTGTCTTGCAACGTGGCTACCAGCTCAGCCACAGTAGGATAAGGAACAAGGCAGTCTCAAGGCCCTCATTCCAGAGCCTAGCTCATGACTATTTCTAGATATATCCTGGGCCAGAAGGGAGCCTACTTCCTTGAAGGGAAGGATCCAGTCATGGCAGGATCTTTAAAATGCTAATTAGACCATGGGCCCTGAATAATCAGCAGTACTACCCAGGCAGTACTTGTGATGGGCCTTGAGTGAGACTCAGAGACATGCTGGCTTAGGTATGGTCCAACGTATTCCCAGCTATGGTGGGTTTGGGGAGAGACTCCTTCTGCTCGAGAAAAGGAGAGGGAAGAGTAAAGAGAACTTTGTCTTGTGTCTTAAGTAACAGCTAGCCACACTGGGGTAGAGCACCCAGCGAGCTCTTAGAGTCCTCAATTCCAGAACTTAGCTATCAGACAGCATTGCTGGACACTCTTTTGGCCAGAGGTAAGACCACTAAACGGAGAGTCCTGAAGCTGGCAGCATTCACCACAAGTTGACTGAAGAGACCTTGGGTCTTGAGTAAACGTTGGGAGTAACCAGATAGTACACACTGCAGGCCTGGGGCAGTAGTAGCTTTGGGAGAGTCCGTAGCTTGTGAAAAGGAAAAG
This sequence comes from Theropithecus gelada, assembly GCF_003255815.1. Taxonomy (NCBI): domain Eukaryota; kingdom Metazoa; phylum Chordata; class Mammalia; order Primates; family Cercopithecidae; genus Theropithecus; species Theropithecus gelada. The sequence goes on from NC_037670.1 coordinate 140,302,635, forward strand.
AAAGAGTGGGAAGAACTTTGTCTTGTGGATTGGGTGTCAGCTCAGCTGCAGTAGAAAAGAGAATCAGGTAGATTCCTAAGGTTTTCAACTACAAGCCCTGGCTCCCAGCTGGCATCTCTGGACTAGCATGGGGAGGGGGATCTCATCACCATGAGGGTAAGGACACAATTCTGGCTGACTTTACTACCTGCTGATGGTAGGGCATTAGGGCCTTGAGAGAAACATAAGCAGTAGTCAAGCAATGGTTACCATGGGCCTTGGGCAAAACTCAGTGCTGTGCTGCCTTCAGTTCTGACACAGCATAGTCCTATTGGTGGTGGCCAGAGGGGTGCTTGTGTCACTCCTCCCCAAGATCTAGGTAGCTCAGCACACACAGAGGGATTCCATTTGATTGAGAGACTGTAAGAGAAAAGTACCAGAGTCCTTGCTAGGCAACACAGAGAATTCTTCTGGATCTTATCTAAGACCACCAAGGTGGTACATGCATGAATCTGCAAGAGCCACAGCATTACTAATCTTTAGCTGCCTCCTAATGCAGTTACCACTGCGGTGACCAAGAACTTAGATTACAACATCCAAGTCCTTTTAAATACCTGGAATGCCTTCCCAAGATGGACGGGTACAAACCAGCCCAGACTGCAAAGAATAAAATGAATACCTAACTCTTCAATGCCCAAACACCAACAAACATCCACAAGCATAAAAACCTTACAGGAAAATATGACCTCACCAAATAAACTAAATAAGTCATCAGGAACAAATCTTGGAGAAACAGAGATATGTGACCTTTCAGACAGAGAATTCAAAATAGATTTGAGAAAACTCAATGAAATTCAAGACAAAATGGAGAAGCAATTCAGAATACTATCATGTAAATTTAACAAAAAGAATCAAGCAAAAATTCTGGAGGTTAAAAGTTCAATAGGAATGCTGAAGAACACATCAGAGTCTCTTACCAGCAGAATTCATCAAGCAGAAGAAAGAATTATTGAACTTGAAGACAGGATATTTGAAAATACATGGTCAGACGAGACAAAAGGAAAAAGACTAAAAAAGAATTAAGCATGCCTACAGGATCCAGAAAATAACCTCCAAAGGGAAAATTTAAAAGTGATTGGCCTTAAAGAAGAGGTAGAGGAAGAGACAGGGATAGAAAATTTATTCAAATGGGTAATAATACAGAACTTCCCAAACCTAGAGAAAGATATCAATATTCAAGCACAAGAAGGTACTAAAACACCAAATAGATCTAACCCAAAGAAGGCTACCTCAAGACGTTTAATAATCAAACTACCAAAGGTCAAGAATAAAGAAAGGATCCTAAAATGAGAAAAACAAAAATTTTATGCAATCAGTGGTAAGTTGTCATCAGTTTAAAATAATGGGTTATAAGCTGGTATTTGCAAGCCTCATGGTAACTCAAATGAAAAAACATTCAGCAGATACACAAAAAAGAAAAAGCAAGAAATTAAAACATACCACCAGGGAAAACTACCTTCTCTAAAAAGAAGACAGAAATAAAGGAAAGAAGGAAGAGAAACAGAAAACAGAGCAGAAAAAAGTAACAAAATGGCAAGAGTAATTTCTTCCTTATTAATAATAAAATTGAATGTAAATGGAATAAACTCTCCAATCAAAAAAAATAGAGTGGCTGAATGGATTAAAAAAAAACATGCAACAATCTGTAGTCTACAAGAAACTCACATTAGTTATAAAGATACACATAGAATTAAAAGAAAGGGATTGAAAAATGTATTCCATGCAAATGGAAACCCAAAATAGCAAGAGTCACTATACTGATATCAGACAAAGTAGATTTCAAGACAAATGGTGTAAGAAGGGACAAAAAGGTCATAATGTAATGATAATGTAGCCAATCAACAAGAAGATATAACAATTATAAATATATATATGTGCCCAAAACTGGAGCATCCAGATATATGAAACAAATATTATTAGTGCTAAATAGAGAGAGACCCCAATGCAATAACAGCTAGAAACTTTAACACCCTACTTTCAGCATTGAGCAGATCATCCACACAGAAAATCAATAAAGAAATATCAGACTTAATGTGAACTATAAACCAAATAAACCTAATAGACATTTACAGAACATTTCATTCAATGGCTGCAGTATACACATTCTCCTCAGCATATTGATCATTCTCAAGGACAGACCACATAACAAGTCTTACAAATTCACGTAAGTCTTTAAAACTTTTTAAATATTGTTATCATGTCAAGTATTTTCTCTGGCCACAATGAAATAAAACCACAAATCAACAACAAAAGGAATCCTGGAAACTATACAAACACATGGAAATATGGAAATATGCTCCTGAATGACCAGTGGGTAAATTAAGAAATTAAGAAGGAAATTTAAAAATTTCTTGAAACAAATGATAATGAAAACACAATATACCAAAATGTATGAAATACAGTAAAAGCAGTACTAAGAGGAAAGTTCATATGTATAAGCACCTAAATGAGAAAAGCAGAAACATTTCAAATAAACAATCTAACAATGCATCTTAAAGAAATAGAAAAGCAGGAGAAAGTAAACCCCAAATTAGTACAAGAAAAGAAGATCAGAACAGAAATAAATAAAATTGAAATGAAAGAAACCATACAGAAGATCAACAAAATGAAAAGGTGTTTTCTTGAAAAGATAAAATCAACAAACCTTTAGCCAGGCTAACTAAGAAAAAAAGAGAGAAGACACAAATAAATGAAATGAGCGATGAAAAAGGAAACATTACAACTGATATCACAGACATTCAAATGATTATTAGGGCTACTGTGATATGAGCAAGTATATGCCAATACATTTGAAATATCTAGGAGAAATGGACAAATTCCTAGACATGCACAACGTACCAAGATTGAACCATGAAGAAATCCAAAATCTGAACAAATAATAAGTAGCAAGATCAAAGCCATTATAAGTCTCCCAGCAAAAAAAAAAAAAAAAAAGCCTATGGCTTCACTGCTTAATTTTACCAAATACTTAAAGAATTCATACCAATACTGCTCAAACTTTCTGAAAAATAGAGGAGGAGGGAAAACTTCTAAACCCATTCTACAAGGTCAGTATTACTCTGATATCAAAAACAGACAAAGATATATCAAAAAAAGAAAAGTACAGGCCACTATCCCCAACGAACATTGATGCAAAAATCCTCAACAAAATACTAGCAAACCAAATTCAACAACACATTAAAAATATACTTCATCATGACCAAAACGGATTTATCCCAAGGTTGTAAAGACGGTCAAACATATGCAAATTAATGTGACACATCATATCAACAGAATGAAGAACAAAAACTACATGATCATTTCAATTGATATGGAAAAAAGCATTTGATAATATTGAACACTTCAAGATAAAAACCCTCAAAAAACTTAATATAGAAGCAACTTACCTCCATACAATAAAAGCCACATAGAACAGACCCAGAGATAGTATCATACTGAGCAGGAAAAAACTGAAATCCTTTCCTCTAAGATCTGGAACACAACAAGGATGCCCACTTTCACCACCACTATTCAACATGGTACTGGAAGTCCTAGCTAAAGCAATCAAACAAGAGAAAGAAATAAATGGCATCCAAATTGGAAAGGAAGAAGTAAATTTATCTGTGTTTGCAGATTAAATGATCCTACATTTGGAAAAATTTAAAGACTCCACATAAAAAAACTATTAGAACAGATAAATAAATTCAGTAAAGTTGCAGGATACAGAATCAACATACAAAAACCAGTAGCATTTCTGATTTAAATGTATGCCAACAGTGAACAATCTGGAAAAGAAATCAAGAAAGTAATCCCATTTGCAATAGCTACAAATAAAATAAAATACCTAGGAATTAACCAAAGAAGTGAAAGATCTCTACAATGTAAACTGTAAAACATTAATGCAAGAAATTTAAGAGGACACAAAAAAGTCCTCTTCATATTCCATGTTAATGAATTGGAAGAATCAATAATATTGTTAAAGTGTCCATATTACCTAAAGTAATCTACAGATTCAATGCAATCCCTATCAAAATACCAATGACATTCTTCACAGAAATAGGAAAAAAAAAAAGAAAACAGTCCTAAAATTTATACAGAAACACAAAACACTCCGGATATCCAAAGCTATCCAGAGCAAAAATAAACTGGAGGAATCATATCACTTGACTTCAAATTATACTTCAGAGCTATAGTAACAAGAACAGCTGTACAGACACATAAACTAATGAAACAGAATAGAGAACCCGGAAACAAATCCATAAATGTAAAGTGAACGCATTTTAGACAAAGGTGCCAACAACACATATTGGGGAAATGACAGTATCTTCAATAAATGATGCTGGGAAAACTAGATATTCATATACAGAAAAAAATGACAATATGCCCCATCTCTTACGATATACAAAAATCAAATCCAAATGTATTGGAGACTTAAATCTATCCCGAGGTCAGGAGATCGAGACCATCCTGGCTAACACAGTGAAACTCCATCTCTACTAAAAATATATATAACAAAAAAAATTAGCTGGGCGTGGTGGCAGGCGCCTGTAGTCCCAGTTACTCAGGAGGCTGAGGCAGGAGAATGGCATGAACCTGGGAGACAGAGCTTGCAGTGAGCCGAGATCGCGCCACTGCACTCCAGTCTGGGTGACAGAGCAAGACTCTGTCAAAAAAAAGAAAGAAAAGAAAAGAAAAGAAAAAAGAAAAGAAAAGAAAAGAAAAGAAAAGAAAAGAAAAGAAAGAAAAGAAAAGAAAAGAAAAGAAAAGAAAAAGAAAGAAAGAAAGAAAGAAAGAAAGAAAGAAAGAAAGAAAGAAAGAAAGAAAGAAAGAAAGAAAAGAAACAAGTGGGTAGTTGTACCAAAACATTCTGAAGGATGCCATCAACTCCATGATTCTCTATTTTATAAGATTGTCAACTTGCATCATATCTCCTTTCATATTGTGATAACATCCTACAAATGCTTTTAAATGTAATTTCATACTTCTATAGGCTTATATTAATTTTAGCTTCTTTTAAAATGTTTTCTATACAGAAAGCATACAATAATGGTAAAAGCCCTCAACTAATTCCTTCAACATTCACTCAGCAAACACTGAATGAGAGTTTGTGCTTTGTTAAAGCCAGTCTCAAGGGAAAGTGATTCCTCTCCAGAAAGCTTGGCTGTGACCTATATGTCACCACCCACCTGGAGGCCACTTATCTAAACCGAGGGCAAAGAACCTGGGAGGAGATGACTCCGCTTCTTGGGTACTGGCCTTTTGAAATTCAAAACTAACAAGTGATGGCAAACATCAGACAAGCAATTATCTCAATAACAAGATTTTTTTTCACTATTATGATGACTAGCCAATCAAATTAACAAAGCAAACATGGGTGGCTACCTAATAAGCCTGTTTAAACCATCAGCAAGAATATGACCAGAAATATTTACAGGCAGAAATAGATTTACTCTAAGTAATTACCTGGTGATAGTAAATAAAAGCATATACAACATCATCAAATACATACACGCATGCATGCACATAGGCACATACACATATCAAAAAGCAAGACCATTCCATTCACTATAATATGACAGTCCTTATTTAATTTTGTTAATTTTATACTAAGCTTGAATTTAATAAATGAACTGAAACTTTGAGCTTCAAAAGTGAGTAATAGGTAACTATTCATTATAGTCTTGGTATCAGAGGTATATAAGAGGAAATCTATTTTGGGGGGCTTATGAAACTACTACCTCCTAGGTACCAACTCATAAAAGCCACATGACATTTGTTAATGTTCTGCAGTAAAGATTAATAACTCATTTCTTCAAATCTTTCTTTCCTCACAGCAGTCTGTGGATATGATATACCCATAAATCTCATCTTGACTAAAACTTAAATTATACAGTCAAGCTTGTCTGATTGAGATATAACTACTGAACTAAAGTAGAGCCCGGTTCATCAAAAGTTTTACTTAGGTTTCTGAATAACTGTCAGCATATTTCAGCCCAGTATTATATAATCCAAAGCTATTTAATGGATAATAATATAAAATGTGATTGTAACATATTCCTTCAGTCCCAATCATTTGAATTTGGATAATTCCACTGGTGTGTCTTTGAGAAAAGATCCACACTTAAAAGACTAAAAAGAAATGAATACTATTAAGCAGAGTTTTTCTAATTCAATAGTGATCTAGCAGTAAAATTCTTGCACCCAACGAACACTTGAATTTGGTCTATAAAGTCTAAGCTTCCCTTACAATTTCATCTACCTCCATTTATACATGCATTGATTTGTTTTGTTTATGATAGTTTCTCAGTAAAATTATCATGTTATACCTTTAAAAGAAACAAAACAAATACCAGCAATAACCATGGTTTGCTTAGGTTGATCCATTTTTTAAGAGTATGAGTAATTTTTTAAGACATAAACTTGAATTAAGAATCACATCAGAGACTGACAACTTCATTTTGGCCTCAAAACAATACAACAGCCATGCACATACTAAAGTCAACTGTTCCCATCATCAATAACCAAAATAAGTTAATGTGAAACATTCAGAAAATGTAAGCAATGATACTTAAAATATACTTGACATGTGCTCACAGTTTAGCATTAATTGAATCTGCAAATATTTTTGAGTGTCTACTACATATCATGTTTCATATTACTAAAATGGACTTGAGATATAACGAAACAAAACAGATATAACCCACTCTTCAAAGAATTCACAGTATATTAGGGGAGATAAATATTTAAACATGTAACTATAACACAATGTGACAAACTCTTGAAAGTAAAACGTGTCATAATCAAGCAGAAACTAGATAAAACAGGAACAAGTCATTCAAGTGAAAGTCAGTTCTTGCTAGTAATTTTACGGATTGATTCATTTAACAAATATATGCATGCTTATATACGATAGGCACTTGAGTGGCCAGAGTGGTAGGCACTTGAGTGGACAGAGTGGTAGGCACTTGAGTGAACAGAGTGGTAGGCACAGTCAAACATGGTCTCTCTCCTCACGTAGCTTATAGGCAGGGGCAGATGGAAGAGACAGAGTTTAATCAATCACACAAATGACTATAAATGGTTAAGTGCTACAAATGATAGGAAGGAGAAATGCACAAGACTTTGAGCACGTAGGAAAAGGACATTATCTACACAGAGGTCAGGGAAGACTTCCCTGAGGATGGGATGATAGGGCTCGAACAGGAGGGTGAACAGGAAGTAATTACATCAAGAGTATAGTAAAAAGCACTTCGGAGAGATGGAGCAGTATATGCAAAGATCCTGTGGTGAAAGGAAGCAAGGTGAGAAAAACCCACTGAAAGGAGAGAATGGAGCTAGAGCAGAAAAATGATGACATGGTCCAAAGGGGCTGTAGAGGCTAGTAGGACCAGCCCATGCAATCCTTTAGGTATATAAAGGTGTCTTATTTTCTTCAATAAAAGGAGGGGCAAGTAAAAGTTTAGTCAGATAAATACTGAAGAGTAAATGAGGGAGTCCAAGAAAGAAAAAAGCATTACTTGAATGAGGGTCATGTGATGAGGGTAAAGTTGTGATGTGGAGACAAATAGCTGGATTCAAGAGATGTTTAGAAATAGATTAAGGAATGATACCTGAGTTCCTGGCTTAAGTAATTGAATGAATAGTGATGTCCTTTACTGAGAAGATTGGTGTTTAGGAAAGAATAGAGAATCATTAATTTGGTTTTAAACATACTGAGTTTTTGAAGCCTTGAAGATGTCCAGGAGGGGAAATGAAATAGGTAGCTAGACGTGTGTGTCTGGAACTCGGAAGTGATGTATGGGCCATTATAATTTACATGACATCCACACTTCAGTGACAGGTGAGATGGACATTGAAGGAAGAACCTACTTGGAAGACAAGAAGGCTTAGAACTAAATATGATGGATTCCTAACTTCTAATTACACATAGGAAAATCTATTCTGATATTAAACTTTATTTTCCCCCTTCTCCTTATTGAGTATTTTTGCACATTTTGCAAAATTGTTGTTTAAAGTCTGTGCATGTTATGCTGCCAGGTAAGTAAGTTATCCTTAATTAAATAATTATTAGTTTGCCCTATTTCAGAAATTATGCATTCAACCCTTTGATATAGATATACCTTTATTTTCCTAATCCAACACTATTATAACTTTCATGTTAGCAATCCTCAACCCCTTATCTGCAGCCCTAAAATCCAAAAAGCCCTGAAAACCAGAGGGATTTGTTAAATCAGCACAAGCCCATTAGATGACAAAATCATTCAGGAAATAAAGTAAAGCTATTTACAGTCTTTCTTTATTCCAGTTAGAGTAAATATTCATATGCTTTGCAGCAGATGTATTAATATGTTAGATTATGGGATGCTCCCTTAGGCCCTTCTGGAGTGTCAAGTAATAAATAATGTTGCACCACATGACTTTTCTAAATCTAAAATATTGAGAACTCCAAAACACATCTAACCCTAGGATTTTGGATAATACATTTTGCACCTCTTTTTGTTTATTGAGTAAATAGCACCTGGAAAAAACTATCCTGAAAGCTTTGAATATATATTATCTCATTTAATTTCATGACCTCATAAGATGTCATGATATCATAAAACTCAAATAGGTCTCCACAATTATTTTTTAAAACTTCTCTGTATATAAAATTGTTTATTCTTTTTATAAATTATAATATATCAAAAACTCAAATTCAAATTGATTGTATGCTATCTATTGAAAAAATCACTTGAAGAACTGTCCTTTCTAATTCAACAAACCAACTGAATGAATGAAACATATATCCTTTTAATAAGAATTAATTGTCCAAGTATTAACAATATTATATGTTTATATTACTAAGCATATTTATATTTAGAACTTATGAATTGATGTGGTTTTGATATTTGCCCTTCCAAATCTCATGCTGAAACGTTACCTCCAGTGTTGGAGGTGGACCTAGTGGGAGGTGTTTTGGTCATGGGGGTGGATCCCTCATCACCGGCTTGGTGCCATTCTCATGGCAATGAGTGAGTTCTCACTAGATCACTTCACAACAGAGCTGGTTGTTTAAAAGAGCTTGGAAACTCCTCTTGTGTCTCTTTCTGTCTGTCTCTTGCCATGTGACACACCTGCTCCCTCTTCCCCTTCTGCCATGATTGTTAAGCTCCCTGCAGCCTCAGCCAAAGCAGGTGCTGGCACGATGCTTCCTGTATGATCTGCAGAACCATGAGCCAAAATAAACCTCTTTTCTTTATAAATTACCCAGCCTCAGGTATTCCTTTATAGAAATGCAAATTGGACTAACACATGACTGTATTTAAATAAGTTAATATTACAGTTTATATGCTTTTTAGAAGCTTAAGGCCATCTACAATTCAATAGTTTCCTATAAAAGTGCAAATGTACAAGTTAATTGCTTCAACTAGATTCAGTAAAATTTCTTTAAATTTCTATTCAAAAAAGTTTATCTGATTGCATTAGAGCTTAAACATTAATATTTATTAAGAAGGCTTTTACAAAGCAGAAGACATTTTACTTCAGAAATCAACAATTGTGTTTAGATGATGTTTTACACTTCACAGATACTTTTAAGTTAAAACAAAGCTCTCATGTCATGCTTAAATGTACTATTTTTCATCCTCAGTATAGTGACCTTTTGATATCACTTTCATTATGAAGTTGTGAATGTTCTTTCAAGGATGCAGAGAATAAAAGAGAAACAAGACTGACTTCTTTAGAAAGTCATATTTCAAATATCGGAAAAGTCATCAATGCACTTTTTAAAAAAATCTACATGCTCTAAAATAGATCTAAAGCCATAAATGGGAACATCTGGGATAAAATCCCAAAACTTACTGTAATGTTTGCCATCTCTTATAAAATTCTGTTGCAAATATACTGTATTTATTATTTGTATTATATCCTAATGCTGGATATGGAATATCAATGCACCGTCAGCCTATTCAGATATTAAAAAATGAATTCACAGGCTACAAAATATAGTTGAATTTATAACAAAGAAACTTATACATTTTCATAAGAATAAAAGGATTATCAAGGTTTATTTCTGAAAAAAAAAAACCCAAACAATTCAAATGGTCTTATACTATCTTAGGCTGGAAAACTTTTTATATCCTTATTTTATGGGTTGATATATGATCATCAATTAATGAAGTCATTTTTATCATAATAAAATGTCATGATTAGAACTGCAGTATTCTAGTCTAACCATTTTCTAAAGAATATGATTGGGGCATTTTAGGTAGTTAAATATTAAAATAATCTAATTGAAAATGAGACTTTTCGATTATTCATTTTGATTGACAAACTGCAGAAAAATGGGTTTCTTTCCTAAGTACATTTCTATTACTCAGTTTTGGTAGATATTACCAGTATTTCTGAGTAAAAGGTAAAATATACCTGTCTTTGTCTTACTTAACTAATAAATACAATTATTCTTGAATTTTTATGTTTTAAATGCACCTGTTATTATGGCATCTACATCAATCAAATTCCTCAAGTACTATGCTTCTTGAGGAAGGAAAGGTGTTCAGTTACGTGGTTGTCATAGCTCCATTTTCCCCTTGTAACCAAACAACAATGTTCTTTAGAATTAAAGAAGCACACTTTTGATTTAAATTATTTATAGTTATAAAAAGAACATTAAACTGGAGCAGCAATTCATTGAGAAGACTGATCACAGGACCTGATGGACTAACTGAAAGCCTCAGAAAGCAAAACAATAGCCACAGTCATGAGGTGAGCATTCCAGTGACTTAACTTCTACTTTCATTTCATCTATTAAAAAATACTGGACCTCAGATGAATTATCAGACTTATTCACAATCACACAAGCAACAAGTGAACTAAACTGCATGTATTTTGATTGTAATAGGGTATTCCTTCAACTGTAAGTTACTTATTATCAGTTAATAAGTATAATGAAGTTTAAATCCACTCTTCATTACTAGGAAAAAAATGTGTTCTATATAGATAAACAAATATGAATCAACTGACTTCACTTTCTGGTAGGTGCTTTCTTCCACTTTAGTCTCTAGATTATGTAATAAAAATACACTGAAGAAACCCAGCCTTCTTCTCCAGGAGAAATTTTAGTTTCTTGAGACCATCTTTACTATTATCTAAATGCTTGATTTCCTGAAAAACTTCTAACTCCCTTTCACAAGAAAGAAGAATGAACAAAGAGAGAGGGAGCAGGAGGCAGAAAATAATATTATTTTCAGCTTGGCTTACCCTGCATAAATATCATGATTATGCTATTTATTATCTGTAAACTTCTTTCTTTGAGAGGTAATTTTAAGAAATGAACAAGTGTATATAAAATGTTGGAAACAACTAAAATGATAGAAAATTTATTTGTAAGATTTTTCGTTTGTCTCAAATACTTTTGAGAGATACAGAGAAAATAAAAATGCTAGATAATGTTGTAACTTTTGAATATATGGAAAATGTTTCACTGTAACTTCATAGAGGAGGACCCAAAATTCTGTTTTCCATACTAATTTGAGCTTACAAACCAACCTAAAAAAAGAAAAAAAAATCATTGAAAATTTACAAATTAAAACAAAAATATTTTTGAAAAGGTATTTGTTTTAGCCCTTTTAATCTTTTTCTAGTTACTTGCAATTTCTTTGTAGCAGGTAAAATAATACCTCCCCACCAAAGATGTCCACATCTTACCCTAGAACCTGTGGATAAGTACATTTACATTATACAAGGAGTTTTGTATGTGTGGTTAAGTTACAGACCTTGAGATGGATAGATTATCCCGGATTATCGTGCATGGCCTAATATAATCTCAAGGGTTCTTATAAGAGGGTAACGGGAGGACCAGAATCAAACAGAAGGTGTGACTGTGGAAGTAGGTATCAGAGTGATGTGGAGCATTGAATCAGAGTGTGGGCAGCCTCTAGACACTGGAAAACGCAGGCAAGCACATATTTCTCTAGAGCCTCCAACAAGGATCTAAAACTTCCTGACACTTTGATTTCAGCCCAGTGAAACTCATTTCAAAATTCTCTTCTCTACAACTGTAAGATAATAAATTTGTGTTGTTTTAACCACTAAGTTTGTGGTAATTTTGTTACAGCAGCAATAGAAAACTAATCTATACTTACTATATATCATTATAAATATTTTATTTATAATATAATTAAAAATTATTAGAATTCTAACATATAAATCTGAGTTTTATTTTCTCATTCTTATAGCACTTGGAATGTTGCTGATGGCTTCTAACAAACACGTTTCCTGGAAATGCTGATGCCATGGTATTTCCCCATCATAACTGAAGTAACTTGAGGAAAATTCTGACAAAGGTCAGTTTCCTAAATCAAATGCCTTGAATCAATCCCTCAATGTTATTAAATGCTCTAGTAGTAGAAGTTATAAAGGAAAAAAGTTATCTCTCTTTTTCTCCCTTTCTTTCTCAGTATGATCTGAAGAAAGTGTAGATGAGAATAAATTAAAATAGAAAATAAAGCAGAAGCTAGTACTACCTTAAGCTTTGTTCTTAAAGCCCGATGACACACTTGAGGCTATTAGTAGGATAATAATGTGATCAATTAGCATTTCAGAAATATCCCTCAGGCAATAATATAAAGGGGGAGTTATTGAAAGACCTTACTGGGCAAAAGGACAAAAAAAAAAAAAAAAGGAGAAGAAGAAGAAGAAGAAGAAGATTTGTGAGCCAAATACTACCAAAAATATATAGGAATTAAAGGAAAATGTGTATAAGACTTCTGATTGATTTATACATGTGATGAAGGGAAAGGAAGATTCACATATTGTGTATTCCTATGAAATGGGAAGCAGAGCAGAAGATGGCACCAAAAAAAGGAATAAAAGTGAAAGCAAAATGTTGAAGGAAAGGAGGAGAATTCAGTATTGGGCTTAATGAAATGAGAGCCTGTGGAACATGTAACGGGGAGGTCTAGTTCACAGCTAAGATGTGCAGATTTAGAGACACAAACTTGGTGGCCAGTTTACAATTCACTGCATCAGGGTTTTAGATAAAGTCACTCAGAATGAAGAATTAGAATTAGAAGGACAGAATGTTAAGTAAAGGACTTGAGGAGCATCAATATCCAAGGAGTGAGAGAGACTAAAAGAATCTTTAAAAAGTATTACACAAGGCAAGTCAAGACAGAACACTATCACAAAGCTAATGTAGGATAGAGTTTCAAGAAGAAAAGTGGTTAACAAAGTCAAATGCCTCAGGGATGAGGGAAGAGAAGGAGCAGAAGATATCCCTAGCAGACTGGAAAATAACTGGGTCACTGGCAACCCTCAGGAGAATTAGTTCAGGGACTTGGCGAGAACAGAAATCAACCTGCAGGAATTGGAGGAACTTGGTGAACTGTCAGTGAGGAGACCTCAGGGCTCAGACTAGGCACCTTCTCCTTTCTCTCCATGTTGAATAGGTGATCACCCAACTATCTATCCAACTTCTTCCCATACCGCTGTCTCTCTCTCCTACACCTACTGTGGTTTCGCCATACTGGACTTTTACAGTTACTGCAATGAGACAAACACTATCCCCCAGTAGAGCTTCCACACATGCTTTTCCTACTGCCTGGAATGCTCTTTCTTGGGTTCTACAAAGACCTGGCTTCTCTCTTTTCAGGAATAGGTTACAATGTCTTCTAACCACTGTTTAAATTGGTCCTTCCCTAATATATTTTTATTTCTGAACTCTCATAGTATTGGCATTTTGTGATTAGTTATTCATATATTTTATTTTATGTATTACCTGTCCTACTGACTACATTCTAAGCTGCTTTAGGACAAGCAATTTGTCTCTCTTTATTTATAACTGGACTTCCAGTGTTGTGCACAGCGTTTGGCAAATATTAGATTCTTAGTAAATATTTATTAAATGAATAAATCAGCAAATGAGGAAAAAAGCCAGTAACAGTAATAACTACCACATATTAAGTGCTTAGATATGTCAAGACCTGTTGCACACGTTTTACATGTATTAGTCTTTTAATCTTCCTAACAGCCCTACGAGGTAGGAACTTTTACTATCCCATTTCAGTGATGAGTTTACTAAGATAAAGAGAAGTTAAGTAATATGCCAAAGGATGCATAGCTAGTACAGCCAGGATTTGAAGGCAGGAAGTCTGATTCCAGAGTTCATACTCTTCACCTGCTTTAAAGATTTCAGAATGCCTGATCATAATCAGAAAGAGAAATCTTGGGGACTTCAGTCATTATAGATGGCTCCAGGGTTAATGGATGAATGTGAGTGTGTGTGTGTTTATAAATGGAGAAACTTTACCAACTTTATATGCACAGACTAACATGTTATTGGAGAGAAGTAGAAGATACAAGCAAGAAAGAGTGACTGATTAAGGAAGTGACTGAAAAAGCAGGTATAAGCGAGACCTAACACAAGGAACCTAGCTGTGGGGGATCATTCTTTTTCTGTGAAAGAGGAGGAAAAAAATAGAGTTGAGGCTGATAAAGACATTTTAGATTTCTGGGGTGGAAGTTGAAGATTTTAAGTTTTTATTAGATTTTCTCAATAAAGTTATAGCCAAATTTGTCTATTGAGTGTATGGGGAGAAATGATGAGGTATGAGGATGAATGAGAGAAGTCAAATGTGCCAGATATACCAAATGGAATGGAAGATAATGGGCTAGAACAATGCTGGCTGGATAAGGTAGAGGCCCCAACTGAGATGGAAGACCACCCACTGGTTTGTAAAAGCAAGAATCTGCATGTTATTGTGGGACTATCTTCCCCCACAGCGGCTTGGAGGCTGAGCTGATAGGCTGCACTGGTCATGGATGATTAGGTAAAACAGAACAACAGGGCAAGAAGTGACTCTAATTATGAGAACTGATTTAATCATCAAAAGAAAAGGTAAAGGTTGGATGTAGTAGGGAGCAATGGCCAGGCCAAAGAATGAGAAAAATATATATATAGCCAATTAGGAGACTCCATCAGACCAAAGAGAGTGTATAGAGAGTGAGAGAGCCAGAGAGCTGGAAGGCTGAGAGCTATGGTCCAGCCAAAAACATTGGATCACTCTGAAAGCTCCTGGGCCTGGGAAACAAGGCACCCCTCAATCTGCCCTTGTTAACTTTGACAACAATTTCATCTTTCCCTTCAATTGCTCACTAATTCTCTAAAGGAACAACTCAACATTCTCATAAGTGTCTGTGCTTGTATACTCTATCATAAAAGATTTATTGGTAAACTTGTCTACCAACCATACTTCCTCTTCTCAATGGGAAATTATCCCCAAAGGTTGCAGCGTCCAAAATGGTTTTAGTCCTCTTTCTTAAGGTTTATAGACTATCTTACAACGAAAAAATTGCCGCCATCTTCTTAACTTTGAGCATAATGTTTTCATCAGACTAAATAAAAAATCAGTGATGTATTGCACAGATAATTTGGTTTCTAAATGTTTCCATCATTTAATAACTTTCACCATCAGTGACACAATTTATGTGAGTGTTCTCTATTATTGAAACTGAATATTTTAACACACAGCCACAAGATTATAAAACAAGCAGAAACTGGCATAGAATCCAAAGAGAACAGTGAAAAGAACAAATAAGACACCCATACAGTATTTTGCTATTTACAGAGCACTTCCTTAACTATTGGCTTATCTAATCCCTTCTATAATCTCTTATCTGATCCCTTATGATTAGGATTCCTTATCTGATGCATTTTATTGATGAGCTAACTAAGGCTCAGAGAGATTAAGCAACTTGTGTGCTACTTCAATAACTTGCTTAATCTAAAAATCAAACCAAGTCTGCTATTCTGGTGAACTCTTCAATTTTAAAAAATATATTAATAATAATAATAGCATAAATTGCTAATAAGTACTGAAAGTTTGCTATATGTCAGGCATGTTATTTAGAGCTCTGCCCGCCTTGCTTCATTTAATCCTCACAGCAAAGCCAGTGAAGTGAGCCACCTTATTCTCTACGTACTACATAATGCCTGAGAAAGTGGGGCCAGAGGATAGGTTAAGGACCTCTGAAACAAAGCAATAATTCAAATCCACACTCACTACTCACTACTGAGTCTTTGTTCCTAATCACTTAGTAATTATGAAAACAAAGATTTTGCTTTTCAAATTAACATTTTTTTTTTGAAATAAGAATACCTTGTGCAGAGGAGGGAGCAATCCAATAGGCTCTGTGAACTGCTGCTAGGGAGATAAATTTGGACAGCGCATTTTTATAGCTTAAGAAAATAGTTTTGAATGTGTGAAAGATTTGAAGCATCAGGATGATCACTGAAATCATTATTAATAATGATTCTATAATGTAAAGTACATATAAAATTTAAATATATGCCCCAGTAGTCTCCCTATAGCATTCTTTAATCTGTGGGATTGGATTTAGTTCTCTCTTTTATTCAGGTCAAAGACTTCTTTGCTAAAAACAATCATAATATAATTAGAAAGCATAAACCTGCAAAGCAAAGCTAACATGTTTCCTTTCCTTGTTGTAATCACAGGACAAAACTTTTAAATAGAATACATAAAGTGACTCTAAGATAAAATGTGACTGCTTAGCAATTTTAAGAAAAGTGTCATTATTTTAAAGTTATTACTGACACTGTAGCCCTAAAATCTATCTAATCGTACCATTGGATTTATTTTTTTTTAAGTACAGGAGATAGCATCTAAGTCCTAAACATTTAGAAAACATATTCACAGGAAAAGTTAAAATTTTAGGCAAATTAAGGAGCAGCACATGAATAAGACTTTCAAACAATAACAGGATCTTTCAAACTCTCAATACGAATACATTAGAATATTCAACCAACATAAAACAGACTTTATAAAAATGTGCTTACAACAGACAATAACCTCATTATGTTCTCCTCATAAAATCCAACACTATAATATGAGAATAAATCATTCCTTCCGTCCTTATAGTGTTATTTTTGTCTTGCCCAAACCTAGGAGCTTATATTAAAGTAAATTTTCTAAAGGAACGTAAGAATTGATATATAAAAGCATTTCCTTTTAAAAAGCCATGCAAATAATAATTCCAACCAAATTCTCTTTCCTCTCATAAAAGGTTTTGTTTAGAGTTTGTTGTTTTCTTTCATAGCTTCTTCTTAAAAAGAACTACCATTAAAGGCAAGGTCAACTTTGCTTACCACAAGTTACAAATGACTGAATTGGTAACCCAATATCTGAGAAGTCATTTGCTGTTATATATCTATTATCAATGCTTCAGAAGAGTCAGAGGATAATGCCTTATTTGGACTTGGCCACATTAGGGGAGAGTTTCAAACTTCTTGAACTCTGTGTGAGCACAGGTGAAAAATGTGATGGTATTGTAGCCTATAAATACATTGTCAGCTCTAGCAAGCAATGAGACATCTCACTCCGGAAAGTCAAATGCTGCAAGGTGTCACTTTCAAACTTCTCTCATTGGTCCCAAGAAAATAGGTATACATTTCAAATACAGTTATTTAAAGTAGATTCTTGTATAAAGACACCCACGTCCTCCAAAGTTAAATTTTCCAGTTAAACTGTCTCCAGTCAATCTGACCACTTCAACCTGACAGGCAAGCCAGTCAAATAAGCAGTCAGTGGGCCAAAATCTGTCAAAATGGTTTTCTTAACTGGTGATTGCTTTTTGACTGACTTGAGCAGTCAAGTTAATCAGAACAGTCAAACCAGGTTTCCAGTGTATACAGTTTTAGCTCTTCCTGTTTTAGTAGGTGTGCCCTGTTTATATATTTGAAGGGAGCTTTATTAAGTCATATTGTTTAAGAGAAGCAAGTCAAGAAAGTTGTGAGCACTAGTTTGACAATAAGGGCTCCCCCTAGAGTTGGTCCTGAGATTCAGCCCTGGGGAGAACAGGCTTATCGGCCCTGCTTGAGAGCTATGAAACGCACAAGGGGAAGGGGTGGCCAGGAGAAAAGCACTATAGAAGTACCCGCGTGCCCACCTCTTGACATGTCCCGGTTAGAGGACTGAGACATGTGTCCTCCAACAAGGGAGAGATAAGGGAATGGGTTCACCATATTTTTGGAGATTTATAAAAAGACACTTAGAAAGAACCCAGTGGAGAGTTTGATGACATTGATAGCCATTGTTGACAGTGGTTTTCCATTCTTAAATAGCCATTTTTGTCAAGAGAAAGAGAAATTTTAAGAATCCCCTTAATTTAAAAATGAGGTTGAGGGCAATTTAATTTCTCAGCTTTCACAAATGACAACCTTGAAATGCAGTCTAATGTGTGTTAAAAAGCATTGTTTGAGCAGCATTTAAGATTGCAGATTTGGGAATTTGCCCGCCTAGTTTCAAACCTGGGCTCCCACTGACAAGCTATATGCCTTGAAGCCACATATTTCCTTCCTTGGATGTCAAGTAGCCTTCGCTTCATAATGAATAAAATTAAACAACTCAACTCCCAGAGTTATTTTGATTAATAAGTGATTAAATGTCAGTAAAATATTTTCAACTCGGTAGGGGAAGGAACACTAGCTATGGAGAAGCATGGCCCAGTTCAAGTTCACCATAACTATGAGAGCATCTTGTTCAAATAAAGTATTTTGTAATGTACTAGACTTCTTTTTTACTGGTGTCTTATGTTTAAGTTTTGCTTTAATTAATAGTTTTATCTTTAATATCTTCATAATTTATTTGAAAGTGGCACTAAAAAGCATAAAGGCTAAAGTTGCCAGGTCACCATTCCATACAGGCATTGAACTACATGCTTTACCCTCCCTTTCTCATTTAATAGCTGTGAAACCCTGTGAGGTAGATCGGGTTTACAAATGAAGATATTGAGTTTCAATCAAATTATATGGCCTGTCTGTGATCAAACAGCTGATTATGGCAGAGGTGGTTTTAAAATTAAAATGTAACCAGCTTGCTTTAAAATCTATTAAGAGCCCGTAATATAACAAATACCTAATTAACAATAACAAATTTCTGGTTCTTCCAGCAAAAAAAAAGAGTGGTTTATATTGTAACTTCATGACTTCCTAAAGAGAGACACTTGTCTATTAGGCCTCTGAAGTTATTGTAAGTAAATCATAAGAACTAGAATGATTCAACACTGATCTATCACATCCAAAAACCAATCTTATTTCTACTTTCTGCAGTGCCACTTTGGATTTCAAAATAATAAAATAAAATATCTGAAAGATAAGACTCATGTATTCCAAAGTACTTAGAGGTATAAAAGAATTCAAAGACTGATTAATTCAGCAAATAAAGATAGAGCATCTTGTTACTTGAAAACGGTTCCAGCATCAATGAGTATCCTGAAAACTGAGAAATTATTGCGACATTAAACTGATTTCATAGTGTTTTCTTAGGTGATTTTTTGATCATTGATAGAGATAGAACTCTTTTACAATATTGTGCAAAAAAGACTCAGAAGGATCATGAATGAATCGAACCTCTAGAAAGAACTTAGCGTTCCAGCTAAAACTCACCCTCGGAGGGTGTAATCTAACATATAGCATGAACATCTCAAGAGACTTGCCCTAGGTCAGTTCATCTCTCTGTGATGCCATATCCTCTAGATGGAAATAAAAACAGTGAACTCTTTTAAATGTGCCCTATGGTCTGATTAAAGATTGAAAAGGGCTCTAAAAATCCACAGCACTCCCAGGGAAAAATGCTAAATATCATTATCATTATTACACCAAATGCCATAATTTGGTCTCCTCAGATTCCCTTTTTATGTAGATTCCATCACACTCTGACTTTTGACTTTTTGCCTCTCTGACCAAATCTCCAATGACAAAGCAAAGGGAAATGTTGAGGCAATTAGTGGGAAATGGAAGCAATTAATTCCCTTTTTTAGTGGAGACCTGGCCTCTGTGAACCAGTTTAACCAAAAATAATCAATGACCTTTCTCTGACCAAACTGAAGCAAATCTACTTGATATTTGTCACTGGTTATCCATCTACTGCTTCGACATTAATGAGTCTCTTCACTTTGCCCCTTTCTTTTATGAAATAGAGCCATATTTTCTGGTCCCATGTTACCTCTGCAACTGCTATTTTTGCAAATCTAATACAGTCAAAGTCCTCATTATCCGTGTGTAAGCCTAGAAACCATTTTTAGCAAAACCATGGTTTCTGATTTTCTTCTACCCTTCTCCCTTGAACCGTTTCCCTTTCTCTGCTATGGAGATGCGAGCTTGTTCAAAATGAACGAAAGAGAACAACAAAGATAAAGTTTAAATGTAAAAGGGTCCTAGAAAAGACTGTATAATCCATCTGGGCATAAACAGCACCCAGACCGACATCTAAGTCCTTGGCCAATCGTTGCTCACTATTCAGCTTTCACCTTGGGAAACTTACCTATCCTTCACAAATCTCACTTTTCTTTTCTGCACACTGGAGACAACATCACTTGCCCCAGTGTCTTGTCAGACTCAAATTAGATGATACATGTAAAGCCTTTAGTGCATGAGGAGAACCCAATGTTTTCTATTACCACCTGTTTCAAAGAAGAGGATAATATTTCATAAAATATACTGGTTTTGATACTCAATACAATTCTTCTAAAATGACTGCTACTCAAGCAAGAGGACTCAGCATTCAGGGTCTCTCCTTTATCCCCCTATTAAGAAGAGGACTTCATATTTTAGCTTATCCATTTATTTTACACATTATTTCAATCTCCTGTCATATTCCAGAATATCTTTGCTTGCTATTTTGTTGTTGTTGTTGCTGCTGCTATGGTTTGTTTGTTTCATCTTTTGACAAACACCCCTTAAGCAACTGTTCATCAGCTGTCATATATCTCACTAAGTATGGTCCAATAGGCCTGAATCCAAGTGAATTTAGAGACAGCTTGGTATAACCAGTGTTTCATATAAAAAACAAATGGAGATGCAAATGAATTGGCAATACATTTTGAGAAAATATGGAACACTAGAGATGTCCTGTGAAGAAAAGGAAAATTAACAGTTACGTCTCAAATTATGCAAGGAGTTGCTTTTTTCTCTATTTCATTTTGTTCTAAAAAGCTCTGTCCTAAGGCAGACTTCCCTGAGGCTGTTGGAATAGGAGAGAATAGGAGAGAATATTCAGGAAAACGAGACCAGACATATGAGACCGTGGCCCATTGTTATGTTCTGTACTCTGAAAACCTTTCAGAAATGTGGGATCAAGGGCCTCAAAGGAAAAGGTCCTTCCTTTGCACTGTGAACTAGTTTTCCAATCTTAGAGCTCCTATATCCAACCCAAGTTTGATTTGTCAGGAGCAAATTCAGAGCACTCTTCAGATACAACAGACCTAGATTTAAGCACCACCAGACACTTCAACTTCACCCTCAGGCCCAGCCCCAGCCCCAGCCTTTCACTCTCCACACTAGATGTTAATTCAGTGTGAAATCTTCAGGAAATACATACACACACAGAGACAGACTTATTCATAGTCACATGTCAAGTTGGTAGCAAGCTAAAAATGCTGAACTTCTGACTTCCCATTTCACAGTGTGTTCTATCTAACCAAGCAACCACAAAGAAATCACTGGATCACTTGCAAATATTTCCTAAGTCCACTGGTTTGCTAATCCATGTTCAGTTTAAGTGAGAAATGCTACAGTAAAAAATGTAGTAGTACATCACCTTCAATTTTCTCATGAAAAAATTTTCAGCCTCTCTGTTCTTGCCAAAGGTACAACTATTTTGCAAGGTGTTATCCATAGTCACCACATACAGTCATTTTTGCTCTCTTAAATCAGATACAGAAACACTCTATCAACAAAAATTTAAAACTAATAACTCCAGTCTTTCACCCTCTAATGTGTCTTCCAAATGGCCAGAGACGGAGAACATAAAACTAAACATAATCAAAGTATGTTAAAACATAACCAAATCAAGCTCCTCCTCTGGGTAAACCCAATAACTCTTAAAAGCATAGCTGTTCATGGTCTGCTCCCACCTTAACTCTTCAACCCTACCTCATGTTTTTTCACACAATGGTTCCACTTCTAATCAAAGACCCCTGAATATGCCATGCTTTTCACAACTCTGCACATGCTAGTCTTTCAATCCACTGGACCTTTTGGCCCAATGCCTTCACCTGCCTAAAGAATAGCTATTTCATTTTAAAGATATGCTTCAGCCATCCTCTCTTTGAACCCTTTCCAGATTAATCTGGCAGATAATTCATATATACTTTTATTGTAACATTTGTCTCTGTATTTAACTGTTGAAATGCCTGACCTGCTCATTGGCAGGTACCATGCCTTATCCATCTTAGCATCCTCAGAACCTAGTACCATACCAGGTACATGCCTCCTCTACTTATACTACTCCACCTTAACTAACTTTATGTAGATATTAATTAAATTACTGAACGAGGTAAAATCACATATTCTCTTCCTTCTCCAGAAAATAGTGTCATCAGTCATGTCACTGGGCAGATTCATCCACTGGCTTATTCCTACTCTAAAAGTGGATATGCTCAGAGTTTTCCAAACACATTACAAGGGCTAATAGAGAAAAATGGTTGTTTGCAACAAAAGCAATAGGTGCTTTAAAATTTGAAAGCAATGACAAAGTAAAGAAGGTTAAATATGTCTACGGAAAAATCTTTAACTGTAGGTGCAATTCTGATGAAAAGAGCAGATCATCCATTACATAAAAATTGCCTTGCACATGTGAAGGACAATCATAAGCTATAGAAGAGGAAAAGTGATTGGCTAAATGGGGAGAAATACTAGAAAGTATTACTAAAATGTCAGATGCCTCTTAGCCAAATGTTAATTAAGAAGAAGCCTAGAATTTTACCAGAATTTAAAGTCTGGTGGTGAAAATGCTGCTGACAAACTTTCTTTTGCAGACCTAAGACAGTTCAGTAGGTTCAAATTCATTTGGGTCTGCACAGGATCAAAGGGAACACAGTGTAAACATATTAGCTGCTGAGAAGTTATCTGCAGACATTGGCAGAGATAAATACCTGTCTATAGACAGATTGTCAATAATACAGTAGGTACTGGTCTAGATTTTGGGAGTGTGGGGAAAGATGCTGCAGATAATGAGTGCTGCAAATGGAAAAGAAGATATAGCCAAATATTTGATTGAACAGATAGAAAGTCCAGGCTTGGCCACTTGTGGTGGCTTATGCCTGTAATCCCAGCATTTTGAGAGGCCGAGGCAACCACTTGAGTCCAGGAGTTTGAGACCAACCTGGGCAACATGGCGAGATCCCCATCTCTACAAAAAAATACAAAAAAAAAAAGTTAGTTGGACATGATGATGCACACCTGTAGTACCAGCTACTCTGGGGGGTTGAGGCAGGAGGATCTTTTGAGCCCAGGAGGTCGAGGCTGCAGTGGGTCCCGATCAAGCCACTACACTAAAGCCTGGGTGAGACAGTGAGACCCTGTCTCAAAAAAAATTTTTTTAATGTGCAGGTTCACATTTTTATTTGGGTAGAAATCCATCTAAGGAAGCTGAGTATTGGAAACATGTTTGTGCAAGAAAGAAATAAAGAAGGGAATGAAGGGAGGTATAAAAGAAGTCTCTGACTCAGTGGCAAACTGAGAAAGAATGTTTCAAGAAGAGAAACAATTTGAAAATACTCTTCCATGGTAACTCTTAGGAATGAACATTAGGAGGCATGAGAATCCTTATTAAAACTCCCCCTGTATGTCCTAGACTCTCAGTCACTTTTTTTAAGATCTATTTTCAAATTCTCACCTATTCTTTCAAACCTGAAAAGAGAAAAGAGAAACAGAAACCTAATGGGTCTTTAAGATCATTAGGCTCAACTTCCCTCTACTTCCTGAGAGCAACTGAAAAACTGGGAACAAGGCCTTTCTCTCCATGACCAATCCATTCTTAAACCTGGTCACCTGAGGAGATTCTACATCTCTATCTTACTATTTCACTTTTTCAATTATACGGATTCTCCCAATTTTCCTAACATTTAACATAAACTATCTCTAATATTCTTCTATTCTTCTTTATTTATTGGTGTGTAAATGACCGAGACTTTTTATGCTCAAATAATTACAATTTAATGGAGTCACAAAACCATCTGTCATCAGCTAAGCTCTCATAGGCATAAGTATTGTCTACCAAATTTTTATAAATCTCCAAACACCCATAACACAATTCTACAGATTTCTCTAATTAGCTGGCATTCACAATTCTATATAATAAGGAGAATTTGTGTAAATTAGTTTCTTGCTATTTGTTTTTCTTTTCCTGTAAGACTACTGTTAACCGCTCTCTTCGTAGCTTATGACTTTGGGGATGATTGCAATTCCTACTGCTCTATGCCTCCCAGACTCTGCTTAGTAAACATGCCCAGCAAAACCTGTGCAGGAACCATGCTTTGCACTATGCACGTGTTTTATTTTGTTGACAAATAGTTCAAAATAGCAACCTATTTGTAAATACCACTTTTATGTATCTGCTATCACTCCATATCATAACCCAATATTTTTTACTGTAAGAGCTTTCATCTCTATGAAGAATCTGGAATGTCAAATTGATATCAGATGGCTTTATTTGTACAATGATTTAAAAAAGATTACGTGATTGCTTTTCCACTATTATGGAAAATATCTTATCAATAGCCAGAATGATTCCACTTCAGTTATATTTCACTAGTTTATCTAAAACCATTGTGTAAGAATATTTTGTTTCTTTCAGTTTCTTATTTTCTTATTTCTCCTTTCTGACTATTCAAACCACTGTTTTCAAAACTATTTTTACTTTCACTGTATAAATTAGCACTATTTCTGAAAATTTCACTATGATACAAATTTGTACCCTATTTAAATGTCTTGTAATTATTTTGGGTTATCTAGAACTTATAACAAACCTTGTGCCACAGTCATTAAAATTAAGCTGACTTTTAAGAAACATTTTTCAACTTGTTTCATTTTTGACATGAGTTCCAAGTTTCAGTTCAACAAAATGTACTACATTGAACTATTCTACTGTTGTGGAATAAAATTGAAAACTTAAAAAAAAAGTGATAATAACCCAAACCAAGGAAACAGACATGAAAATTATATGTATTCCATTTGTTTTAGAGCTAAAAAAAAAAAATTTAAAAAAAAAGTCTTAAAAGGAGATCTTAAAGTTCAGCCTACTTAAGTAGCTTCCATCAAAAAGTAAAAGATTTAACATAAATTTAAAAGATACTTGAAAGTACATTGCTACACTCAGATTCATCTAAAGTAGAAGTGAAGCAGAATTGTCTGAATAATTTTGCCAATAAACTCCGTACCCTGTTTCACTTTGCTTTGCTGACATACTTTCTGAATAGGAAGGAATCATGAAGGTTATTTTACATTCTTAAATTTAAATGACGTTTCTTATAAATAATAAACTACCCAAAATGAATTTGAAATTACCTCAGGTTTCTCTTTCACTTAAAATGCATACTCCCAATGAAATACTCTGAGACAATATTGAAAGTTCAGAGTTATAACTTATATAAATATATATGAAACTGCATATATTATAATTTGTATAAGCAAATGTATATATACAGTATATATATGTATGTATATGTGTATAAATATCTTCATATATATCTTAATCCTAAAGTTTCTACTACAACTCTTTTAATTATTACAATTGAAAACTATTACTTTATAAAAGGTTATTGCTGGGAGGCCAAGGCGGGCAGATCATGAGGTCAGGAGTTCAAGACAAGCCTGGCCAACATGGTGAAACCATGTCCCTACTAAAGATACAAAAAAAATTAGCCAGGTGTGGTGGTGCATGCCTGTAATCCCAGCTACTTGAGAGTTTGAGGCAGGAGAATTGCTTCAACCTGGGAGGCAGACTGCAGTGAGTGGAGATCACACCATTGCACTCCAGTCTGGGTGACAGGGTGAGACGGCATCTCAAAAAAAAAAAAAAAAAAAAAAAAAAGGTTATTGCACTGGGATACTTGACATCTTCTATACAAGCTATTTAGATCCACATCTACATAAAAAAATAAGAATTAATTTTTAGTCCTGGGAAAAGAATATAAACTAATGTACTATCTGGTACTATTTTGCTATAAATAGAGCTCATATGTTTCTTACCTTTAAAAGCCAATAAAATAGATATTGCTCAAATGTAAACAGAAATTAATATTTATTCATAAAATAACATATATAAGAGGCAACAAAATGTTAAATCATGTTCCAGTTTAGTAAATATCTGAAAATATTAAACTGGAAGAATAAATCACTTTGGTTATCACGAACTAAAACAGTGATTTCCACATCTTGATTGAAATAAGACATTAATAGAGTTTCAGACATATTTTCCCTAAATAATAGCAAATCACAGCTTGACTACTCAGATATCCTGATACCTACTTATTATAAAAGAGGAAATTATAATTATAAGCAAGCCACACATATCAAAATAAAACAAGTATTGATTAGTTTGTCTTCTGAGTTTGTTTAAAGTACAGAAAATTAACATGTCAGTTTAGTTACCTACCAGCAATGACTGGATTTTATCAGTGTTGTCATCTCTACAAACAGCATCAAATTACAATCCCTCTTCCCATAACATAAGCACCATGCCAGAAGAGACAACCAAAGTAAACCATCTAGCCGTGAGTAATGAATACTTTGGGCTGGTTGGAATCCACTTAGTTGAGGAAAGAGAAAAGAGAAGTGGCTCATTAGGGCATTTCCTGAACCCCGGTTGGAATTTCAGTTAAGGAAGAAGAAATGACACAGCAGTTTCAAGTTAAGACGACTTCCTTTCTTTATCTGAAATATGCCACTAATTTGAGAAAGAGCACTCCTACAAAACTACTCCACAATACTGTGACCACAGGAAAAGCTCTTGTTGGTCCCATTGTGGCTCCATAATTAACAATTCTTACCAGAATATACACAAGCAGTACATGGTTGTTATCAAAATGGTCTGAGATCCTACATTTATTGCAACATGTTATGCTTCACAATGAACATTTCTTCAACAAATTGACCTGCATCATTTTTTTTTTCAATTTTAGGAATTGCACGTTTGTTTACAGCATTAATAGATTTTGAGCTTTTGTTTAAGGCCATTGCATTTTCCATATTTTCTATAATCAAGTTTTTCTTACATATGATTTTACTCCTAAAGTGACTCCAGGATAATTTTTATCTTGTCCAAGAATATTTTATCTTCCCATGTAGATTAAGAATACACAATTCAGCTTATTAGCTTTCTTTGACTTATTATTATTATTTCCATCCCAATTTAGTTTGTATTTTTAAGGGACATGAATACAGGATACTCACTGCCTTTACAAATTAAACAGATAAAGAGGTCTCATTTCATGTCTTAGGTGTCTCAGGAACTTAAAATGGAAAGATACAACTTTGTTCTCACCCTGTAATTCACCTGTGAAACTCTGAATTCATTCTTGTAACAGTTACATGACTTTCTTGTCCTACCTATATTTTTAAAAATATATGCAAAGCAAGGCATTTATGCAAGCTACTAAAGTTTAATGTGAAGGTTACATTCAGATTTCTCTTGCCTTTGTGATCTAAAAATTGTGCAATTAAATTGACATTTGTGTTTGTCAAGAAGTGGAGATTATATGAAAATATTGCAGCACTGTATCTTCTGTAAGAACTTCAAAGCTATTAAGTAAAAAAATTGTTCTATCACTATCAATAGCACATTTTTGAGTCACCTTACCTTTTCTGGTTGTTTTATCATATATCTAAATCTCCTAAGGTGACTGGAAATAGTAAATAATTAAGTGTAAAATCAATTTATTTAGATTAGTATTAGAAATAAGCAACATTCATACCAGAAACATTGTGAGAAAAGAAAATATTTGGGATTTTAACTCAGAAAATACTTTAGATTAAATTAGAGTTTGATACATTTGTATGATACAATGTGTTTAACATATTCAATATACTTGTATAAAATACATTTGTGAGATTCAGAAGGTAAATTTTAAAGCTGTATTACTATGTGGGCTTCAACAGTTGGAAACATGCACATAGATACATATTCATACCTGAAAGAATAAGCATCAATTTGTTAATATCAGTTATTTCCCAATGGTGGCATAATTGGGTAGTTATGGGTTTTTTTACATTTTTATGTATTGCTTCTATATTTCATATAAAGTGTGGTGATTCCTCTATCTAAAACCAGAAATACCATTCAACCCAGCAATCCCATTACTGGGTATATGCCCAAAGGAATATAAATCAATCTATTATAAAGACATATACATGCACATGTATGTTCACTGCAGCACTGTTCACAGAGGAAAGACATGGGATCAACCTAAATGCCCATGAATGGTAGACTGGATAAAGAAAATGTGGTATGTATACATCATAGAATACTATACAGTCATAAAAAGAATGAGATCATGTCCATTGCAGGAACATGGATGGAGCTGGAGGCCATTATCCTTAGGAAATTAATGCAGGAACAGAAAACCAAATATCGCATCTTCTGTCTTATAAGTGGGAGCTAAATGATGAGATCACATGACATATAGAGGGGAACAACATACACTGGGGCCTATCAGAGGGTGGAAGGTTGCAGGAGCGAGAGGATCAGGAAAAATAACTAATGGCCACTAGGCTTAATACCTGGGTGACAAAATAATCTGTACAGCAAACTCCCATGACACAAGTTTACCTATATAACAAACCTGCACATGTATCACTGAACTTAAAATAAGTTAAATTTTTTAAAAATCATGCATGTCATTTGTAATAAAATATAGTTTTCATTTCAAAAATAGTTTATAAATCACACTTTTAGTATAGTATACTACTTGCCACAAAATAATTTTACCACAAATTATCTGCTCCCTTATGACAAGAATAAGGGAGATCTTATAAATAACTGATATAATTCAAATCCTACCTTCTCTCTTTACCTGATTGATGTTTACAGACTCCCTGCAAGAAGCATTTCAATTAATCACGTGACAAAGAAAAGGGCAAGACATCTTCTCATGATTCATCAAAAAAAAAAAATCTTTGTTTCTGAGGATGTATCCTACTCCTCGCATTTAAATGGCCAAGTTCTGGCCATTCTATGCCTGAAATTCTTCTCACAAAGAAGAAATGTGTCAAAGTGCTTGGCTGCAGGAACTTGGTTAAGAGTCAGACTGATTTGGTCTCAAGTCCCAGCTCTACCTCTTTCTAGCTATGGCACCTTGGTTAAAATACTTCACGTCTCTTTGCCTCAGTCTCCTCAGCTGTAAAACAGAGAAACTAATAGTACCTAGAGCAGGGCTAGTATGAAGATTAAATAAAGAATAGAAGTAAATTGTTGAAACAGTGCCAGGCATGTAGAAAATGCTGTGTGAGTTTTACCCATTTTCCTCCTTTTTCAGTTGCCTCTTTCAATTTCTTTATACTGTCCCTGCCATTCTCCATCCTCCACCCATGTCTACCCACTCCCTATACCGGTACCCAAATACTCCCATTTGTTATCATAGATGAATTATACGTCATCTTATGCAGGGAACAGCTCTCTCCATTTATACCAGATCCCATCCCTCTCACTACCCAAGAACATCACCCAGCAATGCCCTCCTCTCACTTGTAACCTACAGTGCCAAACATTGACTCGACCAGATCATTCCCTTTAGAATACAAGAAAGTTCTTTCTCCCACCTAAAGGAAAACAAATAACCTTCTCTAGACCCTACTTCTCCCACCTGATGTTACTCCATTTGTTTGTGCCCTTTTTGAAAAACTCAAAAGACCTATCAATACTCACTGTCTTCAATTCCTCTTTTCCCATTCTTTCTTAAGCTCCTTCTAGTAAGACTTTGTGCTCCACCAGAGCACCAAAGCTGCCCTTGTCAAGATTACCAATGACCTCCATCTTGCCAATCAAATGGTCAGTTCTCACTCCCAACTGACTTTCCCTATCAGCAGTGAATGCTTGATCATTCTCTTCTCCTTTAATGCCCTTTTTATGGGTTTTCAGGGCACTACAGACTCAAATTTTCACCTATGTCACTGAGTATTTCTTCTCATTCTCCTTTGCTGTTTCCTCTCTTCTCTAATTTATTAATAGTGAAATGTCCTAAGTCTCAGCCTGTTCTTTCCCCTACTCTAGCTATACTCATTACCTTGGCTATATCATGTACTCTCATGACTTTATATCATCTATATATTAATGACTCTCACGGTCATACCTCCAGACCTGATATCTCTCTTGAATTCCATGCTCATATATCCAACAACCTACTTGATGTTTGCATTTTCATGTGTTACAGACAACCAAAATCTTCTCTTCCAACCATGCACCACTTGCAGCCTTCCCCAACTACATTAATACCATCTTCATCCCTCCAGCTCGCGCCTCTCTTTCTCTATACCCTTCAAAGTGTCCATCAGTAACTCCCGTGAGCTCACCTTCAAACCCACCTGGAATTTATCTGCTTCATCCAACTTCCATTGCTATTATCTGAGTCAAAGCTAACCTCATCTCTCACCTGGATTGCTGCAAAGACCTTCCACCTGCTCTCCCTCCTTCTGTCTTTGTTACACATACACTCACACACACATGCACACACACAAACGCACGCACGCAAACACACAGTAACCAGAGTAGTTCTCTTAAAACACAAAGCTGGTCATGTAGCTTTTCTGTTCAAAACTTTGTCAAAGCATTCCTCATACTCAGAGGAAGAGCTTAAGTCATTCCAATTCCTTAAAAGGGTGTCTAAGGTCCTAGGCCTACACACCTCCTTTAACTCTTTGTGGAATATCAGCTTCCCAATGAAGTTTTTCCTGACCTGTCTAAAATTCCACCATTCTCTTGTCTTCCCCATCTACCCCCACTGACACTGTTTATTCTCCTTACCTTGCTCTGCTTGTTCTTTTTTCCGTAGACCCCATTACCTACCAGGTTTTCATTTAATTTCAATCATTCGTTGGAAAGAAGGCTTCACAAAGACCAGGATCCCCGTCTGTTTGCTGATGGACATATCCTAAGCACTAATCACTAAATGATTAAATGTGTGATTTTTCTAAATTTTATTCCCTTTATTTATAATCATAAGAAAATTCCCTACTGCCTAAATTTTGACTCCAAATTCTCTAGGATCACTCATAAATGTCTTCTCAACTAAATCTGAGCCTGAATTTCAAGCTTTACCATAATATGTTCTCGCTTTCTTTAGGTTAGAATGTCCCCCTGCAAGACTCTCCTCTCTTCGAAGTCTAGATTATACGTGACCTCCTGTCTGTACTTTCCTTGAAAGATACAGAATTAAGTGCTCTTGTGTGTATGTATATGAATTGAGGACACTTTACACATATTTCTATTATAAGCATTCATGTTAATATTTTTATTCTCTCAACATGTTGCAAATTCAATATAATAGCCATCAAAATTCTAGTTTTATTCCATTGGGTATATTTGCTAATATTTACCAAGAAGAATAAATGAAAAAGCATAGCCAAAATATTTTGAAAATTAAAAAAGTGAAGAAGGATTGAACAATGAAATATTAAACACATGATAAGACTACGCTAATTAAAACAGCTTACTACTAATATATAGTAGACAGAAAGTGAAAGCCTTCTGCATTTTTAGAAATTTAGCACATGTTGAAGGTTGCATTTTACATCAGAATGAAATAAATGTATTTCTTAATAAATACTTTTAGGACAAGTATCTAATAATTTGTTGAGAGAGAGAGAAAGAGAATGGAAAAGACAGAGATCCGTACCTCCACTTACCAAGAATTTAATTTCAAATACCTTAAAGATTTAAACATAAAACTTTTAAAATGAGGCTCACAAAAATATGTGACTACGTCGTAACCCACAAAGTGGAGAAAAAAATCACTAAATATAAATTTTGGCCACACAAATATTAAATCTCCAAGAAAATAATTATTTTTAAATTTCACAAAACCAAAACTGGGAAAATATTTTTCCATATGTTAAAAACATATAATATATAGATAATTGCTATACTGTATTGTCGATTTTTTTGCCTCATTTGTCTTCTTTCCTGAAAATGTGCTTATTTTGGAATTGGACCATAACATTTTCTTCTTTGTATTATAGTTCTGTCTTAGTTTTATCACACTGAAAATTGTGTAAAATGTATGCCTCAGATGTTTCCCAGGCAGAGAGGAAAAGAGCTAGGGTATTTACACTCTCCAGTAGTTGTCAGTCACTGGTTTCAGGCTGCCTTCACGAACACATTAATTTCCAGGCACATGCTTCCCAAGTTGCAAATGGGCAAAGTAGTTCATATCATGCAGAAAGCAGCTCTCTGACAAAACTTAAAAGTGCTAGCTTTCTGAAACAAGCTGTCATTCACTGAAATGATATAGGGGATATGGACCAAATACCATCAGCATGTGCCAGTTACCTAGAATTGGTCTTGTCACATAGTAGAGAGTATATATTAAATATATGCCTTATTGTTCTTTACATTAGTGTTCCCATAGAAACTAATGCTGTAATTATTTATTCATTGCTTAATAAGCTTCCATTAAATACCTGCCATTTGTCAGGCATTAGGTATATAAAGCCAAACACTCCTAGTCTTTACCCTCAAGGTGATTAAATTCTAATCAATTTTTAAAGATAAATTACCCATGGTTTAAATTAATCCATAATTTAAAAAGTAATTTAATGGGATAATATACAAAGCAGAAAATGAAAACTGGTATCAGGAATAAAAGGATTGTTTTCCTTATATCTGACTTTTGACCAGGCACAGGACGTTGGAATGAGAAATGCCATGGAAGCAGAGGTTGTCCTGGTTTCCAAAGTCAAACATAAGTTGGTCAGTAAGGCAACAATTGATAATAGATAACATTTAAGTTTAAAATATTATAAAATAATGCAGGGAAAAAAATATTGTTTGCCAAATGGCAGCTAATACATTTTTGGAAATGGACTCAGAAAGTAGTTCTGCAAGTAAATAAATAGTAGAGGAGAAGATCTCATATTAGCCCTTCAGAAAGAAAGAATAATTTATTGCTACATTAGATTGCTTTCACAGAAGTATCAAAAATAAAAGGCTACTAGTACAAATATTTTTAATGGCAATTGATTTTGTACGTGGGATGTTGAGGGTCTTTATGCCTATAACAATGCCTTTTCTGTTAGCAACAAGTAGGCCAGTTAAAGGCAATCATTAATTTATGAAAACTTCTAATCCGTTAAATCTGAATAAACTTAGCTTCATTCTTAAAAATCTAAGGCAAAGGAAAATATCCATGGCTTGTAAGAAATTTAGAAATAAAGTACAAAATCAGTATCACTATAGAAAACGAAATCTGACATGGGCGCATAGAACTGGATTTTTTATGCTAATCATGGATCAGAATTGTACCTTTAGAATTGTTAATATTATAATTAGATTTTTTGGCAAATAATTGGCATTAATTATTCAAAAGTCAGATTTTATTACCAGTTTGAGAAATGCGGAAGAAATCAGGAAGTGAAAGTTTCCTACTTTTATGTGATAATACTAGATTTTGCCTGGATAACACTTTAAGACAAATATTAAATGTCAAATTTGACCTTGGCTTCCAATAACATTTAAGAACTACAAATCATCTAAAATATAGGAGTTCATCCCTCTAAAAGACTAAAATTGAAACTTACCAAGATTTTTACTATTTCATTAGCATACTAGTAAGCATAATATTAGTAAACTTTTGAAATGTCTTTAAAACTGCATGAGGTTTTACTCTACCAAAGTTATTATGTCCTTAACAAGAAGCATGTCAGACAAAAATGTGGAGGAACACATATAAAATGTGCATATCACTATACAATTGCAAAAGTAGTACTTTTTCACTGCTAAAATGCATTTCATCTACCTCGATGAGCTTCAGAAACATCAACTCATCAATATCTCACCAGTCAGCAGAAGTACATGTACTTATCATTGCTCTGTGAGAAATGGGTAAAATCAATCAAAAGAAGCATATGACTTTCCCAAGTTTTCTGTCCCCTGCAAATCAGTTGATGAGAACAAGGAGTTTCTAGAAACCTTTAAGGCATTAATGTAATTTAATTCTTCTATAATATCAACGACTAAAATTTCTCTAGAGCTTATATTTAATCTTGGCATACACTAGAGTATTAAACAAAGAACCAGTCCATCTAAAAATTTTGAAGTAGGCAAAACCTGTCTTTAACATGCAATCTCTGTGTCCTTTTCCCCTTTGCCCGACAGGTGCCATGATCCCTTATCATTTCCCCATTTTTGTCACTATCTAAAACTATTTTTAGAAAACATTCTAATTCATTACATACCTTACTCACTAAGGCATAAACGACTGATCAGACTTAAAATATTCTCCTTCCCAAAGGCATTTGCATTTGGAAGATAATGTATCCTGAAGGTAAAGAAGGAAAGATGTATTTAAAATTGGGAAAGGAAGATTATGTATGAAATTTCAAAAATCAAAAATATTTCATGGAGGCTACCATCTCATGTGAGCATGCTATATTCAAACTAGAGAGCATATTACCCATAAAAGAGATGAAAGTAAAGCTTCCTCCTTTGTAATGTTAGAATGTTCCAAATGAGATGGCATGTCTCATGGTTGACATTGTAGCTTCCTAGAGATTAGAGAAATTACAAGTCTTCTAGAGCCTGCCAAAGTTATACAGTTCCTCTCTGTCAGGGTAGGATAGGATATGCTGGTGTAACAAAAACTCCATATAAACATAGAGTGTTAAAAACAAAATGTTATTTCATTCTCTACATGTCCAAAGTGGATTAGTGGGGCAGTTCTTTTCCTCATAGTTACTCAAGGACACAGGATAATGGAGGCTCCAACTCCAAATATGCTTTCAGCACTACTGAGAGATGAAACGGAATGTGGAAAACCACATACAGGTTTTTAAAGTTCCTGCAGAAAGTGACATTCATCACTTCTGTCTATCATTCATTGACCAAAGCAGTCAATGGTTATGCCTCCTTCAAAGGAAATTAACCTGCAACCCAATTATATGCTAAGAGAGAACTAGAATATGTTATTAGGACTAACGACCATGACATTCTGCTAATTATCTTTAACATATCAACTTTTCCCAGGAAATCACTCTTAATAAAAGTTAGTTTTTCTATAATGTCATATAAGAAACAAATTCAGTCCATCAAATAATAAACTGTAAACTGTATCCTTAACCATTTTACTATAAGTACAAATAAGAAGAAAGAAGAGGAAAAAAAAAAGAAATTATAAGAAGAAAGGAGGGAGTAGGCAGATAGATAGTTGAAGATGACAATAACTTTGATAATCATGATTTGGGAATAAAATCTAAAACGAAAGAAAATTCTGTGTTTGTGTGTGCATATGTGTGTGTGTGTTCATCAGTATTATGATTCTTGTTCTCAAGATATATGCCAAAACACCTTCCAGAATCTTTCAGCAAAGAGAAAAAGTCATCTTTCAGAGGAACATCAAACTATGACAGAGACATTTCACAAATTTGCTACAACCAAACAGAAAGTTTTCCGCAGGAAACTAATAACTATAACAGCACAATTATTATTAAAGAAATAAAACTTGGAAAGGGTAATAAAACCAGAGAGATAGAAAAAGAAATAAGTTAAAATATTTTTACGTTTCCTATTTGGAGTTTTTTATTCGTTTAGTGGTTAAAAAATGACCTTTAATATAAAACTCCATTTTGAGTTCTTTTATTCTTTCAGAGGTTAAAAATGTCCTTCAATACAAAAAAAAAAATCATCAATGCACAGTTCTTTTTTGAATTTATAATTTTTGGTTGATATTTTTAACTGTGATGAAACTACAGTCCAACAAAGTAAAATTAGATAAAAGAGGAGAACTGGGGTAAGTTACCCTTGTTCCTCAAGTAAGACAGGATATACTTTGCAATAATCCAAAAAATCTAAATGTGACCTGAACAAAGAGAGAGAGAGACAAAGTATAAAATGTTTTCTTAGGGATAACTCATACTCTTGGTGACAAGAAGTGTTAATGGTGTCCTGAAACCTTTTGATCACTGGTTACTCCATTATGTGGGAAAAACATAGGAAAATAAACATAGGAAAAACAGAGGAAAATGAAAGACTCACAGTACTTCAATAAAAGTTGTCAACAAATCCCAAGAAAATGATTGCATTGGCAGGAATAGTTTTTTTGTTTTAATTGATACTATTTTAGGAAGCAGCTAATGCTTGTTCTTATTTCCTAGTTTAAAAAGTGAATATATGCACACACATATATAACTAGAAAGTGATATATTAATATTTTCTATTAACAAGTTTTTTATCTCATAAAAGATATTCTTTGGCTTCTGAAGAGAAGCCAAAATAAATATCAAATAGGCATTTCAGATATCCCTTCCTTTAAATGTTTAGAGTGATACATAAAATAGAAATTGCAAATATTTGATATTTTAATATTATTTTTTGCTTTACAATAGCAATATTAGTGTTCCATTTTAATTTATCTCCCCAGGTTAATAATCTATCATAACGACCAAATTACACAGTGTTGTATTGGTCACCTTAAGGTGCCCGGATCAATGACATTGAACCTGGCAAATGCAGTGCACACTCACAATGCCTAGCCTCTGCCATCATGGGTGTTGAAACTGTCTCCTCTCCAGAGCATTTTCCCAGCCCCATCTCTGTCATTTGGGTCTCATCTAATAAGATTTAACCATGAGTTGCTATACTCCATGCATGGCCTCTGCATTTGTGTGTATTGTGATTCTTACGTCAAATGGTAAAGAATAACATTAGAGTATTCACTTTTATTTTGACAGAGTTCAAATGGCAAAATAAATTAGATATACTGTCACAGCTTAGGAAATTTAAAATGAAATATGTTGTAGTCAGGTGGAGGTTTCCGCTGGGGAAATATTAAAACCTAATTTCCCAGAATACTTAGTTCACGCATCTCAAATATCTATCTCCTGTCGTGACACTGAGATGAAAAGGATTGGTTAAGTTTGCTAACTGAACTATTTCCCACAGTGTAAATAACTGAGTGTTAGTATAGACTAGTATGGAAACATACTAATTATCACTGGGTGTAAGCTATGTGAGTTGTCTTATCTTTTCACATAATGTTTATATGTATTGCATTTCCCGTATTGTTTCCTTTTGCTTTGCCGATAACAACTAATGAGGAAAAGAAAGGAAGGCATTAAAAAAAGAAGAAAAAAAAAACTTCCAACAAAACTGCTAGAGAGAGAAAGCCGACTATTATAAAATATAAGCACAATTTCATTGAAATATCAGCACCAGATTCAAGTAATTTGGGGCATGTGTATTATGTGCCAGGAGATTTCACTTACATATGTTATAGAATGCAGTGATTTAAAAAACAAAACAAAAAACAGGTAATACACTTCAGAAATTTTAAAGTTAGAAAACTGGAAAATTAGCCCCTTGAAAAATTTCAATCTGAAACAAGGGAAAACAAGAGCTGGTTATTAGCAGTGATCACGATGGTATATGTGAAAATCTGTGACAAGTAATGGTGTGCTCAGAAGTAATCCTCTTCTCCTGTGTATAGATCTTGCTAATCACATAGAAAACTCTACTTCATTGTCCGATTTCAACTGAAAGCAGGCAGAGCTTTGAAAAACCCAGAGATTTCATAGGTTTTATAATCCTTGTGATGCTCTTCCTGTTTCAGACACAGCTCTGAAACAAAGACAGCGCATACCCACACGCACAGACGCATGCACACATGCAAACATTGTGGCTGTTGGCGCCTCTAACCCTTCCAGGACAGAGCTGCATGATCAGTCGTTCCCAAAACAAAGGGCAAGAGATGCATCTCTCACACAATATGCAAACCTACAATTGTTCACCTTCGGCTGACAATCTGACACAAAGCTACAAATCAAGCATTAGAAAAACACAAGTGTGACAGGGAAGAAACAATAGTGGAAGTGGTGCCTAGTAACCTTAATTTTAGAGAAAAAAAGAACAGGTGAATGTAGCTGACACAGTTAGATTTTAGACATTTATATAATCAATTCACAGAGTATAGATGGCAAAGTGAAAATGACGTTTTAGCACAATAAGATAAATGCAATCCCACAGTTACCACTGAGAGTTGCTAGAATGGCATTCTTTTCTAGAATAGAGCCATGGAAGAACATTCTTGTCTTTAGAATACATATAATACAGCATAAGCGTTAGAAGAATTGTACTGTATATGAAGAGGAAACAACTAAATGGGTTATGTAGACTCACTCAGGGCAATACACACTGCAGATAATTTTGACCAGACATTGACAAAAAGAGAAACCATATGAGTTAGGTAACATTCCGTATCATGAGTATGTTCAGAGTTGTGGAGCTAATGTTATTTAATTCTGAATATTAAATGTTTAGTTGAAAGTAGAACTTTGCAATTAAAATGGACAAATTTGAATTCACGATTGATTTGTTAATAGTTTATCCCTATAAGAACATTAAACTTAACCTTGGACATAATTAATAATCCATAATGACTTCTTATTAACCATAAGTGTGGCAAAATTATTTGGAAACTTGAACTAAACATTTTAAAAAAAATTTTCCATGCCTGAATCCAACAGTGTGCGGGACTCATTCAGGAGTCAGGCAGAGATGATGGGGAAAATGAATCAGAATAAGTCAATATGTAGGTCAATATGACTCTTCTCCCTCTAAATTCCATAAAGATATTGGGTGCAGCACAGCAACATGGCACAAGTATACATATGTAACAAACCTGCACGTTATGCACATGTACCCTAGAACTTAAAGTATAATAATAATATAAAAAAAAAGAACTCTCTTTAGTTCAATGGAGAAATTGCTGAATAAACATCAAAATTATAAAGCTGAATGACATATTTGGACTTCTGTTAAAGCTAATGACTCATATTTGTCAAAAATCTAAAATAAACTTTCCTTACATTGAGAGAGATGACAATAATATGTGAGAGAGTTGATCACAAATATATGTACTTTTGTTGCTAAAACTTGAATCTTTGTACTCGTTAACTCAAACTGCCTTGACTTCTCATGTTTATGCAAAACAGGTTTTTTGGGAGTAGAAAAGAGAGGTACTATAACATCAGAGGAAATCATCAAAGAACTAGTGGCAACATCTTAAGGCTTTTATCAAAGTAGTGAGGGAATGCATTAAAGCAACAATATCTGAAGCTTACATGTGATGGGACTACTAAATTTAATAGTGTATCTTATGAACATATGTGGATATAATGATTTTCCTGGAAGAATACTCCACTCTTAAGGACTTTTTTTTCTGAGTAACAGAACATGATTCTCTCAAGGCAATTTGAAAAAAAAATCCACCAATATTTCATTAATAATAGATGCCACACACTCTACAAACAGAGGACCAAAGTTTTTTAAAAACTGTATGAACTACAAGCAAAGGTCATACAAATGGGAATAAGCTTATGGATGGAAAAAAGTTCTTAAAGATATCAGTCATCAAATTGTTGCTAGAAAATACTGAACTAAATCATGGGTAAAGTGGGACTGAACTAAATCATGGGTAAAATACATAAGCATTTAAGTAAAAATAAGAGGTTCTCATCTTGCAAATCTCACTAAGCAAGCTGTGATAACATTTGAAATATTTATTTACATTTATCAAAATGTGTTAACTATAAGCCATTTCTTACTCTCAAATAAAACATACTAAAAGCAGTATGCTATTCCTGCAAATAACAGGAAGAAAAGGAAAAGAAACATATGAAAATACATCTAAGTATTGAACAGTGTGACCACCTGACGCACTCCTACTAAGAAATGTCATGGAAGGTTAATAATGGATTAACATACACTGAGAAGTCCAAAGTCAACTTCTTATGCATATTCAGTCTACTTCAGGTCATAAAATGATCCAAATGCTATTGAGGTAGTGAAGTAGATTGTGAGGTAGATTGTGTAGGTGAGAATAGTAATACTACAAAGGAAGACTCTTCTAGGTGCCATTTGGGGCACTCCTGTAAATGTGAACTACAAATCTCAAGGATTCAATTTATGGGGCTCTCAGCTGCCATGTAATTCTTAGTTATTTTCTCAAAAACAAGAAAGTAATCTACAGTCTCTGAAATTATATCATCTACATGTACGGCAGAATTAGAGTCTAAGTCTTTCACTGTGAAAGATGTTAAGTTTTACTCAGAAGTTGTAAACTTGGGCCTCTGAATATTAAATACAAAAGTGACTTGCCCTAAGAAAGGCAGGAGTTGGATCCATTAAATGAAGTTTAAAATTCTCACAGGCATATCCTTCATCATGGCCAGAGCAAGTCTGGCCAGGCAAGCTAATAATGTGTTACCCCTTTTCTAATTGATATTTTAAGGTATTTGTACAAAATGTATTTGATAGGAGTGGGTGTGTGCTCTTACTACTAATAATAAACCTTTTTATATTCGAAATAAGAAAGCATTACATGCTTTGAACATAACACTTAAGTTATTTGAAATATTCTTTCTTTTCACAGTGTTATAGACACAAGAACAGCTGTGACTAACCTACACTTATTTTGTGATACATACTTCAGAACAGAAGTTTATTTTCTTTTGACTACTGTATAAGCAAACTATTCTTCAATTTCTTTCATTTCTTTTCAGTTTTTTGACAATTACTTGGGAAGTACATTTAAGGGTTTAATGGTTAGGTAATAAAGTGAATCACTGGTTCCTAATCAACAGCCAAATGCTGGATATCATTTTTCTTCAGCATCTTGACTGCCTACACCTGCTGACTGCAGGCATCTGCCAGCTGCCTTTCTCAGGCTAGGAGACATAAACTGTAGTTCCACTTGTAACCTGCCTCTTTAAGATGCAAAATACTCCGCTGGGACAGGCTAGCATTGTGATGAGGTTTTTTTCCCCCAGATTTATTTCCACTCAGAAGCACTGTCTACTTTAGAAGAGGGACAAAATTAGATTTCACCAGTTATGTAAGGAATGATGTGGGGAAACCTGAGGAAACTGTACCCCTCTATCTAATGCATCCCAGTGGGTCCTAAAAATTGGCAGCCTATAACTGGTACCAGTAGAGTGGGGCATTGCTGAAAAGATACCCAAAAATGTGGAAGCGACTTTGGAACTGGGTAACAGGCAGAGGCTGGAACAATTTAGAGGGCTCAGAAGAAGACAGGAAAATGTGGGAAAGTTTGGAACTCCCTAGAGACTTGTTGAATGGCATTGACCAAATGCCTGATAACAATATGGACAATAAGGTCCAGGCTGGGGTGGTCTCAGATGGAGATAAGGAACTTTTTGGGAACTGGAACAAAGTTGACTCTCGTTATGTTTTAGCAATGAGACTGGCAGCATTTTGCCCCTGCCCTAGAGATTTGTGGAACTTTGAACTTGAGAGAGATGATTTAAAGTATCTGGTGAAAGACATTTCTAAGCAGCAAAGCATTCAAAATGTGACTTGGGTGCTGTTAAAAGCATTCAGTTTTATAAGGGAAGCAGAGCCAGAAAGTTCAGAAAATTCGCAGCCTGACAATGCAGTAGAAAAGAAAAAGCCATTTTCTAAGGAGAAATTCAAGCTGGCTGAAGAAATTTTCATAATTAGCCAGAAGCCTAATGTTAATCCCCAAGACCATGGAGAAAATGTCTCCAGGCCATGTCAGAGACCTTCACAGCAGCCCACCCCATAACAGGCCCAGAGGCCTAGGAGGAAAACGTGGTTTCGTGGGCCAGGCTCAGGGTCCTCATGCTGTGTGCAGTCTAGGGACTCAGTGCCTGTGTCCCAGCCACTGTGGCCAAGGTAGAGCTCGAGCTGTGGCTTCAGAGGGTGGAAGCCCCAAGCCCTGGCAGCTTCCACTTGGTGTTGAGCCTGTGGGTGCTCAGAAGTCAAGAATTGAGGTCTGGGAACCTCTGCCTAGATTTCAGAAGATGTATGGAATTGCCTGGATGCCCAGGCAAAAGTTTGCTGCAGGGGCAGGGCCCTCACGGAGAACTTCTGCTAGGGCAGTAAGAAAGGGAAATGTGGGGTTTGAGCCCCCACATAGAGTCCCTCCTGGGGCACTGCCTAGTGGAGCTATGAGAAAAGGGTCATCATCCTTGAGACCCCAGAATGGCAGACCCATTGGTAGCTTGCACCGTGTGGTTGGAAAGGCCACAGACACTCAATGCCAGCTGGTGAAAGCAGCCAGGAGGGAGACTGGACCCTGCAAAGTCACAGGGGCAGACCTGCCCAAGACCATGGGAACCCACCTCTCACATCAGCATGACCTGCATGTGAGACCTGGAATCAAAGGAGATCATTTTGGTGCTTTTTAATTTGACTGCCCCACTGGATTTTGGACTTTCATGGGCCCTGTAATCCCTTTGTTTTGGCCAATTTCTCCCATTTGGAATGGCTATATTTACCCAATACCTGTACCCCCATTGTATCTAGGAAGAACTAGCTTGCTTTTGATTTTACAGGCTTATAGGCAGAAGGGACTTGCCTTGTCTCAGATGAGACTTTGGACTGTGGGCTTTTGGGTTAATGCTGAAATAAGGTAAGAGTTTGAGGGACTGCTGGGAAGGCATAATTCGTTTCGAAATGTGAGGACATGATATTTGGAGTGGCCAGGGGCAGAATGATATGGTTTGGCTGTGTCCACACCCAAATCTCAACCTGAATTGTATCTCCTGGAATTCCCACATGTTGTGGAAGGACCCAGGAGGAGGTAATTGAAACATGGGTGGTGGTCTTTCCTGTGCTATTCTCATAATAGTGAATAAGTTTCATGAGATCTGATGGGTTTATCAGAGGTTTCCACTTTTGTTTCTTCTTCATTTTATCTCTTGCTGCCACCATGTAAGAAGTACCTTTCCCCTCCCGCCATGATTCAGAGGCCTTCCTAGCCATGTGGAACCATAAGTCCAATTAAACCTCTTTTTCTTCCCAGTCTCGGGTGTGTCTTTATCAACAGCATGAAAATGAAATAATATAAACTACAA
Source organism: Theropithecus gelada (assembly GCF_003255815.1). Lineage (NCBI taxonomy): Eukaryota > Metazoa > Chordata > Mammalia > Primates > Cercopithecidae > Theropithecus > Theropithecus gelada. Next base: position 140,345,530 of record NC_037670.1, read on the forward strand.
TGCTACAAAAGTGGTCTAAGCCTTAATCCAACATGAATATCATAAAGAAAAGAAATAGTCAGGCATATAGTGATTTATGTAATGCTTTATATTTGTTTCATATCATAAGTTCTAGGAAGGCAGGAACTGGGTCAGCTTACTCACCACTGTACTTCACCACAAAACTTACCACACAACATATAATTAATGTCCACCTTTTTGTTTCAGAAAGATGTATATACAAAAATGGGCAAAATCATGCCATGATTTATAATTTTTGTTATGATAAATGATTCCCATTGCATTGACTATAACATCTGCCAGAGAGGTGAGCTATAACATAGTCCCTTGAATTTATGATTTAAAATCTTCTCATGGAGAAGATAATTTTATTACAATAAAAACAAAAATGATAAATACTTAGAAAGCATTTACTCATGTCAGTGACTCCAGTAAACACTGCTGAAATATAAAATAAATGAATAACCGGGTTCCAAGATGGCCAAATAGGAACAGCTCCAGTCTGCAGCTCCCAGCGTGAGCAATGCAGAAGATGGGTGATTTCTGCATTTCCAACTGAGGTACCGGGTTCATTTCACAAGGGTTTGTCAGACAGTGGGTGCAGCCCATGGAGCAGGGAGGGGCATCACCTCACCCTGGAAGCACAAGGGGTCAGGGAATTCCCTTTCCTAACAAAGGGAAGCCATGACAGAGGGTACCTGGAATATCAAGATACTCACAACTTAATACTGCGTTTTTCGAAAGGTCTTAGCAAACAGCACACCAGGAGACTATATCCCATGCCTGGCTCAGAGGGTCCCACACCATGGATCCTCGCTCACTGCTAGCACAGCAATCTGAGATCAAACTGCGAGTCAGCAGTGAGGTGGGGGGCGGGGTGTCCTCCATTACTGAGGCTTGAGTAGGTAAACAAACTGGGAATCTTGAACTGGGTAGAGCCCACCGCAGCTCAAGGAGGCTGGCCTGCCTCTGTAGACTCCATCTCTGGTGGCAGGGCATAGCTGAACAAAAGGCAGCAGAAACTTCTGCAGACTTAATTGTCCCTGTCTTACAGCTTTGAAGAGAGTAGTGGTTCTCCCAGCATGAGTTTGAGATCTGAGAATGGACAGATTGCCTCCTCAAGTGGGTCTCTGACCCTCAAATAGCCTAACTGGGAGGCACCTCCCAGTAGGGGACGACTGACACCTCATATAGCCGGGTGCTCCTCTGAGATGAAGTTTCCAGAGGAAGGATCAGGCAGCAACGTCTGCTGTTCTGCAGCCTCTGCTGTGATACCCAGGCAAACAGGGTCTGGAGTGGACCCCCAGCAAACTCCAACAGTCCTGCAGCTGAGGGTCCTGACTGTTAGAAGGAAAACTAACAAACAAAAAGGACACCCACACCAAAACCCCATCAGTATGTCACCATCATCAAAGATCAAAGGTAGATAAAACCACAAAGATGGGGAGAAACCAGAGGAGAAAAGCTGAAAATTCTAAAAGCAGAGAGCCTCTTCTCCTGCAAAGGAATGCAGCTCCTCGCCAGCGACAGAACAAAGCTGGACAGAGAATGACTTTGACAAGTTGAGAGAAGAAGGCTTCAGATGATCGGTAATAATAAACTTCTCCAAGCTAAAGGAGGATGTTTAAATCCACTGCAAAGAAGCTAAAAACATTGAAAAAAGATTAGACGAATGGCTAGCTAGAATGAACAGTGTAGAGAAGACCTTAAATGACCTGATGGAGCTGAAAATCAAGGCATGAGAACTATGTGATGCATGCAAAAGCTTCAGTAACCAATTCGATTAAGTGGAAGAAAGGGTATCAGTGACTGACGATCAAATGAATGAAATGAAGTGAGAAGAGAAGTTTGGAGAAAAAAGAGTAAAAAGAAATGAACAAAGCCTCCAAAAAATATGGGACTATGTGAAAAGACCAAATCTATGTCTGATTGGTGTACCTGAAAGTGACAGGGAGAATGGAACCAAGTTGGAAAACACTCTGCAGGATATTATCCAGGAGAATTTCCCCAACCTAGCAAGGCAGGCCAACATTCAAATTCAGGAAATACAGAGAACACCACAAAGATACTCCTCAAGAAGAACAACTCCAAGACACATAATTGTCAGATTCATCAAAGTTGAAATGAAGGAAAAAATCTTAAGGGCAGCCAGAGAGAAAGGTCGGGTTACCCACAAAGGGAAGCCCATCAGACTAACAGCAGATCTCTTGGTAGAAACTCTACAAGCCAGAAGAGAGTGGGGGCCAATACACAACATTCTTAAAGAAAAGAATTTTCAACCCAAAATTTCGTATCCAGCCAAACTAAGCTTCATAAGTGAAAGAGAAAAAAAATCCTTTACAGACAAGCAAATGCTGAGAGATTTTGTCACCACCAGGCCCACCTTACAAGAGCTCCTGAAGGAAGCACTAAACATGGAAAGGAACAACCGGTACCAGCCACTGAAAAAACATGCCAAATTGTGAAGACCATCAATGCTAGGCAGAAACTGCATCAACTAATGAGCAAAATAACCAACTAACATCATAATGACAGAATCAAATTCGCACATAACAGTATTAACCATAAATGTAAATGGGCTAAAGGCTCCAATTAAAAGACATAGACTGGCAAATTGGGTAAAGAGTCAAGATCCATCAGTGTGCAGTATTCAGGAGACCCATCTCACGTGGAGAGACACACATAGGCTCAAAATAAAGGGATGGAGGAAGATCTACCAAGCAAATGGAAAAAAAAAAAAAAAGCAGGGATTGCAATCCTAGTCTCTGATAAAACAGACTTTAAACCAACAAAGATCAAAAGAGATAAAGAAGGCCACTACATAATGGTAAAGGGATCGATTTAACAAGAAGAGTTAACTATCCTAAATATATATGCACCCAATAAAAGAGCACCCAAATTCATAAAGCAAGTCCTTAAAGACCTAAAAAGAGACTTAGACTCCTACACTATAATAATGGGAGACTTTAACTCCCCACTGTCAACATTAGACATATCAACAAGACAGAAAGTTAACAAGGATATCCAGGAATTGAACTCAACTCTGCACCAAGCAGAACTAATAGACATCTACAGAACTCTCCACCCCAAATCAACAGAATATACATTCTTCTCAGCACCACATCGTACTTATTCCAAAATTGACCATATAGTTGGAAGTAAAGCACTCCTCAGCAAATGTAAAAGAACAGAAATTATAACAAACTGTCTCTCAGACCACAGAGCAATCAAACTAGTATTCAGGATTAAGAAACTCAATCAAAACCGCTCAACTACATGCAAACTGAACAACCTGCACCTAAATGACTACTGGGTGCATACAGAAATGAAGGCAGAAATAAAGATGTTCTTTGAAACCAATGAGAACAAAGACACAACATACTAAAATCTCTGGGACACATTTAAAGCAGTGTGTAGAGGGAAATTTATAGCACTAAATGCCCATAAGAGAAAGGAGGAAAGATCTAAAACTGACACCCTAACAACACAATTAAAATAACTAGAGAAGCAAGAGCAAACACATTTAAAAGCTAGCAGAAGGCAAGAAATAACTAAGATCAGAGTAGAACTGAAGGAGATACAAACACAAAAAACCCTTCAAAATATCAATGAATCAAGGAGCCAGTTTTTTGAAAAGACCAACAAAATTGATAGACCACTAGCAAGACTATTAAAGAAGAAAAGAGAGAAGAATCAAATAGATGCAATTAAAAAATGAGAAAGGGGATATCATCACCAACCCCATAGATATACAAACTACCATCACAGAATACTATAAGCACCTCTATGCAAATAAACTAGAAAATCTAGAAGAAATGGATAAATTCCTGGACACATACACCCTCCCAAGACTAAACCAAGAAGAAGTTGAATCCCTGCATAGATCAATTATAGGTTCTGAAATTGAGGCAATAATTAATAGCCTACCAAACCAAAAAAAGTCCATGACCAGACAGATTCACAGCCAAATTTTACCAGAGGTACAAGGAGGAGCTGGTACCATTCCTTCTGAAACTATTCCAATCAATAGAAAAAGAAGGAATCCTCTCTAATTCATTTTATGAGGCGAACATCATCCTGATACCAAAGCCTGGGAGACATACAACAAAAAAAGAGAATTTTAGACTAAAATCCCTGATGAACATTGATGCAAAAATCCTCAATAAAATACTGGCAAACTGAATCCAGCAGCTCATCAAAAAGCTTATCCACCATGATCAAGTTGGCTTCATCCCTGGGATGCAAGGCTGGTTCAACATATCCAAATCAATAAACATAATCCGTCATATAAACAGAACCAAACACAAAAACCACATGAGTATCTCAGTAGATGCAGAAAAGACTTTCGACAAAATTCAACAGCCTTTCATGCTAAAAAAAAATGCTCAATAAACTAGATATTGATGGTACATATCTCAAAATTATAAGAGCTATTTATGACAAACCCACAGCCAATATCATACTGAATGGGCAAAAACTGGAAGCATTGCCTTTGAAAACTGGTGCAAGACAGGAATGCCCTCTCTCACCACTCCTATTAAACATAGTGTTGGAAGTTCTGGCCAGGGCAATCAGGCAAGAGAAAGAAATAAAGGGTATTCAGTTAGGGAAAGAGGAAGTCAAATTGTCCCTGTTTGCAGATGACATGATTGTATATTTAGAAAACCCCATCGTCTCAGTCCAAAATCTCCTTAAGCTGATAAGCAACTTCAGCAAAGTCTCAGGATACAAAATCAATGTGCAAAAATCACAAGTATTCCTCTACACCAATAACAGACAAACAGAGAGCCAAATCATGAGTGAACTCACATTCACAACTGCTTCAAAGAGAATAAAATACCTAGGAATCCAACTTACAAGGAGTGTGAAGAACCTCTTCAAGGAGAACTACAAACCACTGCTCAATGAAATAAAAGAGGACACAAACAAATAGAAGAACATACAATGCTCATGGATAGAAAGAATCAATATTGTGAAAATGGCCATACTGCCAAGGTAATTTATAGATTCAATGCCATCCCCATTAAACTACCAATGACTTTCTTCACAGAATTGAAAAAAAAAACTACTTTAAAGCTTATATGGAACCAAAAAAGAGCCTGCATTGCCAAGACAATCCTAAGCCAAAAGAACAAAGCTGGAGGCAACACATTACCTGACTTCCAACTACACTACAAGGCTACAGTAACCAAAACAGCATGGTACTGGTACCAAACCAGAGATATAGACCAATGGAACAGAATAGAGCCCTCAGAAATAATACCACACATCTACAAACATCTGGTCTTTGACAAACCTGAAAAAACATGAAATGGGGAAAGGATTCCCTATTTAATGAATGGTGCTGGGAAAACTGGCTAGCCATATGTAGAAAGCTGAAACTGGATCCCTTCCTTACACCTTATACTAAAATTAATTCAAGATGGATTAAAGATTTAAATGTTAGACCTAAAACCATAAAAACCCTAGGAGAAAACCTAGGCAATACCATTCAGGCCATAGGCATGGGCAAGGACTTCATGACTAAAACACCAAAAACAATGGCAACAAAAGCCAAAATTGACAAATGGGATCTAATTGAACTAAAGAACTTCTGCACAGAAAAAGAAACTACCATCAGATTGAACAGGCAACCTACAGAATGGGAGAAAATTTTTACAATCTCTCCATCTGACAAAGGGCTAATATCCAGAATCTACAAAGAACTTAAACAAATTTACAAGAAAAAATCAAACAACCCCATCAAAAAGTGGGCAAAGGATATGAACAGACGCTTCTCAAAAGAAGACATTTATTCAGCCAACAGACACATGAAAAGATGTTCATCATCACTGACCATCAAAGAAATGCAAATCGAAACCACAATGAGATACCATCTCACACCAGTTAGAATGGCAATCATTAAAAAGTCAGGAAACAACAGGTGCTGGAGAGGATGTGGAGAAATGGGAATGCTTTTACACTGTTGGTGGGACTGTAAACTAGTTCAATCATTGTGGAAGACAGTGTGGCGATTCCTCAAGGATCTAGAACTAGAAATACCATTTGACCCAGTCATCCCATTACTGGGCATATACCCAAAGGATTATAAATCATGCTGCTATAAAGACATACACACATATGTTTATTGCAGCATTATTCACAATAGCAAAGACTTGGCACCAACCCAAATGTCCATCAATGATAGACCGGATTAAGAAAATGTGGTACATATATACCATGGAATACTATGTAGCCATAAAAAAGGATGAGTTCATGTCCTTTGTAGGGACACGGATGAAGCTGGAGACCATCATTCTGAGCAAACTATCGCAAGACAGAAAGCCAAACACCACATGTTCTCAATCATAGGTGGGAATTGAACAATGAGAACACTTGGACACAGGGTGGGGAACATCACACGTTGGGGCCTGTTGTGGGAGGGATAGCATTAGGAGATATACCTACTGTAAATGATGAGTTAATGGGTGCAGCACATCAACATGACATATGTATACATATGTAACAAACCTGCACATTGTGCACACGTACCCTAGAACTTAAAGTATAATAATAATAATAATAATAATAATAAATGAATAACCTTTTGAGGAGGTACTATTATAATCTCCACATTACAAATGAGAAAACTGAGGGATAAGAGTTCAAGTCATTAGTATCATACTGGAGGCAAAATTCAAGCTCAGGAAGCCTGGCTGAAGTTGAACTCTTAGAACTACACTACACCACTTCTCTCTCATGATGTGGTGTTCTAGGTACCTCTCAAACAAACCTCACATGAGCAATCCAACAAGAATTGTTCTTCCACAGAATTGGAACAAATGGTATATCATATTTTGTGTCATATATCTGATGGGATTTAAACATTTTGTAATTTATATTTAGGTACGTGTGTGCATATGTATCTACACACATATATACGAATCTATATTAGTATAACCTAGATCTATTTCATGGAGGAGGAGGAAAGAGTAGTATCAATAATAGTAAAAATAGCTACAAACATTTATTGAATATTTACATCAGACACTGTGGTCAGTACTTTTCATGCAGTATTGATTTAATTTTCGTCAGAATTTTTGATAGGTATTATTGTTTGTTATCATTTACTTTTTTCAGATAATAAAACTAAGGATTAGGTAAGTAACTTTTCGTGAGCCATGGGTTCTCAAGGTCTTGTGTAGAAGATACACATCATTAGAGGAAACTAGAACTCAAGTCCTTTGTTCTGAGGAGCTGTAAGGATGAAGCTCCCATTTCCTGATATGGGTGATCTGCTAGAGAAATGAGAAGCATGGTTTTTAAACGTTTTAACTTTGGGGTGTCTATTAGATATCCATCATCGAAGAGAGGATGAGATGCAATGGACAAAAGAGGGGATTGGTCAAGGTAGAGACACTGAGAGCTCATTCAGCATAAAACAAGGGGAGCCTGAGGATATAAGCAGACTCAGATTATAGGAACGTAGCTGTGTCCGTGGATTTAAGTAAAAATAAGTTCTCATCTTACAAATCTCACTAAGCAAGCTATGATCAAATCTGAAATATTTATTTGCAATTACCAAAATGTGTTAAATATAAGTCATTTCTTATTATTAAATAAAACATATTAAAAGCAGTATAGCTTTACCTGCAAATAACAAGCAGAAAAAGAAAAGAAACACATAAAAATACATCTAAGTTTTTGCTTTTGTTTTTGTTTTTTCAGACGGAGTCTCACTCTGTTGCCAGGCTGGAGTGCAGTGGCATGGTCTCCACTCACTGCAACCTCCACCTCCCGGGTTCAAGCGATTCTCCTGCCTCAGCCTCCCGAGTAGCTGGGACTACAGGCACATGCCTCCATGCCCAGTTAATTTTTGTATTTTTAGTAGAGACTGAGCTTCACCATGTCAACCAGGATGGTCTCACTCTCTTGACCTCGTGATCCGCCCGCCTTAGCCTCCCAAAGTGCTGGGATTACACGGATGAGCCACTTTGCCCAGCCACATCTAAGTATTTAACGGAGGGTGGGCCGGGCGCGGTGGCTCAAACCTGTAATACCAGCACTTTGGGAGGCCGAGGCGGGTGGATCATGAGGTCAGGAGATCGAGACCATCCTGTCTAACATGGTGAAACCCCGTCTCTACTAAAAATACAAAAAACTAGCCGGGCGAGGCTGCGGACGCCTGTAGTCCCAGTTACTCGGAGGCTGAGGCGGGAGAATGGCGTAAACCCGGGAGGCGGAGCTTGCAGTGAGCCGAGATCGCGCCATTGCACTCCAGCTTGGGCGACAAGCGAGACTCCGTCTCAAAAAAAAAAAAAAAAAAAAAAAAAAAAGTGTTTAACGGAGGGTGACTACCTCACACACTCCTACTAAGAAAAGTCATGGAAGGTTAAAGATGGGTTAATCTTTCCTAATTGCTTACATTTCCTCAGTGAAGAATATATAAGTATGGAGAGAAAAGCAAAGTTGTTGAGAAAAGAGAAAATGTCAAGGGAGAGAATCTTGGACATGCAATTGAATTTCTAGGCAGCAGTAAGGGCGAATTTGAGGTTCACAGTTATTAATTAAATGTGAAACCCCTCTAGTTTTTCTGTGCATATACAGCGTACAGCTGGATTTAAACAGGGTTTGTGGGGAAAGAATTTGAGAGTGTGAACAAAAGCATTAGGACATTTTTGAGGATAATAATGCTGCTGATGATGATGACAAAAGCTGGCCTTATGGTGTAGTGTTGATATGGTTTGAATGTCTTTTCCAAAAATCATGTTGAAATCTATTTCCCAAAGTGGCAGTATTGAGAGGTGGCAAATGGGTGATTTGATCATGAGGGCAGAGCCCTCTTGGATTAATGAATCAATAGGCTAATGGATTAATGGGTTATCATGCAAAGGGAAGTGGTAGCATTTTAAGAACAGAAAGAGAGACCTAAGATAGCACATTCACATGCTCAGCCCCCCTCCATGTGGTATCCTGTGTCATCTCTGGACTCTCTAGAAAGTTTCCACTAGCAAGAAAGCTCTCACCACTTGTGGCCCCACAACTTTTGACTTCTCAGCCTCCAGAACTATGAGAAATAAATTACTTTTCTTTATGAATTATTCCATATGAGATATTTTGTTATAAGCAACAGAAAACAGACTAATACAAATGAATACTATGTACCAGAAGGGAGCTATTCTAAGTATCTTATATAAATTATTTATTCATCATAACAACCTAATATGGTATGTCTATTATTGTTGCTATTTAATAGCAAACTGTTGCAGAATGATTTGATAACTTATTGGAGTTTACAGCTAGTAAACGGGGAAGGCAGGGAAATGCTCTTACAAGCCAGGTAGTCTGGCTTTGTATACTAATAATTCTACACCATCAGGGAGGACTGTGGTATCTACTGATTAGGGAGAGGATTGAGAACACCTAGAAGAAAGAAAAGAACACCTACGAGAAAGATAAGGAAATGGCAGGAGAATCTATGAATTGTGGGAAGAATCAATGAATTGTAGAGTAAAAAGAACGAATGTTGGAGTTAGGATCTTCAAAGGAGTATACTAGAAAATGAGGAAGGGTTGGTTGGAGAGTGGAAGGCTTGAAATTAAAGATTATAAAGGAAGGGCATATATTTGGAATGATAAGGTCTAGAATGCAATCCTGCAGAAGTGTGACTAATGTAATAAAGTTCAAGGTCTCTGGAGGAAAAGAGATCAAAGAAGTGAGAGACCAAAGTATTGGAAATACTGTGTAGCAGTATTGAAGTCATCAAGACAGAACTAGTTTTGAAGGGAATTACTTAAATCCAGGGACTAAAATGGTCAACGAATAAAGTAAATTGACACTTAGCCGGTGAATGATGGAGGATGGAGTTGCCAGATTTAGCAAATAAAAAATACAGGATGCCCAGATACATTTGAATTTCAGATTTTTTAAAATGAATATTTTTAGTATAAGTATGTCTCAAATATGGCATGGAACATACGTACACCAAAAAATTATTTGTTGTTCATCTGAATGTCAAATGTAGCTGAGCATCTTGTATTTCATCTGGCAACCCTATTACTGGAACCAATATCTCAACTCAAATTTGTCTTACTTACAGGCTGAATTCCTAAACTGGATAGGATAGATCTTTACCACTAGTATTAATTTAAGCAAACAGAGCAATGAATAAGTTTTACCAAGTCAGAATTTTATTCCTAGTTGGCTAAATTAGAGTAAGTATATTCCAGGATCTTATAATAATATATTCACATGAAAATATGAATGCATATGGCATTTTGTGAAAGCAAAAGTATTTTCACAGCATAAGTTGCATTCTAAAATTTTTATCACTAGTTACATGTGTAATAGGATGCCAGTGGGCAAGCTCCCTGATCATCTCTTGGTTGTTAATTCAGTTTAGTGAATACATTCAATTATAATGACAGGAAAATAGCCTATGCATTATCACAAATCATCTTTCATCTTTGATATAAATGAAAAGATTACTTTCAATAATTCCATAGTTATATTTAAAGCAAATTTAGCATTGTGTTTGAAGTTATGCTTTTAAAAGCAATAGGTCCCACAATTTGGAACCAATACTGTAAAAAGATCTGTCATTTAAATAGGGCTTCTTTTCTTTTCATAATGCTATTTCATTATTAATTTACTATTTATTGAATTATATAGACAAAATCATGAAAGATAGGAATATATGTGTATTAAAGAGAATAGAAATTGAAGTAATTTCAAATGGGTTAAACATACAAATACATTCTAATATAGTTATATGGCGATTTTATAATCCATTAGGACCCTAAGTGTTTTCATATTATGGACTATTCCTGTGAAACCTATAAATGATATAGGAAATATACATGGATTATATATTACTAAAATATTTTCATAAATATTTCATAAAATTAAAACTTTATAACTTTTAAAGATATCTTATATTTTATTTTATTTTTAATATTTTATATTAAAATATAAATATAATTATAATTTATAAAATATAATTTATAAAATAAAAATATTTTATAAAATTATTTTTCAAAGTAATTGTATATATATCATCTCAAATATTTCCACAATTCTGTGAAGAAGATAGAATAGGTATAATAATAATTTTTTTCTGTAAATAAGAAAATTAAGGAAAAATGGAAAGCTTAAAATGTCACGAGCTATCAAATGGGAGAGTTGGTTCAAGAACCAGATATTTCTATTATTGGTTCTGTGTTCTTTTTACTGAAATAACTTACTTCCTAAGCTGCTCCTATTTGTTTATACTGTACCATGCCATTTCTGTTTTTATTAAAATTATAATTAACAGCTCTTAGAGATCACTTTATAATTCTTGATAACAGATTATTGAAATCTCACTAAAATCACTGTTTAAAAATTGTTAAGAATGCAAAAACTGGATATTACTGTATCCAGCTAAGATAGGGTAATGGGGACCAGATTTAGCCTCCTAACTGAAACAACCTTAAACAGACAAAATATTTGCAACACTAGTTTTCAAGAGACAAAAGAGAGTTTCTTCATCAACAAAAGAGAGTGATCCCCGAGAGACAGGAAACACTCAAGAAAGAAAAGGTAAGCTCGACAATTTTCCTACTGTCTTTAGATACTTTCCAGACTGTGACACAAAAACAGCAAACCCAGGCAGAGGCTGGCAGACTCCCTGAGTTGAGTTGGTCTGGTAGTATTGGGAGACCAGGTAGCTAGAGTCCTCAAGGGAAAGAGATCTAACAAGTGTTTTTCTCAAAGTATTCAATAAGTTATTATCATGCATACATGTGAGGAAAATACTCAAGGACAGAAAAAGAACCACTCGAAATGACTAGAGTTGACAGTGTCCAGTTCTCACATAGGGCCAAGAATGGTGCCATTTCCCACCAGCCATACTGGAAATCACATAATTCATGGCACTGGGTGGAAAGCACAAAACGATCTTGCCTCATTCATGAGAATCAGCCTTAGATCAAGCATTGCTCTGATCCCATCTAGAAGAAATCTTAAACACATGAGCCAAAAATATCAAACTCTCTTTAACTAACTAAATTGCATCCCAGAACAAAGTTCAAAACTATTTATAGGAACACAAAAATATTTAACATCTTATAAGATAAAATTCATGATGTCTGGCATCCAATAAAAATGATCACGCATACAAAGAAACAGGAAAATATAACATAACCCGTAACAAAGAGAGCTATCAAACAAAAGATCAAAACTGACACAGATATTATAATTAGAAGAAAAAGGCACGAAAACAGTTATAACTGTATTCCACATGTTTAGAAAATTATGTAAATACATACAATATATAAACAAGACTCAAATTGAACTTCTAAATATGAAAGCTACGGTGTGAAATGCAAAATACACTGGATGGAAATAACAGCAGATTAGGTCCTGTAGAAAAAAATTAGAAAACTTATGGACAAAACAAAAGAAACAATTTAAAATGAAATGCTGAGTAAAACAGTAAAAACAGCAACAAAGATGAGCAAAGGGTCAGTCAGATATGGGGCAGTTCCCAGAGTCAGCAAAGGGGAACAGAAAAAACCTGAAGAAATAATAGCTCAAAATTTTGCAAATATGATGAAAACTATAAATCCATAGATCCAAGAAGCTAAATTTACTCCAAGCCCTAAACATCATTACTGAATTGTCAAAGCCACATTACATACGGAAAAACAGACAAGAATGACAGCAGATTTCTATCACTGAAGGTCAACCTAGATTTCTATATTCAACAAAGACATCTTTTAAAGATGAAGGTGAAACACAACAAATCTGAAAGAATTCATCACCAACATACCCATACTATGGGAAATGTTAAAGGAAGTTTTAGACAGATAGATATATGAATCTGTAAGAAGAAATGAAAAGACTGGAAAGAGTAATTTATGGGTAAACATATACAATTTTAAAAAATTATTTAAATATCTCTAAAAGATAATTGGCTATCTTTAATTTTTTTCATAACTGACTATCTAAACAAAAACAATAGTAATGTATTGAGGGGTTTATACTTATGTAAAAGTAAAGTTAATAAAAAATAGCAGAAACTGGGAGAAGAGAAATCAAAGTACACAATTGTAGGTTCTTATACTGTATGTAAAGAGGAATAATATAACTTGAAAAATTGTGGTAAGTTAAAGAAACCCTAAAGCAACCATTGAGATAACTAAACAAAGAATTACAATAAGTAAGCCAACAAAGGAGACAAAATGGAATCATAAACGTCTGTTTACTTTGATTAATCCAAAAAGAGCCAGAAAACGAGGAAAGAGGGAGCAAAGAATAGATGGAACAAACAGAAAACAAGTATCAAGATGATAGATTTAAACCTACTCAAATTCATAATCACATTAAAAGTAAATTATCTTATTATCACAATTAAAAGGCATAAATTATTAGATTGTTTTTTAATTAAGACCTAACTATATGCTTTCTACAAGAAATTCACTTTAAGCATAAAGTAACAAATAGGTTAAAACTGAAATGATGCAAAAATTATGTCACACTAACATGGATCAAAAGGCAATTGGAATGGCTATATTCATACCAATTAAAGTAGATTTCTGAGCAATGAAAATTAGCAGGGATAAACAGTGTTTTATAAAATACAAGTGTCAATTTATCTAGAGAGCATCCAATCAGTTACGAACCTAATAACAGAGTTTCAAAATATATAAAGCCCAAACTATATAGAATTAGAATGAAAAAATAGAAAATTAGAAAATTATACCATTAAGTCAGATATCTTAATAACTCTCTCAATAATCAATGATAGAATAAAAGGACAGAAAAATTGGTAAGAATATAGAAGACTTGAGCAACATTATCAACAACCTGACCTAATTGCTTTTATAGAACATTTCACCCAACAACAACAAATATACAGTGTTTCATGTGAACATGGGAAATTGACCAAGACTGGTCATACTATGGGCAATAAAACAAATATTAATAATTTAAAAGGATTCATGTCATGCAAAAATGTTCTCTCCATAGCGTAATTAAATTTTAAGCAAACAGAAGTATTTCTGGGAAATCGCCAAATATTTGAACAAAATAATATAATATACTTTAAAATACCTCATGGTTCAAAAAAACCAAAAGGGAAATTAGAAAGTATTTTTGAACTGAATGAAGACAAGAGTAAAACACACTTATTTGTGAGATGCTGATAAAGCAATACTGAGGGACGAATTTTTAGCACTAAATGCCTGTATTTAAAAAAATAAAGATCACATGTCCAAGACTTCAGCTTCTACCTTAAGACATTAGAAAAAGGAGACACATAAAATCCAAAGTAAGTAAAAGAAAGAAAATAAAATCAGAAGGAAAATTAATGAAATAAAAAAATGAAATCAATGTAACTGAAAGCTCATTCTTTAAGAAAATCAATAAAATCGACACTCTTTTAGCAAGATCATAAGGAGAGAGAGGGAAATACAAATCACCCAATAAGGAATGAGAGAGGTGACATCACTAAAGACACCACAGACATTAAAAGGATGATTAGTGTATATGACAATTCCATGCCAAAAAAGTCAAAACTTAAATTTATTTGACAAATTATTTAAAAGGTACAAACAAGATTTCAAGAAGAAATAGATAACCTAAATAATCTATACCTTTTAAATAAATAGAATATGAAGTTTAAAAGCTTCCCTAGAAGAAAACTCTAAGCTCAGATGACTTCATTGGTGAATTCTAGCAAACTTTTAAGGATGAAATATACCAGTTCTGTACTCCTCCAGAAAATGAAAAAGGAGCATCTTCTTCCCCCATTCACTCTATAAAGCCAGTATTACCCTGAACCAAAACCAGATTTTACAAAACAAGAAAACTACAAATCAGTATCCTTTGCGAGCATAAATGGAATAATTTTAAACAAACATCTTGCAAAACAAATTCAACAACATATCAAATGAAAAAAAAAAAATCAGGATTAAGTCAAGTCCATCCTACAAAGATAGGGCTGGTTTAACATGTGAATGCTAATCAATGTAATTCACCATATTAACAGACTTAAAAAGAAAAAATGATATGATCAGCTCAGTAGACATCAAAAAAGTATTTGACAAAATACATCAGCCATTGTTGATTTAAAATTCTCAGCAAAGTAAGCATAAAGGACAACTTCTTCAAACCAATAAAGGGCATCTATGAAAACATATATAACAGAAAAAGACTAAATGCTTTTCCACTAAAATCAGAAACAACAAAAATGTCATATCTTGCCACTTCTATTGTACTAAAGGTTTTATGAGTTCAATAAGGCAGAAAAATGACATTAAAGAAAAAACATCTAGATTGGAAAAAGAAGTAAAACTATCTTTATTCTTAGATCACATGATTGTCTATGTAAAAAAATCCAATTGAATCTACAAAATAACTTCCAGAATCATTAAGTAAATTTAACAAGGTTTCAGGATACAAAATCAATACATACAAATGAATGACAGTTTTATACACTAGCAATGAGCAATTGTAATTTTAGATTTTAAAATGGTACTAAAGTCAAAAAAATAACATTCTGGCAAGGTTGCAAAGAAAAGAAAACACTCATACACTGTTGGTGGAAGTGTAAATTAGTTCAACTATTGTGGAAAGCAGTATGATGATTCCTCAAACAACTAAAAGCAGAACTACCATTTGACCTAGCAATCCCATTACTGGATATACACCCAGATGAATATAAACCATTCTACCATAAAGACCCATATATGCAAATGTTCGTTGCAGCACTATTCACAATAGCAAAAACACGGAATCAACCTAAATGTCCATCAATGACAGGTGGGATTAAAAACTGTGGTACATATACACCATGGAATATTATGCAGCCCTATAAAAGAACATCATCATGTCTTTTGTGGAAACACGGATGGAGCTGGGGGCTATTAGCCTTAGCAAACTAACGCAGGAACAGAAAACCAAATACTGTATGTTCTCACTTACAAGTGGGAGCTAAATGATAAGAAATTATAACACAAAGAAGGAAACAACAGACCCTGGGGTCTATGTGAGTGGAGAGAGTGGGAAGAAGGAAAAGAGCAGAAAAGATAATATTGGGCATTGGGCTTAATACCTGAGTGATGAAATAATCTGTGCAACAAACCCTTGTGATGCTTGTTTACCTCTATAACAAATCTTCACATATACCCACAAACCTAAAATAAAAGTTTAAAAATAAATAAATAACCTCAAGAATAAATGTGACAAAATACGTGAAAAAATATTACAGTTAAAACTAAGAAACATTGCTTAAAAAATTAAAGAAGACCTAAATATTTGAAGAGGCATACTGTATTCAAGGATCAGAAGACTCAGTGTTACTAAGATGTCAAAAAATTCAAAACTTCATCCATAAATAGACTCAGCACAATCTCAATAGAAATCCAAGCAAGATTTTGTAGAAATTGACAAGCTGATTCTAAATTTATCATGGAAATGGAAAAGACGTAAATAGCCAAAATAATGGGAAAATAAGATAAAGGTTGGAAGATTAACACTACCTTCTTTCAAAGCTATAAAGTTTTAATAATCATAATGATGTGGAATTGGTATAAAAACACAGGCATAGATCAAAGGAACAGAATAGAGAGTCCAGAAATAGATCCATATATATATGGACAACTGATTTTGACCAAGGTGTAAGGGCAGTCCAGCATACAAGGGTAGTCTTTTCAACAAATTATTCTGGAAAAGTGGGGTATGCCAAAAAATGAATTCTTAATCCACAACTTGCACTGTATACAGAAATTAACTCAAAATGGATCATAGACTTAAATGTAAAATGGAAAACTACAAAATTTCTCAAAGAAAACTTTTGAGAAAATCTTTGTGAATTTGGGTAAAGGCAAAGATTTCTTAGATATGACACCAAAAGCATGATCCAGAAAAAAATAAGAATAAAGTGAATTTCAACAAAAGGTACACACCTGCTCATCAAAATACACTGTTGAGAGAATGAAAAGATAAGACTATGAGACTAAGGCAAAAAAATTGCAAATCTTATTTTTGATGAGGGTGTATATTCAGAATATGTTTTGAAACTCCTCAACTTTAATACAAACAGCCCAATAAGAAAGAGAAAAAACTCTTTGAACAGACACTTCACCATATAAGGTATATGGATAGCAAACAAGACTCAACATCAACAGTTATTAGGGAAATGCAATTTAAAACTACTATAAGATACAACTACACACCTAGATATTTATTAGGATGACTAAAATGTAAAAGACTGGTCACTCTAAGTGTTAATAAGATTGTGAAGGAACTTGAATTCTCATACACTGCTGGTGGGAATTTTTTTTTTTTATCCCTCATCTCCTTCCCATCCCTTCCCCTAATCCCCAAAGTCTACTGTATTATTCTTTCTTTTTTTTTTTTCTTTGACAGAGGCTCACTCTGTTGTCCAGGCTGGAGTGCAGTGGTGTGATCTTGGCTCACTGCAGCCTCCACCTCCCAGGTTCAAGTGATTCTTGTGCCTCAGCCTCCCAAGTAGCTGGGGCTACAGGAGTGTGCCACCACGCCTGGCTTTTTTTTTTTTTTTTTTTTTTTTGTATTTTTATTAGAGACAGAGTTTCACCATGTTGGCCAGGCTGGTCTCAAACTCCTCACCTTAAGTGATCCTCCCTACTTGGCCTCCCAAAGTGCTGGGATTTCAGGCATGAGCCACCATGCCTGGTCCCATTGTATCATTCTTATGCCTTTGCATATTCATAGCTTAGCTCCCTCTTATGATTGAGAAAATATGATGTTTGGTATACCATTCCTGAGTTACTTCACCAAGAACAATAGCCTCTAATTCCATACAGGTTGCTGCAAATGCAATTATTTCATTCCTTTTTATAGCTGAGTAGTATTCATATATATACATATACACATACGTATATACACATATATACACACATATATATACACATGTATACGTATGTATATATGTATGTGCATATATACATAATATGTGTATATATACCACATTTTCTTTATCTACTTGTTGATTGATGGGCATTTGGGCTGGTTCCATGTTTTGGCAAACTGCAAATTGTGCTACTATAAACATGCGTGTGCAAATACAATTTTCGTATAATGACTTCTTTTCCTCTGGGTAGATACCTAGTAGTGGGATTGCTGGATCAAATGATAAATGTACTTTTAGTTATTTAAGGAATCTCCACACTGTTTTCCATAGTGGTTGTAATATTTACATATACCGGACTGCTGGTAGGTATGTTTAACGGTATAATCACTATGAAACACGTTTGGTTGACTCAGAAAAAGTTTAACATTCATCCACCATATGACCCAGCCATTCCACTCTTAGGTATTTATTTAAGAGAAACAGAAACATATGTCCATGCAAATATTTAGACACAAATATTTATAAGAGCATGATTGGTAATAGCCAAATGTTCAAAACAATGCAAATGCCCATTGTAGACTTATCAATACAAGAGAATTACTACTTAGTAGTAAAACAGGAATGCACTATTGACACATACTACAACATGGATGGATCTCAAAATAATTATACTGAGTGAAAAACGCCAGAACAGAAAATAATATGTACTATACATTCTATTTATATAAAATTCTAGAGAATGAAAGCTAATGCATAGTGACAGAAATATCAGAGATTGCCCGGAAAAGGCAGCGAAGGAAGATGCAAAGGTTTAGGAAGAAAGGTTATGAAGGGGCAGCGGGAAACTCTGGGGTGACTGGGCGCGGTGGCTTATGCCTGTAATCCCAGCACTTTGAGAGGCTGGGGCAGGTGAATCATTTGAGGTCAGGAGTTCGAGACCAGCCTGGTGAAACCCCTTCTCTACTAAAAAATACAAAAATTGGCTGGCCTTGGTGGCATGCATCTGTAGTGCCAGCTACTTGGGAGGCTGAGGCAGGAGAATAGCTTGAACCTGGGAGACGGAGGTTTCAGTAAGCCAAGATCACACCTAAGCACTCCAGCCTGGACAACAGAGAGAGACCGTCTCAAAAAAGAAAAGAAAAAAGAACACTCTGGGGAGATGATGGATATATTTACTATCTTGATTGTGGTGATAGTTTCATAGATGTATACATACATTAAAAAATTACTGAAATATATTCTTTACATAATGACCTCTAGGTTCATCATGTTGTTACAATAACAGGATTTCCTTCCTTTTTAAGGCTGAATAGCATTCCATCGGGTGAATACACTGCATGTTCTTTATCTATCCATCATTGATGGACACTTAGGTTGATTTCATATCTTGGCTATTTTGTATAATGCTACAATGAACATGGGAGTGCAGATATCTCTTCAACTTAATTATTTCATTTCCTTTAGATATGTACCCAAAGTTAAATAAGTCAGGAACAAAAAGACAAATACTGAATGATCTCACTTATATAGAAGATCTAAGTTGTATTGTGAACTCAATAGAAGTAGAGAGTAGAACTGGGGTTTCCTGGGTGGAGTAGGGGTTAGAGAGATGTTGGACAAAGGATACAAAATTTCAGGAAATTTAACTTAAAGAGATCTATTATACAACATGGTGACTATAGTTAATCAGAATGTACTATATTGTTAAAAATCACTGAGAGTGAATTTTAAGTGTTCTCACCACAAAAAAGTATTTCAGGTAATGCATATTTAATTAGCTTGATGGAGCCATTCTACTATATATACTTATTTTAAAACACCATGTTGTACACAATAAATATATACTATTTTTGCCAATAAAAAAATAAAAAATTAATTATTTTAAAAAATATATCTTTTAAATATTTGCAGTTTGTTCTATGTCAATCATAAGTCAATAAAGCTGTTGTAAAGAAATCAAAACCCACAATAATAAAGAAAAAAGGAAAGAGAATCACAATAAAAGTTTTGGAAACTGAAAAGCAACTGAAGGGGTTGGAGAGCAAGGGAAAGGAGAACAGTAGGACAAATACCTAATGCATGGGTGACTTAAAACCTAGACAACAGGTTGATAGGTACGGTAAACCACCATGGCATATGTATGCCTATGTAACAAACCTGTACATTCTGTACATGTATCTCAGAACTTAAAGTAAAATTTTAAAAAAGAAAAGCAACTGAATTAGTGGCAACTTACGAAAGATCTAAGAAAACTAGATTTTAAGGAGGCACCATGGAAAATCAAGGAGTTCTGGGCCTTAAACCAAAAATGTCTCCAGAACTGTTGACCACAGGTACCCTTGAAGGTAAGATGAGAACTGAAATGTTCATACAGAGAGATTCTTTGTTAGATTCCAGTGTCCTCTGTTTTACCCTAATAAAACCATGGAGATTAATTGTCTAAAGAAAATAAACAAGATATTCTATGAGTTAGACACAAGACACAAGAGTGGATTGTTCTCCTGAAAACAGGAGGATGAATTGAACATACGCCCACCAGTTCTCTTCTCCAGAGTACCCAGAACACTCACAGCCAGGCCACTCCTCTCCAAAAAGGAGACTTAGATGATCTTTCCTTGGAAACCAGACCAGCACAAGACGAAAAATCTGAAGGCAAAGGTATAAAACAGTGCAATATGATCATTCTACAATGCAGCTAACAGTCAACACGCGCCAGCCATGCTACCAAGATTTCCAGTAATCGTATGAACCTCTGATTCTTAACTATGAGCAAAAATTCCAAGGTCACAAGACACCTGAGAAAAGTTCCTAGGAGAACATTGAGCAGTAAGGGAAATTAATCATGGTTTATCTTATCATTCCATTATGAATGGTGCTTACATGCTATAATAATGTAGACACATAATTTAATCTAAGCAAAATAACAATTGTATTGAGAAATGAAAATATAGAAAGAGACTTCATGCATTATGGGAGTGAGTGGAGGAAAGAGGTGATTTCTGGTACTTTGAACTGGGAAGTCAGTTGATAATGCTTAAAACTGTCAGGCCAAAAAGTATAGTTCCGTTGCATAATCTAGAGACTCAACTCATGCCAAACGAATCAGCAAAACTTGCGTATGGAGTTGCTTCTGAGACAGGGAAAATGAAGGGAGGGGATGAGTGCGGTAGATTTTCATAAAAGCCTTGTTGAACTATTTGAGTATGTATAACTTTGATTAAAATGGGAACCAAAAGAAGGATTTATATCAAGTATAGACTTTTAATTACAGCACATTCAAGTGCTACAGCACGAATGTCTAAGAATAATGATGCCCTGATGTTCCTTAGGAACATCAGATTGCCCTCTGCAGCAAAATTGAAACATAGCAGATCACACTGGAGATACATGGTGCTAACTTAAAGAGAGAAGAGGGCTTCCTAGGCAGCTAAAAAATGGAATGCAACCCGATTGAGGTTATTGGATTACCTGAAGAAAAAAACACACCAAACAGAAATAGTTATACCAGTAGTGGAAACAATTTAAAGTAAGAATCACTGGCAAATGCAGCAATGCCCAATGCAGACTTGCCCAAGGAAGATGCTGCCCTGCTTATACCCTAATGGGTCCTGTGGCTCTTCTATCCCTACTGAGGAGATGGATTCTCCCATTTGTCATTACCTGCTGCCATTAGACATTTGAGTGGCTTAGCCAACTCCCCTTTATTCTGATTCCAGGCTCATGACAAAGCTGATCTACAAAGATCAAATGTACTCTTTGGAGGACACAAATATTCAGTACCTTGGTAGCTGGATTTCTGATTAGAAATTAATGTAACTTACATCCTTCTTTTGATATAAGTTAATGTAAGTTCATGTCTAAGAGGTTAATCAACATTTACTATACTAGAAAATAATATATTTTTAGTTTGTAATTATGGATTAGTGGAGATGAAATAGGGAGTCATGTTTTTAAAACTACCAGGGGTTATATATATATGAGATAAATCTGAAGAGCAGTATATCTTCTTATTTTAAATGTCAAACTATCTTTGGGAGTAAAAATTTTCTTTCTCTCAGTTGTAATGAGCCTAGGAAAAGTGGAAAATGTTTGAATGCTTTGAATGTAAATGGACAATAAACTAGTTCAGATGAAGCAATTTAACCAAATTGTAATTGTTTTCATGATGTTTAAAAAACACAATTACATTTTTTTTAATCTCTGGACCTGAATATAGAACACAGATTATATCTACTGTGTAAATGGCCATTTCAGTGAACTGAATGGTGCCCTAGTGGTCTTGAGAAGATAATGCAATTCACAAAAGGCTTAAATTATTCCCCAGGCACCATTTACACAGTGCGAGTATGTATCCTGTTAAAGTCAAAGTGCAGTTTATGTAGAGGCCATAATTTGTCTTGGCCAAGAGGTTATTTCAAATGGAATATTTGGAGTTTAATCATTCACTTAAGAAATATATGTATTTAAGGAAAAATTAAAATGATACAAAGTATCAAATCAGTTTTTACAAAATGAAAAAATATTTTTAATTAACTTTTAAATTCTGATTTGTGTACTAGCATTTCTTAGAATTTAATTATTGCATGTGGTATGTGATAAAAGGGAGACATAGAAGGATCCCTGGGATAAACCCTCTAGGCCAGAAGTATGAAGCCATAGAACATAGGGCCATAGAACATAAAAACTCTTTACCTTTCATAGTTTATTTTACTCAGAATTCCCTCATTTTAGATGTTTAGGTAAGACGTAATATTCGTAGACATTTCTACGTCTAAGGCAGAAATGAATCAGTGATTTCAAGCACTAATTTGAGAATATCTGCAGTGCCTCTGATTTCAGTGAAAACATAATGGCACCTCCAATGAGATGTTGACCATTCTTGGCTCTGTATTATAAAACAGAAGGTGAAACAAGAAATGAAACCAAGAGAAACATGAAAAAAAATGTAGTCAATCAACCGTGTATTTTGGATATCCATGACTGTAAGCATTTAGCTTGACTGGCTTTCACTCTGTATTGCATAGGGCAATTTCCTCTTACACAGATTAGTCAGTGATGCATTTCCCTGTGTCTACTGCTTTGAATATTTGACACTTGTTCCTACCCTTTTTGAATATGCATTTACTTGTTAATTTAGCAAATATTTATTGAGATCTACCATGTGAAAATTATGGGTGGCTATTACTTCCAAACTCACTTTTACTTAATTCGTCATTAGTCATAATGGACTATGTCCTTGACTAAAGTCTTTTTCACACTTACTCCACACTCCTCTTCAGCCTAATAATGTGTTTGGTCATTAACCTGCAGCATTCAGTGCTCTGATTAATTAAATTCCTTGATGGAGGAGGGAAGGAGAGAAGCGCTCATCTCATTGCTAACCCAAAGTGCTGTATGTCACCCTAAGCCTACACCTCCCTGAAAATCTTGACCTGAAATTTTCTTACCATGTTCTCTCAAATTCCTACTCTATCTCTCTGATATATCTAAAGATATTTGAAAAAGAATAAGTCTATAAAAAGATCGACCATTTGAGAATTTTTTTCTTGCTTGTTTTGAAAAGGAACACTTATTATATCTCAAATGAAGACTTAATTTGTAGAATTTCAGGGAGTGCCGCAAAATGAAATAAGAATTTCAAGCAAAATTGAAACTTTTTTGTGTGTATATTTGTTGGGGATTGGGAGACTTTGAAATCCCATGTATGACAGGATAGTTGCTTCTTTTTCTTATAAGCCCAGCCCTGATCTCACTGAACCTGGGCAAATAACTACATCAATGTTACTAAGCCTAAAACTGTTTGATTATGTATTACATTGAGTGCAACCTAAAAGCAAGCATTTAGAGACTCTGGCCCAAAAATCAGCAAGGGTAGGAAAGTAAATTGTAAATGTATAGTGTGGGTACATAGGTAATGATGGGTAAAAAGCCGGAAAATATAAAGCTATGTCTAAGAAATAATTAAGCTAAGTCTCTGATGCTAAAACATTCTAATATTCCAAACCATATGTATAATGCACTAGAGTTATAATTTTTTCAATAATTTGACTGGAGATTTTTGGAATGATTAACAAAATAAGAGAAAAGCTTACTTGTATATATGCATATTATCTATAAAATAAAATATTAATGATTATTTTAACAATACTAAAAAAGAACGCTTTGCCTTCACATATCTTAATGAGAATTAATAAATCTAAAAATAAAAGTATTTTATTTTTAAGAAGTACATCCTAAAGCCAGAAAGCAACAGCAGAAAATCTACTAGATACATCTAGATTTTTAATTCATATGCAAGCTATAACAAAGATCAACTTTCTCTCAGTTTTCACTGTAACATCTATACAATATTTTCCAATGACATTTTCAAAAATAAAATATACAGAACCTGAACACATTGAAATAATGGAAATGATACAAACCCTGAACATGATGAAATACTAGAAATGAGAACATAACTTGAAGAAAATGGAAAACATAGGCAAATATGATTCTTTAAGATTTGTCAAATTTGGCCGGGCGCGGTGGCTCACGCCTGTAATCCCAGCACTTTGGGAGGCCGAGGCGGGCGGATCACAAGGTCAGGAGATCGAGACCACGGTGAAACCTCGTCTCTACTAAAAATACAAAAAAATTAGCCGGGCGCGGTTGTGGGCGCCTGTAGTCCCAGCTACTCGGGAGGCTGAGGCAGGAGAATGGCGGGAACCCGGGAGGCGGAGCTTGCAGTGAGCTGAGATCCGGCCACTGCACTCCAGCCTGGGCGACAGAGCGAGACTCCGTCTCACAAAAAAAAAAAAAAAAAAAAAAAAAAAGATTTGTCAAATTTAGGGTTTGTAAACTCTACATTTCTTCATACTTTGATTTCCAGCTAATATGTTGAACTGTCATACATAGAAAGAGTGACAATTTTGCAAATTCAATGAAATACAAACCAGAGGCACTCTAAATATCAACAAGACTGTGCTGATTCTTTGCAGGAGGAGAAAAGAAGATAAAAAACTATTTGGAGAAATTCATTAGAAGAATAGAGAAGACATAAACAATATGATGAGTTTTTAAAAAGAGAACCACAGATAAAGAAGAAAATGAAGAGATAATGAGATTATTATCAATCCCTATTTGGGTATATTTTGAAAACAAAATTTACAAATTTCTAAAAAATGTTCCATCAGAATTGACTCAATACGAAATAAAGAGCTTGAGTAATCCTATGCTTATATTTGATACATATTCCTTCTTTCTGCTGATGATAAAAATGTTGAAGAGGAAAAGTTCAAAGAATACATCCTCCAAAACCTTCCTAGAACCTTGCCTCCAGGTAGATGAAACACTATTAATCACAAATGTAATAGTGATGTGTCATGATTTAACTATAATTTTAGAATGACATGATTTATGCATGTAGAGCTTTAATGAGCACTGCTTTCTTTTCCAAAGAGGTTATAATTAATGGCTAATGCTATGCCAGCAATGTATTAGTCAGTAGTTTAGCAATCTTCCCACTTTTCTCCTTCCCACTCTCCCTGCTTTAGTTGATGGGGTTCATGGTTTCTTGTGTGGAAAATCACAAAAGCTTCCTAAATGGTTTTTTTCCAACCACAATTAATCTTTCTATTAATTTTTAAATATTTTTAGAGATTTAGGTCAATTTCTGGTCTAGAGTAATTTTAATCTGTCAAAATATGTGAGCAGTTTCAGCCTGCAGTAATGATGTACTCTGATTTTCTCAGATCTGCTTCTTTAAAAACAATATGAACATATAAACATGTAGATGTATAAAACAATGTTAAATCATTTCTAGAAAATAAAAACATTATAAATATACATACATATTTAATATGTACATATTTATGTGTGCATTTATGTCTTTACATAAATATAAGTATATACAAAGCAATATAAAAACAACATAAATATGTGTCTATATATGTATATGTGTGTGTGTGTGTGTACATATATATATTCAGCTATTTTCAAAATTTCCAAAGAAATTCAACCTTGTTAATTCTTAATAAAACCTATAAAATTCAATGTTTTCTCGTGTTAAAATATCAAGTATATTCATTTATTACTTCTTTGCCACCAAAGTGAAAAGTCAAATTAATCCCCAAAGCAAACAATTAGATTTTTGTTTATACCAAAAAATGCCCTAATATGTATTCATTTGGAAATTAAATTATTTAGAAATCTAATATTTATGAGCAAATACTGAACCAATAAATAACCTCAGACTACCTAATATAAAATTTTAGTGTTAAATGCCTTAGTATTTTGGTACCAAACAATCTAATATTAGACTTTCAGAAATGAGTATCATTGGGTCATGAGATAAACTGAAAGAATATATATAAGCACATTGGAAATAAAAAGAAACATAATTCAATATATACACCTATTTTAGCTGTGGGTCAGAAATGTTCTCTTTTAATATACATCACAATAAACATTATTATCTCCTAGACATAAACTGGAGTTTTAATGGCAGAATTTAGTTGTCAAGCGTTAAGATTTTTCTATGATCAAATTAAGAACACTCTTAGATATCCTTATTATATAAATATAATAAAATCAAAGTTAACAATGTTACTGTCCATGTTCTTTTTATTAGTGAAGCATGAAAAAATAATTCACCAAAAGTGCATTTGAGGAAATAATTCTATATGAAGAACAAGACAGAAAGAAAAATAAGGACCCAAAACCCAAAGTAACACATAATACACATGTACACCCTCAATTAATGCACAATGAAATCGACTTGAAATATTCCACTATGTTATAACCATCGGTGCTCTCTGCAGAATGATTAAAGAAAAGAAAGACAAAGATTCAAATGACAAAATACATGCAAAAACACATTTTAAGCTATTTTATTTGGTTATTGTATAAGAAAAGGATTTTTAAAATGAGATATTTTGATGATCAAAAAGTCAATATTTTTGCTATAGTTAAATGATGCCAAAATAGACACCTAAATGAAAAGAAAAATATTCCTGACACAAAAATAATATTACTTTTAAAGTTTAAAGAGTCTCTGAATTTAAGCTTACCCCAATAGCTATGACATAATGATATTCCATACATCAAATGAAATTAATACAAGAGGAGATGACTCTTTCATCACAGCAGGCAGACTAGAGTTTAAAAAAAATCCTGAATATGGATCAAGGTATTAGGTGTTTAAAGGGCAACTCAGGTAGATAGCACTACAGAAATATTTATCTTGACTGAGATTTTAATATACTATATAATTAAAGTTATTTTTAAGGAATGACATGATTTTAAGAAGAGCTGTTAAATTAGAAAAAAAATTCCTATGTTTTTTCTAAAAAATATACTTGACTAGATCTAAAGAGATTTATTTCGTCATTTATAATGATTGTTATACTTATGTAGAAGATACAGTGAAAGAAATCCTGCAGTTGCTCTACAATGCAAAAATTGTATTTTAAGTAATTCTCTTATGAATGCTCACAACTTCCTATTCTGATATAAATAACTGCTTTCATTAGAATGCCTCCCTGCCTGTGATAACGTGCTCGGATTTTCTCATGTTTAAATATCATATCAAAGCTGAAACCTATTTTCAGTTACATTGCGTACGCCACAATTTTAAGTAAAATATATAGTATTACTTAGTAGTAATAGTAGTATTACTTAAACTAGAAAATGTGTATTTCTCAAAACAGAAATACATAAAAGACCTTAATTAAAGTACAGTTATTCATTGTTGATTTCTTTGCCAAAGATTAGCCCCATTCTGGCTTCATTGAAAACACATAAAATTACAACTATAGCTGAATATGTGTGTGTTTATCAAATTAAATAAGTTAATTTTTATTTTATGGGCAAAAAGAATGTATTGAATATTTTACACCAAAAGCTATATTTACATTTTAATCTCTCTCTTTTTTTTTAGTTCTAATAGCTTTACAGCAAATTCTTTAGGATTTTCTATGTATAAGATCATGCTATCTATGAATAGAGATAGTTTTATTTCTTCTTTTCCAATCTGAATGCCTTTTATTTTTGAATATTAAATAGAATAAAAAATACATTCCTTTTGCCCATAAAATAAAAATTAACTTATTCAATAAACACATGCAAGTATTCATCTGTAGCTACAATTGTATGTATTTTAATATTAAATGCATTCTTTGTATGCTTTGATATGTGTTATTTAACATGAGAAAATCCAAGCATGTTATCACAGACATGGAGTTATTCTAATGAAAGCAGATATTTATATCAGAACAGGAAGCTGAACAAGTATTCAGCTAAAGTATGGTAAGCACAGATCATACTTTTGTGGCTGGGACCATTTTGCTTAAAGATATATATTATTTAAAAGAAGGATTTATTACAGAAATGTTTAAGTAGCCTTATAACATTGTATTGACATGTATCCATGGACTGCTAAGTTTAAAATGTTTAAATACCATCTTACCAAACCACATGAACATCTCAATAGATGCAGAGAAAGCATCTGACAAAATCTAGCACCCTCTTATGATAAGAAGTATTCAAGAAACTAGGAATCGAAGGGAACTTCTTCAACTTAATATAGGGCACCTATGAAAAAAACACAGCTAAGATGATACTTAATGATGAAAGAATGGATGCTTTCTCCCTACTAACAGGAACAATACAAGGATACCCACTCTTGCCACCTCTATTTAGCATTGTACTGGAGAGTCCAGACAGTGCAGTTAGGCACAAAAAAAGAATAATAGGCATCAAGACTGCAAATGAGGAAATATACTATCTCTGTTTGTAGATGGCATGATCTTGTACATAGAAAATCCTAAAGAATTCACTGGAGATGTATTAGAACTAATAAATGAGTTTAACAAGACTGCAAGATACAAGATCAATAAACAAAAATAATAAATTTCCATAAGTTAGGAATGGGCAATCCAAAAATGAAATTAAGAAAACAATTGCATTTACAATGCATTAGAAAATAAAATACCTAGAAATAAATTTAGCAAAAGAGATGCAAGCTTGTATTCTAAAACTCCAAAATATTGTTGAAAGATCTAAATAATTGAAGAGACATCCCATGGTGATAGATATGGATGTATAACTCTGTTGAGATTTCATGCAAAATTGTTTTAATTAATGATAAGCAATTGGCTCTTAGGTAAGTTTGAGTATTTTTTTCTTTTTATTTATTTATTTATTTTATTATACTTTAACTTCTGGGATACATGTGCAGAATGTGCAGGTTGCAGCAAACCACCATTGCACATGTATACTCTGTTGAGATTTCAACAATTTCCAAGTTGATCTACAGATTCAGTAAACTCTCTACCAAAATTTCAGAAAGTTTTTTCACATAAATCGACAAGCTGATCCTAAAATTCATATGGAAAGTCAACGGACCCAGAATAGCCAAACTAGTCTTGAAAAAGAACAGCAAAGAACTGAGTTGGAAGACTTACAATTTCCAGTTTCAGAACTTACAACAAAACTATAATAATCAAAACAATTTGGAACTGGCCAAGGATAGACATAGGTCAATGGACCACAATAGAAATCCAGAAATAATAGACATAGATCAATAGAATAAAATTGAGAGTCCAGAAATAATAAACATAGATCAATGGAATAAAATTGAGTCTAGAAATAAATCCTTATATTTATGGTCAATTGGCTTTCAACAAGGGTGCTCAGACAATAAATTATCTCTTCAACAAATGGTACAGGGACACTGGATTATTTACATGCAAAAGAAGGAAGTGGATCCCTTCTTCACAACAAACACAAAAATTAACTAAAATGTATCTCAGACCTAATCATAAGATCTAAAACTATAAAATTCTTAAAAGAAAACATATATATGCTTATATGTATTTATGATTACTAAATATGTATTTATCTAAACATATTATTATATATATTTTTGTGTATATGTGAATATATGTGTGTATGCATACACACACACACACACATACATATAAATGGACTTCCAAAATTAAAAATGTTTGTCCTTCAAAGAACACCAACAAGCATTGAAAAGACAACCCACATAATGGGAGGAATTATTTGCAAATTATATACATGACAAGAGGCTTTTATCCAAAATACATAAAGAACTCTTACAACTTATTTAAAAAGATAAAAGAAACCAATTAAAAATGGGCAAAGGATCTGATTAGACACTTCTTCAAATAAGTTATAGAAATAGCCAATTAGCACATGAAAAAATGCTAAATGTCATTAATCATCAGAAAAATGTAACTCAAAACTACAATAAGATTCTGCTTCATGCACACTAAGATAGCTAAAACAAGAAGACCAATAATAATAAGTTTTGGTGAGGATGTGGAGAAATTGGAACATTTATAAATTTCTGGCGAAAATGTAAAATTGTGCCACCACTTGGGAAAATAATTTAGCATTCCGTGAAGTATGAAACATAGGGTTACCATACCATGTGCACCAGTAATTACATAAATAGGGTGTATATATATGTCTCAAAATGACATGTATATATTCATACAAAAACTTCTGCACATATATTATAGCAGCATTATTCGCAATAGCCAAAAAGCAGAGGCAACCCAAATGTCCATCAATTGATAAATGGATGAACAAAATGCAGTGTGTCCATCAATGAAATATTATTTGCCAATAAAAACGAATGAAAATGAAGTTCTAATACATGATATCATATAGCTTAATCTTGAAAACGTTATGCTTATTCAAAGACCCTACTGACAAAAGAGTTGGGGAAATGAGGGTAATAGAGAGGGACTGCAAATGGGTATGATGAGTTTTTTGGAAAGGGTATTGAAAATGTTCTAAAGTTAGACTGTGGTAATGTTTGCACAACTCAGTAAATATGCTAAAAAGCCATTGAATTGCACACTTTTCTTGGGTGAGCTAAATGGCCTATGAATTATAACTCAGTGAAGCTATTTTTTTAAATGTCCATCTCAGTTATAGGATTAAGATGGCAGACAGGAGGCAGAACTAGCTTGCAGCTCCTGCCCTGACAGACAGAGCAGTGTGTGGTGACTCACATCATGAACTTTTGCTCCAAGAACCACCAAAGGGAAAGCTGAGAGAATCCACAGACCCTTTGAAAGGTAACTGGATTGCTGCTGCAGGCTCACTGAGACATCAAAAAAAATGTGGGTGTGCTTGCCTTCTCAACAGGGAGGCTCGTGGTCTGGGGCAAGTTCTCAGCCCTGGTCACCAGGTGCCTGGAAACAGACTTGGTGCTGTTGAGGGTGGGGAACAGTGGGCGTGAGACCAGCCTTTAAGACTGCCATCTGTGTGGGAATGGGATGAGGCCTGTGGCTGCTGGATTTCCCCCACTTCCCTGGCAACCGGCCTGACTCAGCAGAGGCAGCCATAATCCCTGGGAACATAACTCCATTGGCCTGGAAACCACACCCTCATCCCCACAGCAGCCACAGCAAGCCCCGCCTAAGGAGAGTCTGAGTTCAGACACACCTATACCCACCCCCATCTGGTGGTCTTTCTCTACCTGCCCTGGTAGCCAAAGACAAAGGTCATAATCACTTGGGAGCTCTATGGTCCTGCCCACCACCTGAGAAATCTAAATACTTAACCAGGCATTCCCAGGGCAAGTTTGCATCCTCCCTATAGTACCACAGCTAATGCGCTCTTGAAAGTGCCACCTGCTGGCTGGATGCCAACCAACATAAAACCAGTGCACTAAACAAAAACACAACCAAGGACCCTCACAGAGTCCACTTCACTCCCTTGCTACCTCCACTGGAGCAGGTGCTGATATCCATGGCTGAAAGACTTCAAGATGGGTCACATCACAGGACTCTTTACAGACACTCCCCAATACCAACTGGAGCCCAGTGGCTCCACTGGGTGGCTAGACCCATAAAAGCAAAACAATCACTGCAGTTCGGCTTTCAAGAAGCCTCATTCCTAGGGGAAGCAGGAGAACACCACATCAAGGGAGCACCCCGTGGGACAAAAGAATCTGAACAGTGGCCCTTGAGTACCAGATCTTCCCTCTGACATAGTCTACCCAAATAAGAAGGAACCACAGAAACAATTCTGGTAATATGGCAAAACAACGTTCTTTAACACCCCCAAAAGATCACACCAGCTCACCAGCAATGGATCTAAACCAAGATGAAATCTCTGAATTGCCAGAAAAAGAATTTAGAAAGTCGATTATTAGGCTAATCATGGAGGCACCAGAGAAAAGTAAAGTCTAACTCAAAAAAATCAAAAACATGATACAGGATATGAAGGGAAATATCTTCAGTGAAATAAATAGCATAAATAAAAAGCAATCACAACTTCTGGAAATCACAGACACACTTAGAGAAATGCAAAATGCACTGGAAAGTCTCAGCAATAGAATCAAACAAGCAGAAGAAAGAACTTCAGAGCTCGAAGGTAAGGCTTTCAAATTAACCCAATCCAACAAAGACAAAGAAAAAAAGAATCCTTAAACAATAAACAAAGCCTCCAAGAAGTTTGGAACTTTGTTAAATGTCCAAACCTGAGAATAATTGGTGTTCCTGAGGAAGAAGAGAAATCTAAACATTTGGTAAACATACTTGAGAAGATAATTGAGAAAAACTTCCCCAGCCTTCCTAGAAATCTAGATACCCAAATACAAGAAGCTCAAGGAACATCTGGGAAATTTATTGCAAAAAGATCATCACCTAGGCATCACCTGATCACATAGTCATCAGATTATCTAAAGTCAAGACAAAGGAAAGGATTTTAAGAGCTGTAAGGCAAAAGCATCAGGTAATCTATAAATGAAAACCTACCAGATTAGCAGCAGATTTCTCAGCAGAAACCCTACAAGCTAGAAAGGATTGAGGTCCTATTTTTGGCCTCCTTAAACAAAACCATTATCAGCCAAGAATTTTTTATCCAGTGAAACTAAGCTTCATAAATGAAAGAAAGATACAGTCTTTTTCAGACAGACAAATGCTGAGAGAATTTGCCACTACCAACCCAGTACTAAAGGAACTGCTAAAAGGAGCTCTAAATCTTGAAACAAATCCTCGAAATACACTAAAATAGAACCTCCTTAAATCTCACAGTACCTATACAACAATAACACAATGGAAAAAATAAACCAGGTATTCAAGCAACAAATAGCACAATGAATAAACTAGTACCTCACATCTCAATACTAATGTTGAATGTAAAGGGCCGAAGTGCTCCACTTAAAAAATACAGAATGGCTGAATGGACAAGAATTCACCAACCAAGTTTCTGCTTTCTTCAGAAGACACATCTAATACATAAGAACCCATATAAACTTAAGGTAGAGGGGTGAAAAAAGATATTCCATGCAAACGGAAACCAAATGCAAGCAAGAGTAGGTATTCTTATGTCAGACAAAACAAACCTTAAAGCAATAGCAGTTAAAAAAGACAAAGAGGGGCCGGGCGCGGTGGCTAAAGCCTGTAATCCCAGCACTTTGGGAGGCCGAGACGGGCGGATCACGAGGTCAGGAGATCGAGACCATCCTGGCTAACACGGTGAAACCCCATCTCTACTAAAAAATACAAAAAATTAGCCGGGTGAGGTGGCGGGCGCCTGTAGTCCCGGCTACTCAGGAGGCTGAGGCAGGAGAATGGCGTAAACCCAGGAGGCGGAGCCTGCAGTGAGCTGCGATCTGGCCACTGCACCCCAGCCTGGGCGACAGAGCCAGAATCCGTCTCAAAAAAAAAAAAAAAAAAAAAAGACAAAGAGGGACTTTATATAGTGATAAACGGACTAGTTCAACAGGAAAATATCACAATCCTAAATATATATGCACATAACACTGGAGCTCCCAAATTTAAAAAACAATTACTGCTAGGCCTAAGAAATGATATAGACAGCAACACAATAATAGTGGGGGACTTTAATACTCCACTGACAGCACTAGACAGGTCATCAAGACAGAAAGTCAACAAAGAAACAATGGATTTAAACTATACCCTACAACAAATGGACTTAACAGATATTTGCAAAACATTCTACCCAACAACTGCAGAATATACATTCTATCCATCAGCACATGGAACATTCTCCAAGATAGACCATATGATAGGCCACAAAACAAGTATCAGTAAATTTAAGGAAAACAGAATTTTATCAAATACTCTCTCAGGCTATAGTGGAATGAAATTGGAAATCAACTCCAAAAGGAACTCTTAAAAGCATGCAAATATATGGAAATGAAATAACCTGCTCCTGAATGATCATTGGGTCAACAATAAAAGAGGAAAGGTCATAACATTAAATTCCTACATCAAAGAGTATGAAAAAGCACAAATAGGCAATCTAAGGTCACACCACACAGAATTTGAAAAACAAGAACAAACCAAACAAAACCAGCAGAAGAAAAGAAATAAAGAAGATCAGAGAAGACCCAAATGAAATTGAAACAAATATATAAAAGACAAATGAAACAAAACCTCGTTATTTGAAAAGATAAATAAAATTGATAGACCATTAATGAGATTAACCAAGAAAAGAAGAAAGAAGAACCAAATAAGCTTAATTAGAAATGAAACAGGAGATATTACAACTGATACCACAGAAATACAAAACATTATTCTGGGCTACTATGAACACCTTTACATGCATAATCTAGGAAACTTAGAGAAGATGGATAAATTCTTTGAAATATAAAACCCTCCTAAATTAAACCAGGAAGATATAGAAGTTTTGAACAGACCAATAACAAGCAGTGATATTGAAATGGTAATTTTTAAAATTGCCAATACAAATAGTCCAGGACCAGACAGATATACAGCTGAATTCTATTAGACATTCAAAGAAGAATTAGTACCCATCCTACTGACACTATTCCAAAAGATAAAGAGGGAATCCTCCCTTAATCATTCTACGAAGTCAATATCACCCTAATACCAAAACCAGGGACGGACATAACAAAAAAATAAAACTACAGATCAATGTCCCTGATGAACACAGATGCAAAAATCCTCAACATAATACTAGCAAACTGACTCCAACAGCATAACAAAAAGATAGTCCACCATGTCAAGTGGGTTTCACTCCAGGGATGCAGGGATAGTTTAACACATCCAAGTGAATAAATATGATACATGACATAAAAGGAATTAAAAACAAAAATCACATGATCATCTCAATAGATGCAGGAGAAACATCTGACAAAATCCAGCATCTCTTTATGATTAAAACCCTCAGCAAAATCAGCATAGAAGGAACATACCTTAAGGTAATAGTCATCTACTACAAACCCACAACCAAAAAGCATTCCCCCTGAGAACTGGAACAAGACAAGGATGCCCACTTTCACCACTTCTGTTCAACAGAGTACTGGAAGCCCTAGCCAGAGCAATCAGACAGGAAAAACAAAGGGCATCCACATCAGGAAAGAGGAAGTCAAAATGTCAGTGTTCATCGATGAGATCGTATACCTAGCAAACTCTAAAGACTCATCCAAAAAGCTCCTAGAACTGGTAAACGGATTTGGGAATGTTTCAGGATACAAAATTTATGTACACAAATCAGTATTTCTCCTATATACCAACAGTGACCAAGCTGAGAATCAAATCAATAACTCAACCCCTTTATAACAGCTGCAAAGAAAACAAAATACTTAGAAATATACCTAACCAAGAACGTGAAAGACCTCTACAAGGAAAACTACAAAACACTGCTGAAAGAAATCATGTATGACACAAACAAATGGAAACACATCCCATATGCATGAATGGGTAGAATCAATATTGTGAAAATGACCATACTGCCAAAAGCAATGTACAAACTCAATGTAATTCTCATCAAAATACCTTCAACATTC
The DNA here is from genome assembly GCF_003255815.1 of Theropithecus gelada. Classification (NCBI taxonomy): domain Eukaryota; kingdom Metazoa; phylum Chordata; class Mammalia; order Primates; family Cercopithecidae; genus Theropithecus; species Theropithecus gelada. Next base: position 140,381,187 of record NC_037670.1, read on the forward strand.
TTCACAGAACTAGAAAAAGCAATCCTAAACTTCATATGGAACCTAAAAGCAGCCTGTATAACCAAAGCAAGACTAAGCAAAAAGAACAAAACTGTAGGCATCACATTACCCGACTTCAAAAGGTACTACAAGGCCATAGTCACCAAAACAGCATGGTACTGGTTTAAAAATAGGCACATAGACCAATGGAACAGAATAGAGAACCCAGAAATAAAGCCAAATACTTTCAACCAACTGATCTTCAGCAAAGCAAACAAAAATATAAAGTGAAGAAATGACATCCTATTCAACAAACGGTGCTGTGATAATTGGCAAGCCACATGTAGAAGAATGAAACTGGATCCTCATCTCTCACATTATAAAAAAAATTTACTCAAAATGGACCAAGGACTTAAATCTAAGATCTGAAACCATAAAAATTCGAGACATTGGAAAAACCCTTCTAGACATTGGCTTAGGCAAAGACTTCATGACCAAGAACCCAAAAGCAAATGCAACAAAGAGATAAATAAATGGTACTTAATTAACTAAAAAGCCTCTGCACAGCAAAAGAAATAATTAGCAGAGTGGAAAGACAACCCACAGAGTGGGAGAAAATCTTTACAATCTATACATTAGACAAAGGACTAATATCCAAAATCTACAAAGAACTCTAACAAATCAGTGAGAAAAAAGAAAAAACATTCCCATCAGAAAGTGGGATAAGGACATGAATAGATAATTCTCAAAACAAGATATACAAATGGCCAACAAGCATATGGAAAATTGCTCAACATCACTAATTCTCAGGGAAATGCAAATCAAAACCACAATGCAATGTCGCATTACTCCTGCAAGAATGGCCATAATCAAAAAATCAAAAAATAATAGATGCTGGCATGGATGTGGTGAAAAGGGAACACTTAACTGTTGACAGGAATGTAAACCAGCACAATCTCTATGAGAAACAGTGTGGAGATTCCTTAAAGAACTAAAAGTATATCTATGATTTGATCCAGCAATCCCATTGCTAGGTATTTAGCCAGATGAAAAGAAGCCATTATATGAAAAAGATACTGGCACATGCATGTTTATAGCAGCACAATTTGCAATTGTGAAAATATGGAACCAAGCCCAAATGCCCATCAATCAACGAATGGATAAAGAAAATGTAGTATATATATAAAATGGAATATTACTCAACCATAAAAATGAATGAAATAATGCCACTCACAGCAAAGGTACTGGAGATTGTTCTAAGTGAAGTACCTCAGGAATAGAATACCAAACATCATATGTTCTCACTCATAAGTGGGAGTTAATCTATGAGGACACAAAGGCATAAGAATTATATATTGGACTTTGGGAACTCCGGGAAAAGGGTGGGAGGGGGTGAGGGATAAAAGACTACCCATTGGGTACAGTGTACACTGCTCGGGTGATGGGTGCACCAAAATCTCAGAAATAAAAAAAAATTAAGTCCATCTCATTATCTTCCCACAAAGAAATATTACAGTCACAATGTACCAAACACCAAAAACATAAATCTCAGGGATTTTCCTCAACTATATGAACTTTTTCAGCTGTCAGCATCAAATCTTCTGCAATCTATCTCAGCAATCTCCTTTAAATCATCCCTACTCTTCTCCATGACCACTGCCCTGCCTCAGTTAAGTAAGTCATACTTTATTGTGTAAAAAGTTACAGCAGCTTTCCAGCAAGAGCTGCCACCAGTAACTGCTCTCTCAAATCAACAACCCACTGCCTACACACTTGCCTTCCTAAAGCATGTGCTCTTATTGATACTCCAAAGTTCCCACTATAGCTCTCAGAATTAAGTCCAAATTCTTTAGCACAGATATGAGGTACTTTTCAACCTGACTCCACACAATTTATGAGCCCAATATTCCAGTAACTTTCAAACCAGCACTTCATACTCAAAGTAATCTTTTAAGTAACTTAATTTGTAGCTTTTTCGAACACTGTATGCTCTTTACACCTTGGTAACTTCAAATGATACATCCCTTCATCTTGCACCTTTCTTGCATGATTTAATGTTTACCTCTCAAAACCCACTTTTATATGCTACCTCTTCTATGCAGTCTTCCAGAAGGTCTTTCATGTGTATGTATTTAGTGGTTCCTTTCTTCTGCTCAGGAAGAATTTTACTTATATCTTTAGTATGGTACTGAACACTATTGTATTGCTATTTGTTTATACATCTGTCTCCCCAGAGCCTATGAACTTAGTGATGATGACTTTATTCATCTTTGAATTTCCAAACCATCTATTACAATGCTTGTTATATTAGGAAATGTTTACTTGATAGTTATAAAATTATGTAATGTATGCAAAAGTAATAAATGTGTGTACCTACGTATCTGTTACAGGGTGAATGAGGACATTTAGCACTGAAAGGCAAATTCTCCCAGTGCTGCCTCACTCCCGAATTCACTACCGCATCCAAATTTGGCATAACATATCAGAGACAGGAGGACTTTTTCCTAGATTAAGTTGATAAACTACACTGAAACGATGTTATCTAAGAGCTCTTAAAATTCCAAATTATTCCTAAATGCATTCTAACTCACCAGAAGAACAATTTTGCCAATATTGTGTATTAACAATTCCTTTGTTAGCAAAAATGAAAAAGTGCTTTCTGTTACTCATAAAAACATGAGTATCTTCTTCTTTTAAAATTTAGTGTACCGCTATGATCTAAAATAAAGAAACTATGCTAAATTAAACACTGTTCATCGAGAAATGTGAAAACTAAATTTATAGATTCATTGGTTTATTATACAGAATCTATGATTTTCCAACAATATGCTCATATGAATTTGTGATAATGCCATAAATTTTTTGGCAAACATTAGATGTTTAGCAGATTCATCCTGTCTAATTAGTAGAGATTTCATTATTATGTACATATGTAGGTATAGCACCTACAACAAGGCTCTATTTAAATGTTTCTAGACCATCTCATCAGCCACATTCTTTATCGATCCTGTTCAATGCATTTTAATACATGTTTTATTTAATTGGAATCACAAAACTAAATCTCCAACTCAGTCTATCTCCTGTAATACTTTACTGTAATTTGTCTTCAAAGTTCTAGAAAAATTCAATTGAAACATCAACAATAAATATATGGCTTAGATACCAAGATATGATATGCTTTTAATAAAAATAATGAAATAAATAGCTAAAAATATGTAAGACTTTTAGTAAAATTCTAGTTTAAAATTATAATATTAAGTACTATGAAAATATTTAAAATTCTAAATAGTAATTATCAGATGCATTAATTAGTATTTGACTATAAGTGCACAATGTGTCTTATCTCTAAAATTAAAATAGATATAATATGGTAATGGAAATTAATAATTACAATGCTAACTTCTTCTAAAGATTTTGGAGTGACTAGTGGAAAAAATATTTTTTAAGTATCTAAGTGAAAAAATAAAATTTATCCTGTCTTACATAAGAACCACACAAATATAACAAAACATAAATATAAAAATACTTGCATATTTTGTGCATGACAATACAAATTTGGCGTATTAAATTAGAATAATTCAGAACACTTGTCTTAGAAATATGTTAGGAATTTTTCACTTTTTCTCCTGTTGTGATCACCAAGTAAATAATCAGATGGAATCAAAAGTTTTGCAAACTGTATAATTTGAAATTATAAGAAAAACTACACAGTCACACATTTGGAGTGACAAAACTCTTGATGTCTTTACAGGTCATGTGTCAATAATTCAACTTTATTTAAAATAATACAAAGAATAAAACCTTCTTACCATGATCTTAAATGTCATTCAAATGGAAATATACATACCTGCCCACACCAACCATATTCCAGCATTGTGGAGTAGGAGAATATAAGGTTTGTTCAAGATTCTAAATATGAGTGTAAAAGCTGTTGATTCATTCAGAAGAAATCTGCTAATCTCCTTCTTCAAAGAGTGGTTAGCAACTACAACTTCTTACTTGGCCATCAATACTGCCACAATCCAAGCTTTGTTGTAATGTTGTACTCTTACAGCTAAAACCTGTTGATAATGAACCTGAACCCATTATTTTGAGTCAATGAATTGAAAGAAATAGGGCAAAGAATGAAAGCCACAGGGCCAATTACGAGCATTCTTTGATGTATTACTTGCTAGCACCCACCATATCACTCTGTGTCTTTGTCTTGATCCCCTCTGTTACTCATTAATTATTCTGGAAGGGTTAAAGTTCAGAGAGCTAATTGCACAAACCGTCTTTCTTGGTGGGGATTCTCCCTACTCTGACACTTTCCCCAACTGTGCCCAGCCACCTTGTATTATGCCAATTAACCCAATTCTTGGCATTTTTGCTTGGCCTTCCAGCATCTTTTCAAGCTTTGCCTAAAATATTTTCACTAGTTTGCCTACAGAATAAACCAATACAACTTTAAGGTTTTATTAGAATTTATTTCATGATATAATCTTTCCTAAACTCCTAATGAAACAACTAACTTTATTCCACACTAATTATGTTATAAACACATTTTTATAACAAATGAAAATATTTTAACCAGCTAGTTACTGGAGAGTTACAATACTAAGTTATTCATTCTACCTTTCTACATTGAGTGCAAGCTCATTCTAATAAAAATGACATTTTCCACATTTGTCAGCCAAGATCTGAACAGAAAAGATTCAATTTTTATATGGCATATTGGACAGATTTTCATAATATATAGACTAGCTTCAATATTATCAGGATATTTAAAAGAATCAAGTGGTGATGCTACACAGTTTCTGAAAAGTTTCTAATATTTGATTACTACAATTCTGAAATAAAATTTGAAAAATAAATAATCATGTCTTGTAATGCTTCCCGGGATATGTCACATCATCTCCTCTTTTTCTATATTTTTCAAAATCTTTTAAAAATCCTTTGTTTTTCTATGTATTCCAGTTTCAGTGGTATCCAGTAATTGTTTGAAGGCATATTTTTCAGAGGTAGGCACTATGGGTATGTTTCTTTTCTGTTATTGTAGTTATATTTGTATCAATTAGTAATTTTTGAGCAACTACTGTATTTCACACATTTGCTGGCTGCTGTGACTAATGTGTGCATTAATCAACTTCAGGCTCATGGAGATATCAGAAGACCAGCAAATAAATAAACACTAATATAAATACTTATGAACAGGGGCTAGCTTGAAGAAAGAGAAAACGTATAGGACCATCAACTTAAAGAATAAAAAGGAGCCAATCATGCAAGGAGCAGGGCAGAAGGAACAGCATATGCAAAGTCTTATTAGAAGTAAGCTTGCTGGGCTTGAGGAGCTGAATTAAGGCCAGTTTGCAATTTAGTGAAAGGGAGACAAATGGCTTGGGACTAGATTAGAAAGATAGATAGAAACCAGATCATGCAGAATGTTTTAGACTATTAAAAGGAGTTACATTTTATTTAAGGAACAATGCATATGATGTGATTGATTTTTGTACTACTGAGAAGAATGTGTCAAAGAGTTTTTAAACCAAGAGAGAAGTGAAGCGGGGATCAGTTTTTAAATAGAAATCCCATAAATCTTATAATTTTTTTTCTATGGTACAGAGAGTTCTTTGCACATACCCATAAGACTTTGCTTAAAAATCTAATTTATAGAACGGGTTTGACCAAATGGATTGTATTTGTTAATTTCCATTAAACAGATAGCAAAATCCCATACTCCACAAAGCAACTGTGTCAAAAGAACATGCCAATAAATTCATGGCTTGGATGAAAATATGTTTAAAAGTCCAAAGTATAAAATTGTTGAATAAGATTTTTAAGTTTGTTTATAGATTTCATTAAATGTCACAAGAATAAAATGAGTCCAAAATGAAGCTAAAATGAAATTATTACCTCCACTGAGGTCAGAGCAATCAGTCAGCTAAAGTTACATAGATTTCACCTTTAGCTGGAACTGTGTGTAAAATGTATTTGGTTAATTCACTCATAGTGTTATCAATGACAGAACTTTTCAGATTGACCTTTCGATAAAGCTAACACAAAAATAACCAACCATGATTCCAAAGTTATTAAATGTATCCTTTTAACCTCTCTTTCATAAGATTCTCTAACATTAACATTAGGGTGGCAAAAAATAGTTCCATGAATTAATTGACTCTTACATAACCACTGTAAAATATATCTCTCAGAGCCTGTGGCTTGTCTATTCCTCATTTTTAGAATGCCATTTATTCCTTTTTTAATTTAACTTCTTTCACACATGATTTATTGAGATATTAAGCTACTTTTCCTAATGAAAATTAAAGGTAAATGATAGTTTTAAAAAAGTATTTTCCATTCTAATGATTTTCCTCCCTTAACTCAAATTTACATATTAGAAATCAAGAGGGGCACTTTAGATTGGTGCTTAGCCTCCACGAATTCACTCCAATCCCCTTCCTCTTCCCACACTCAGTTTGTCAAACTAAATATTCATCCCTCTCTGTTTCTAGTTAGTCAATAATGAACATTTTCTTAAAATAATACCATATTTAGGACCAAAGAATGTGAGAAAGGCCAACTCCAAATAACCATTCAATTGTTCTTATCCTCATTATCAATTGTACAATTGAGTTACAATTTAATGTTTGATACATACATGTGTGCCATAAAGATCCAATCAGGATATTTAGGTGTGTGAGATGTGATCACGTGTGATGAGGTGATGGATGTGCTAAATTTATTATTTTAGGATATTGAAGGCTTCTTTATGAGTACCCTCCCCACTGTTTTCCAAGTTGTAATGCTAGAAGACACCACATTTCCCCCCACTGAATTGTCAGCACATGCAAAGTGACAATATGAATATTTGGAGTTGGATCTTACCTCCAGGAATCAGATTCTAAAAGAATAGTAACTCAGCACTTGACAGGAAAGAGAGCAAGCAGAATATTCTGCCAAGTCATGATTTAAAACTCTTTTCTACTATTTGTAAACTACTAGTAAACAGCTTGTACTGAAATAGAATGGAAATTGTATAATTATGCAATTTCTAGTCCCACATATGTTTTTACATTTTCTACAAGATTATTCTGTCAACATATTCTCCATTGGAGCTACGGGTGTGATAGTTCTAAATTCAGCAAATGTTGTAAAATAAGTGAAGTGACATCATTAGCACAGCAGCACAATAATGGAGTTATTTTCCACGGGTAGAATTCATTAACTCTGTGGCTTAATCTCCCACAATTTGAACCATTACAAGGAATTTCATGGCAAATCTGTTTGGTGCATTATCTACAATTGATTAGATATCGGGGAGGGACAACATCTCAGCCAATGTTAGAAACTTCCAACTAAGCCTAAATACCACATCCTGGGATGCAGAATTTTACCCCAATGAAACTGGGCTTAAAATACATTTATTTGGAATAAACTATATAAAAAACGCTGTTAAATATTTTACTAGACCATTTCATATATCAAATGAAATGTTTTGTCTTCTAAGAGACTTCTACAGGTGAAAATTAGGAAATAAAAATTATCACATTTAATATTGAGCCCTCCAAAATATATATTTTATTAAAATAGAATGTCTAGGATACTGAGAATATTGTCCAATGTTGCCTGTATTATGTCTATTCTACTCTCCATATCTAAACAGAAAATGTGTATAATAGAAGGCTACTGTTTCATAATCCTTTACTACTTCTCCAAAATGCACAGGCTTTCACCCATAAGCTCTAAGATTACTCACAAACTGAACTTCAAATATTATAAATCCTTTTCTACAAATTCTATACTCAGCTAATTAAAGTGCTACATTCCATTGTTCATTTTTTTAACATCATCTTTGCCAATGTAGTAATGGTTTCAGGGATAAGGGAGATGGAAGGTATCTTTGAGAACAATTTAAATTATTTCCCAATGGGAGAAAGAAAAAAAAACCTACTATGAATGAAAAAGGAAAATTTTCCAACTCATAATTAAATAGCTCCAGTAACAAGGATCTTAAACTCATTCTGTTGTTGGATGAATGTAAGAGCCAAAGGGCTTACTTTTAATCTCAAACTGTAGACTACTACATTCTAACTCCTACATGTTAACTTCTGTTAGTAATTCTTCCTTCTGGAATAATGTGAAATAATTTTATTCTTGCCATATAACAATCTTTCAGAAATTACTTGTTATCACAATTCCCTTTAAGTCCATCTCTGAGATAAATGTACAGCACACTCCTTCAACATTCTTCATAGGACTTTGCTGTCATGTTTCTCATGATCTCTCCTGTTACACCTACTATTTCCTTTGCCTAGAGTATTTTTCCTCGCCCCCTACTACTCCAGTCTGTTTCTCATTCATCAGCCTAGGGGATAACTTGCTTGGAGAAGCATTCTCTAACCTTCTCGAAGAGTGGATTGGACAACCACCCGTCCCTACTCCTCCATGTTACCATAGAACTCTGTGCTGACCCCTACTGCAGAACTTTTCACTATTTATTGTAATTCTCTTTTCACTGTCTTTCCAATTAGACTGTCAACTCTCTGGTAAGAGGAACTGTCTTAATCACTGACACATCTCTAAAACTGAGTACATGGTAGTGGTCGGCTAAATATTTGTGGAATAATTAGAAAATCGAAGAATGAGACAGGATGGTGTCCATCTGTGTTCCTCAGTTTCTTTATATATAAACTGGGAATGAAAACAGTATTCATCTCTCAGGTAGTTGTACTGGTCAATTGAGTCAATATATTTTTAAAAACCTATTTAAAAAGCATCTAGTAGGCAAGAAGATTTTTTAAATCTTGGTTCTTATTTTTGGTGATTAAGTAAAACACATTTCTTTTTTACATAAGTTAATGTTAAATTATGTCTACCCAGTTTTGTACTTATGATTTGGGTTTTTTTAACATAAATGAGAAGCTTAACATTCACATTTGTTCCTTTTCATCTTAATTATTCCGATAACTGAAATATATATGTACTTAATATGATAATCTAAGTTATATATAATATACCCACAGAGCACATGCATACACATAAACACGCACACATATATACACAGATGTAGGCAGAGAGGTAAGGAAAAATGAGACAGACAGGGAAATTTACTGGCTGAGTACAAAGACTTTGGACACAATTGACCTTGGGTTCAAGACTCAGTTCATGAACTTTATGCAAACTTAGACAAGTTGCTTACTCTCTTCTATTATTAATCTCCTTGTGTATGGAGGTTCACCCAACTACCAATTCATTACAGTCCATTATCACCATGACAAGGTTTCACTATTACTTGGCATATACTTGCTTAAATCTACAGCAACTAGAAGCAATCTCTATCCTCTGAACCTGTACCTACTCTATACCGTTTATCACAGAAAAGCATAGAATATATCTGATTATATAGAATAGTGAGTATCATATGTCAACTTGAAAATATAGTCCATAAAAGGTAGCAAAGAACTAACCCTGGAAAAATAGGAGGGGTACAGATTATTTAAGGAACACAAGGATGAATAAAGTACACTTACTTGGAAGAGTAGCCAATGAAAGCTTTTTAGTGGAAGAATGACAAAATTGGAGCTCTACCCCAGGAGTGTAATGTGTCAGACTGTGAAAGACGATTGGAAGAGGATGACTCTTGAGCAGGAGACCATTGAAAAGTTTTGTATTGGCCGGAACAAGAGGTTGACCAAGAGTGCTTGCAAAATGACTAAGTATAAATCACTGCCATTGGCATAGATGGGAATTCAATGATGAAATATGCACTGGTCTTACAGGCTAGAAAAACATAAGCAAGTGAACTTGAGAATATAAGGATATATCTATTTTTAAAAAACTCTGATATAAGGCAGCTTGTTTCCATCCAAAATAGAAATTCACGTGATGATTTAGGAGATGAGATATTAATTCCCACTGAGGGTGTAAGAGACAAAGGAAAATATCTCTGAAGAAGGACTATTGAAACTGGGCTTTGAGACCAGGGAGACGTTAACCACTAGCTATAGGGGAAGGATGCACACTAATAAAAATGTATGGAAATTCTGGTTTTGAAACAAAGAAGTCAACTTTTATTCTCTGTTCATCTAGCCAGTATCCCTGGAACTTCCCTTCTGTCCAAAGGTCCAGGGTGTCAAGGTTTGGATCACATAAATTCAGCCCTCTGGGAAGAGATGTCTAACCTCAGAGTGAGGCAGGAGAGGGTCTGAAGGCAGGGAAACTAAGGCCATTTCACACTGACTTCCTAGAATGAAATTGAAAGGAAAACCCTAACTTTCCACGCCTAAGTAACAAAAGGACCAGAGACTATCTTCGCAAATCCCCGAGTTTTCTGCCCAGCCAATGAGAAATTGAAAGTACCTCGGATTGGTTGATTTTTGCAACCAATCAGACGTTTGCATAGGAGGGTGACCTTTGTAACTTCACTTCAGCCTCTGGTTGGTTTCTTTCTGCAACCAATTAGACTGATTGCGGGCCATCACTTCATTTACATGAGGTGAGCACCAAGCAGCCCATGGGAAATCTCTAGGGGGCATTTGGACCTGGGAAGATTCTGCATCCGGGCCCTTGAGCTCCTATACTCTGCCTGCTCCCACACTGTGGAGTGTACTTTCATTTTCAGTAAATCTCTGCTTTTGTTACTTCATTCTTTCCTTGCTTTGTTTGTGCATTTTGTCCAATTCTTCGTTTCAGACGCCAAGAACCTGGACACCCTCCACTGGTAGCAAGAGGACCTACAGTATGGCTTCTCCCAGATGTGTCAAACTGTCACACAGACTGGCAACTGTTCTCCAAAATGAAGTCCCATCACTGAGGTAAAAGTAGAAAACACTAGAATGGTTACCATTTCTTTTTTTCCTAAAAATAAAATATAAGACTATATTTTATCTGAAAATATATTAGTTCAAAGTTGAAGTAAAAATTTTACAATCTAGTAAGACATAGAAAATTTGCATGTGCTCAAAAATGCTTACCGATAGAGTTATGCGATGGTAAAAAATGAGTTCATGTCCTTTGCAGGGACATGAATGAAGCTGGAAACCATTATTCTCAGCAAACTAACACAGGAACAGAAAACCAAACACCGCATGTTCTCACTCATAAGTGGGAGTTGAACAATGAGAACACATGGACACAGGGAGGGGAACATCATACACCGGGACCTGTGGGGGGGTGGAGGGCTAGGGGAGGGATAGCATCAGGAGAAATATCTAATGTAGATGACAGGTTGATGGATGCAGCAAACCACCATGGCACATGTGTACCTATGTAATAAACCTGCACGTTCTGCACATATATCCCAGAACTTAAGTATAATAAAAAAAGGGGGAAAAAAATGCTAGAGATCTGAACTGTAGACTTAAAAGAGAATACACAAGAAATACTTTTTCTTCTAATTCCTTATGCATAAAACTTCTTCAGGGAAATTTGTAATGTAATTCAGAATTGTATGAAGAAATTGAATAATTGAGCATTAGCATCTAGTGTTCTCTTATCTCATTTAGCTTTTTTTAAAAGTGTCATTTAGCTTTCGATTGTTGCAAGTACTATTAAACAGTGTAAGATCCTAAATAAAAGCAAATGTGTAGTGAAACAAGTTGTTGATCTTGCCTTTCCCTTAAAAGTTTAGAATTGTATTTTCCTTCAGTGTGCTTCTCCCTCAGCTAGGTCATCACTAACAGACAAGCAATCTTAATGTAGGCAGTTCACAAACATCTGTAATGTCCCTGCCATTAGAAAATCAACATTATTTACAAGATGTTTCCATAAGAGAATAAAACTAGAGATTCGAGACCCTGTATAAACAAAGATATTTGGCTTCCAAATAGATGTCAAAATTGAGTCAATTATACTCTAGATGGAGAAACATCTCTAATAAAATTTTTAAATAAAAATAAACAAGAACTCAAATTTCTTAACCCAATTTACAGAATCATTCAAGGCTGAAAATGTGCATTGTTCCAAATTCTTCTTTTGATAAACATGTGTTTAGTTGTATAGAAAAAAAGAATATCCAGTTGCAAATGCCATGCCAAAAACAATTTGATAATTGCACTTAAAAAAAGGAAAAATAAGTAATAAGATACATATACTATTCATTCCCTTTAACCATTAAACTAAAATGGCCAAACTGAATCTGTGAAAAAAAATAGCTTCTGGGCTAGAATCTTGATGCCAACTTTAGCCCAGAGCAAATTCTTACAGTGATGATGTTTGCTCTGCAAAGTGCTGTTTTAATGGAAACAGTGTCTGACCTTCGTCTCCAGGACAGCTACTGGATCTCCCATAAAGACATAATTTAAACTTCCAAACATAGGGCCCTTTTTTACCTATTAATTGTCCTTTCAGAGATCAGATCTTATCCCGGTGTCTCCAGTGAATTCCCCTGTGAACTCCAAAGCACTCTCACATTGCCCTAAGGTTCACGTGGAAAGAATAAATGGCAGGAGTTAGATGTTACTGTCTGGTTCTTATGCAGCTATTCCTTTAATACTAGTTACAACTTGAAGTTCAACTAACTGACAAAGCCTGAAGACTCCATTCGATTAGCTGTAATAGGATTGCAACACTGCTTTGGAATAGCAGACTTAAATAGACAAAAATCTTGGCAAATACATCTTTCGTGTATTCCATTAATTCTAAAACAAATATGTTACCTGAGGCAAAATAAGTATAATCAGATATTTTAGCATTTTACATTTCAATGGAAGTATTTTTGTTCCATTATGATGACATTTTAACACCCAATGTTTAAGAAGGAAGTTTAATATGTATGTGTACATGAATTAAACTTTTACTGAACATATCCTTTTTTTGATGGTGTTCTAACAGACTTAAAATCAGGCTATGGTTAATGCTCACCACATTAATACATTTAATTAATTTGTTTGATTGGGCATTCTCCACCAATTACACAAGGCATATTTCCGAGATGTTTATTACTGCTCTCTTTACCCATACTAGGGGGGAAAAAGTAGAAAATGTGGGTCACCTCAAGAGTCACTGAGTAGTTAAGCACTTGCCAGATTAGATCTCTAATCCTATGTCCAAAAAATATACTATGGAAGCGAGTCTGACCATTACTTTAGGACTAGCCACTTCCATAGGCTCTACAGCAAAACGCAAGTTAAATTAACAAAAGACCCCGATAAGTGCCCTTACAACAATTTAAACCAGTTTAAAGGAAGAATAGATTAATCATTCTTTACAAAGGTGAAAGGACTTGCATCTCTTTCATTGTTTCATTTATCCAAACAATTAACATGAGTGCCTATTGAGTTAATACATCAGCAGGCTGAGTACTTTGAAGTTTCAAAGAAAGCAGTAGACTTGGGCCTTGTCCTCAAGGGAAAATTTCTAGTAAGAAGACGTGACATCCATGAAACCATGGTAAGACACATGAACTTTGCAGTGTGGTCCATAGAATATATATGCTTGAAAAATGGAAAGCAAAAGAAAAATCTACAAGTACAATTCTTGGATAAGCCCTTTATTTTTACTTTTTTAAAAACGAAAGCAAATATTTCAAGGGCACACATATGAGAAAGGATCATAAAGGCACAGGACAATAAAATGAGCAAGAAAAGACCATTTCTTTTCAGAAAGAAAAGAAAAGCATTTCAGAAAGAAAAACTGAAAATGCAAAATTTGAGGCTTTGACTTCTGAATATTAGACTTATATGCTCCACAATTTAATACGTGACTAACCTGTTAAATGGCTTTAGTGTGGGTCTGCTTTTGTTTCTTCTTTTTTTGTTGTTTAATTTTATCACTTTTTCACTGTGCTCTTACCAAATGTATATTCTCTGTGTCACTTCATATTCCATATTTTACATCTGCTATGCCAAAAATAATCTCTAACTTTTTTATAGAAAAATCCCTGTCTTCTCTGCAAATATTATGACATCATTGATTTTCAAAGCTCCGACAGGGAAAGCAAGATCTAAATGTACGTTAGGAAAATATATTCATAGGTAGATAGACCTTGGGGGAAATGCAAGCGCTAGAAGTTTGTATAGACATAACCTGACCCACCAAAAAAATAAATAACAGAAATGTGGTAATGTTCACTTGTCTTGCCTTCCTAAGATATAAACTTTTTAAAGGTGGTTTGCAAATCTTTTGTGCATAAGGTTTTGTTGTTTTTTCTTCATTTCCCATTTTCCCCAGGCTGTACAAATTTGACAGAACTTATAAAAGTGAGTCGAATTTACAAAAACAAAAATCACAAGAATAAATTGAAAGTAGGCAGGACAAGTATAGAAACCACTGAAACAGATTGGACACCAACAAAATAACATATGAGGTAGTTTTAAATACATTAAGGAGGTAGAAAAGGACATAAATAATCTTGATTCCTGAGTGTGAGATTATAAACACTATAGAGAATTTGCCTCCAGCATCTGGTAACCTGAACAATGTTATAAAAGTCAGAACTGGTTTGAAGTCAGATGCATAAGACCAACTGCTGTTAATGTGATTACTTTTTTCTTGTTATGCCTAGGTCTAGACTAGACTTCAGGTTTTAGTTTTTCATAAGTACTACCATGTAATAACAAATGTATTTAAAATTTTAAAATATGAGTACATTTTCAGCCTGGTACAGTGGCTCATGCCTGTATGCCAGCACTTTGGGAGGCTGAGGCGGGCAGATCACAAGGTCAGGAGATCGAGACCATCCCGGCTAATACTGTGAAACCCCATCTCCACCAAAAATGCAAAAAATTAGCCAGACATGGTGGTATGTGCCTGTTGTCGCAGCTACTTGGGAGGCTGAGGCAGGAGAATTGCTTGAACCTGGGAGGCTGAGGTTGCAGTGACCTGAGATTGCGCCACTGCACTCCAGCCTGGGAGACAGAGCAAGACTTCGTCTCAAAAAAAAAAAAAAAAAAAAAAAAAAGAGTACATGGGGATATAGTAGTCTTACAGATTGTCCAACTGACGAATGGTTTTTCTTTGTTCTTATTTTTTATTCAGTGGTCAATTTACTGTTCAATGTTATAATAGCACCAGTATTGTGGAATGAGCTCAGCACATCTAACCTTTATGCTGTAAATTGAAGTTAAATTGCTAAGTCTCATTCGATGTTAATTAAACTTACAATCACTGATTTTATGTAACACATTGTGCTTTAAATATATATGCCTGGGATATTCAGCAGATGAATTGCTACTTATAGATACTAATAATGAGGATGTTGGTTATTTTTTCAACTTTAATTAACAGGTGTAATACCCACTTGCAAAGGCATCATTAAAATGGTATCCAAGATTTACAAAATTTATAATACAGGGCTGGTTACTTAATATCGCTTTCAGAGTTTGACCTTTTCAGAATGCAGTCTAATATTTGGCCATAAAACCACTGAATTTTCAAAACTTTTTGCCTTAACTCACCTTAAACCCTATTTTTCATATAGTTTTTCTGTTTTATTGAAAACATAAAGCACTTCTAGTTATGCAACTACACTAACTGCAAAAACAAAAGTGTGTGTGTTCAGGGGTACAGGCATGCATGAGTGAAAAGGTGACATTGTAGCAAATGTGCTAGCATGCATGTATGGACACATGCACACATACACACATACACACACACATGCAAACCCCAAAGCTTCATATGCAATATCCGATATATGTGACTAATACAAATGCTGTAGACTATGGTCTTATCACTAAGACTTTACTGTGATGTACCCCAAAACTATCCTCAGTTCCCCTTTCCTCCTTTTACTACCAAAGTAGCCTTTTATATTTTGAACTCACTCATTAATATGTTGTAATCTGGCTTCTGTTCCTAAATCTTTTTGAAACTACAACACTTTCAAAGGTCAATCATGATCACCTCAGTTCAATGACCTTTAGGGATTCTATATTTCCTTTTATTTTTTTCTCTACTGCATCTGGAGGAGCTCCTCTTTCCTGAATATCTCTTGCTTTGCCCTTTATCATATTACACTACTTTTTTTCTCATCCACTACTCTCAACCCTTCCTCTCTTCCCTCCTAATCATGAGTGTATTCCAAGATTCTATCCTTTGCTTATTATCCTTCTTTGTCCTGGCTTCATCTATTGCTTCTGCAACTAACTGCCAAGTCTATGCATTAGAATTGGTTCCTCTTCTAAAGTCTAATCCAAATCCAGTACTAACTACTTACTATCACTTTTCCATTATAATCTTGAACTTAATATGTCTTAAATATAACTTTATATTTCCCTTTATTGACTAAGTCCTTCTTCTTCAACAACTCTTACAGGACTTTTTTCCAAATACTTTAACTAAGATTTCTACTGTCTTATGGGCTCAGCCAACATCAACACTCCCCGCTCCTCACACATACACATACACACACACACACCTATAACAACTTGTCTTGCCTTCTTGAGATATAAACTTTTAAAAGGTGGTTTCTTTATAAAATCTCTGACTGTTGCTTCACTTTTGTATTTCTATTACCTTCATACTTGTCAAATAGTCTCATATTTTAAATGAGTATAATCTGTCTTAAATGTCTTTTTCATTTGGTGACCAAATTAAACTGTATTTCTCTCTCCAAAAATAAGATAAAAGAAAAAAGGAAGTTTGGAGCAGGTGGATCCTTGCCAATATGTGGTATTTTCATTGTTTTGGATTTTAGCCATTCTAATATATATATAGTAGAATCTCACTGTCATATTAATTTGCAACTTCTTCATGACATATGATGCTGAGAGTCTTTTTACTGTACCTTTTTTTTCCACTTGTATATCTTCTTTCATAAAGTATCTGTTCCGATATTTTGTCTCTTTTAAACTGGGTTGTTTGCTTTCTTATTGTTGAGTTTTGAGAGTTCTTTTTTCATGAGTTTGTGAAGTCATGTTTGATGGTTGAAGCAAATATTATAATGCCTTCTGATGTGTGCTCAAACTATTTAGACAAACCAATATTATAAATAGAAAGTGGGCGAAAAGGCTGGGCGAGGTGGCTCACGCCTGTAATCCCAGCACTTTGGGAGGCCGAGGTGGGCAGATCACGAGGTCAGGAATCGAGACCATCCTGGCCATCATAGTGAAATGCCATCTCTACTAAAAATACAAAAATTAGCTGACCGTGGTGCCGCATGCCTGTAATCCCAGCTACTCGGGAGGCTGAGACAGGAGAATCGTTCGAACCAGGGAGTTGGAGGTTGCAGTGAGCCAAAATCACACCACTGCACTCCAGCCTGGTGACAGAGTGAGACTCTGTCAAAGAAAGGAAAGAAGGAAAGAAGGAAGGAAGGAGGGAGGGAGGGAGGGAGGGGGGGAGAGAGAGAGAGAGAGAGAAAGAGAGAGGAAAGAAAGAGAAAGAAAGAAAGAAAGAAAGAAAGAAAGAAAGAAAGAAAGAAAGAAAGAAAGAAAGAAAGAAAGGAAAAGAAAAGAAAAGAAAAGAAAAGAAAAGAAAAGAAAAGAAAAGAAAAGAAAAGAAAAGAAAAGAAAAGAAAGAAGGAAGGAAGGAAGGAAGGGAAGGAGAAAAAAGAAAAGAAAAAAGAAAAGAAAAGAAAGTGGGCAGGGTAAAAGAATGTAAATATAATTCAATTTTCTATACTTCATGCAGAGTAAAGTAAATACAGGAGACTATGAAGTATGCAGACCATGACAATAGATATATGTATACAGTAGTCCTCCTTTATCCATGGGAGGATATGTTCTAGGATTCCCAGTGGATGCCTGAAACTGCATTAGTACTGAACCCTATATTTACTATGTTTTCTCCTCTATAGACATGTCTATGATAAAGTTTAATTTACAAATTAGCTTCAGTCAGATATTAACAACATAATAAAATAGAACAATTATAACAATATGCAAACATCAGTATTCTTGCCCTTTTGGGCCATTATTAAGTAAAATAAGGATGACTTGGACACAAGCAGTGTGAGACAGCAAAGGTTAATCTGATAACGAAAATGGCTACTAAGTAACTAACAGGAAGTAGCTTACATAGCGTGGCGATGCAGGACAAGAGATGATTCATATTCCACAGGGGACAGAGAAGGAAGGTGTGTAATCTCATCACACTCCTCAGAATGGAGCACAATTCAAAACTTATGAATTATTTCTGGAATTTTGTATTTGATATTTTTAAACCATGGTTAACCATGGATAACCAAAAACAGCACAAACAAAACTGTGAATAAGGGAAGATTATTTTACTGCAATACCCAGAGCAACCACTAAAAAACAAAACAAAACCATCCAATGATATGTACTCGAAATAGTGTAAATAAATCAAAATGGAACTCTGAAAAACGTTTAAATTATCTACAGTAAGGACAAAAAAGGGAAATCAAAGAATGAGAAACAGAGTGAGTAAACAAATAAACAATAAATAAATAAACTGACAGACTTAACCCTTCACATATCAATAGTTACATTAACTGTAACTGTTCTAAACATGTCAATCAAAAGACAGAGATTAGCAAGATGGATAAAAACATGACCAAAATTATAAGAAACTTGCTAAAAACATGATAATATAAGCAAATTGAGTGGATAGAAAAAGATATACTATGCAAACATTAACTTTTTTTTCTCTTTTTTTTTTTTTTTTTTTTGAGACAGAGTCTCACTGTGTCGCCTAGGCTGGAGTGCAGTGTCACTATCTCAGCTCACTGCAACCTCCCTCTTCCTAGTGCAAGCAATTCTCCTGCCTCAGTCTCCCGAGTATCTAGGACTACAGGCGTGCACCACCATGCCCAGCTAATTTTTTCTATTTTAGTAGAGATGGGGTTTCACTGTGTTGCCCAGACTGGTCTCGGCCTCCCAAAGTACTGGGGTTACAGGCATGAGCCACTGCACCCAGCTGCAAACATTAACTTTTAAATACCAAGAGTAACTATATTAATATCACATAAAATAGACTTCTGAGCAAAAAGACTTAAGCAGAAACAGAAGGCTATTACATAATAGTGAAAGAGTGAATCCACCAAGAACACCTAGTCATGCTACTGTAAACGCACCAAATAACAGTTCATCAACATATATAGAAGGAAAACTGAGAAAACTGAAAGAAAAATAGACAAATCCACAATTTGAATTGGCGATTTAAATACCCTATAACTGTTAAAGTAACTGAACTTGTAATTTGAAAACTTACAATAAATTAATCTTTAGGCCCAGATGACCAAACATTAACTAAGAATTGGCACCAATTATACGGAATCTCTTTCAGAAAATATAATATTTCCCAACTTATGTTATGAGATCAGCATCACCTTGATACCAAAACCAGACAAAAACAACAAAAGGAAGAAAGAAAAGAAGAAAGAAATAGAAAGGAAGGAAGGGAGGGAGGCAGGGAGGGAGGAAGGAAGGAAGGAAGGAAGGGAGGGAGGGAGGGAGGGAGGGAGGGAAAATTACACATCAATATCTTTCATAGATTTAGGTGCAAAAGTCTTCAACAAAATATTGGCAAATTGAATCTAGCAATGTATAAAAACAGTTCTTACACATGATAGCAAAAGCACAATCCATAAAACAAATATTCATTAAATTGGACTTTACCAAAATTAAATTTTTTCTCTGTGAAAGATCTTGTTAGAAGGATGAAGATAGACTGGGGAATAAATATTGGCAAACCACATATCCTAGAAAGAACCGGTATCAAAAATATGTAGAGAGAAAAACTGATCAAGTAAGGAATTGGTTTCACTGATCTTCACGTTTTTTACACAGTTCTCTTCTCTTGCAGATTTACAGGATTTAGCATAAGATTCTAGTAATGAGTGTACTGGCTTAAATAATTAGGAAAGTAAGGTTCTGCTAACTGGCAATCCCGAATAGCGATATGTGGTAGATTTTTACAGTTAGAGAACCCAGTGAACCTCCCTCTATCCACTCCATTAGGCAGTCTTCTCCCACGGTGACTCTAGAGTTAGCCATGATGATTTGGCTGAAGGGACAACATGCAAGTTGAAGTTTAAAATACTTTCCACATTAGGACCAGTCCCCTTTTTTCCTGCTTTTAGATCCACATATGAAGAAGCCAAACCATACTGCTAGAGACACATGGCTCAGCCAACAGCCATCAGTCAGTCTCAAACAAGAATTTTGAGTGAGGCTGTCATGATTGTATATTTAGAAAACCCCATCGTCTCAGCCTAAATCTCCTTAAGCTGATAAGCAACTTCAGCAAAGTCTCAGGATACAAAATCAATGTGCAAAAATCACAAGCATTCTTATACACCAATAACAGACAAACAGAGAGCCAAATCATGAATGAACTCCCATTCACAATTGCTTCAAAGAGAATAAAATACCTAGGAATCCAACTTACAAGGAATGTGAAGGACCTCTTCAAGGAGAACTACAAACCACTGCTCAATGAAATAAAAGAGGACACAAACAAATGGAAGAACATTCCACGCTCATGGATAGGAAGAATTAAAATTATGAAAATGGCCATCTGCTCAAGGTAATTTATAGATTCAATGCCATCCCCATTAAGCTACCAATGACTTTCTTCACAGAATTGGAAAAAGACTACTTTAAAGTTCATATGGAACCAAAAAAGAGCCCACATTGCCAAGACAATCCTAAGCCAAAAGAACAAAGCTGGAGGCATCATGTTACTTGACTTTAAACTATACTACAAGGCTACAGTAAAACCAAAACAGCATGGTACTGGTACCAAAACAGAGATATAGAACAATGGAACAGAACAGAGCCTTCAGAAAGAATACCACATATCTACAACCATCCGATCTTTGACAAACCTGACAAAAACAAGAAACGGGGAAAGGATTCCCTATTTAATAAATGGTGCTGGCAAAACTGGCTAGCTATATGTAGAAAGCTGAAACTGCATCCCTTCTTTACACCTAATACAAAAATTAATTCAAGATGTATTAGAGACTTAAATGTTAGACCTAAAACCATAAAAACCCTAGAAGAAAACCTAGGCAATACCATTCAGGACATACGCATGGGCAAGCAATTCATGTCTGAAACACCAAAAGCAATGGCAACAAAAGCCAAAATTGACAAATGGGATCTAATTAAACTAAAGAGCTTCTGTACAGCAAAAGAAACTACCATCAGAGTGAACAGGTAACCTACAGAATGGGAGAAAATTTTTGCAATGTACTCATCTGACAAAGGGCTAATATCCAGAACCTATAAAGAACTCAAACAAATTTACAAGAAAGAAACAACCCCATCAAAAAGTGGGCAAAGGATATGAACAGACACTTCTCAAAAGAAGACATTCATACAGCCAACAGAAACATGAAAAAATGCTCATCATCACTCTCCATCAGAGAAATGCAAATCAAAACCACAATGAGATACCATCTCACACCAGTAAGAATGGCGATCATTAAAAAGTCAGGAAACAACAGGTGCTAAAGGGGATGTGGAGAAATAGAAACAGTTTTACACTGTTGGTGGGAGTGTAAATTAGTTCAACCATTGTGGAAGACAGTGTGGCGATTCCTCAAGGATCTAGAACTAGAAATACCATTTGACCCAGCCATCCCATTACTGGAGATATACCCAAAGGATTATAAATCATGCTGCTATAAAGACACACATACATATGTTTATTGCGGCATTATTCACAATAGCAAAGACTTGGCACCAACCCAAATGTCCATCAATGATAGACTGGATTAAGAAAATGTGGCACATATACACCATGGAATACTATGCAGCCATAAAAAAGGATGAGTTCATGTCCTTTGTCGGGACATGGATGCAGCTGGAAACCATCACTCTGAGCAAACTATCACAAGAACAGAAAACTAAACACCACATGTTCTCACTCATAGGTGGGAATTGAACAATGAGAACACTTGGACACAGGAAGGGGAACATCACACACTGGGGCCTGTTGGGGGAGGGATAGCATTAGGAGATATACCTAATGTAAATGACGACTTAATGAGTGCAGTACACCAACAAGCACGTGTATACACATGTAACAAACCTGCACGTTGCGCACATGTACCCTAGAACTTAAAGTATAATAAAAAATAAAATAAATAAATAAATAAAAAGAATATCAACCTCCAGGACACTCATCCAACAAGATGCATAATGGAAGCAAGCAAATGAACCTAGCCCATATTGCTAACCCAGAGAATCATGAATAGGTGATATAGTTGTTTTAGGTCACTGATTTTCATAGTAGTTGGTATTGCAACAATGCGTAACTAATACAGCGTATTATTACTAAATGTTTAAATTTTACTTAAATATAAGCCTAAATAAATGGGTTAGTCCAATTGAGTAATTGAGTGCTTTCAACCTTTATTTTAAAAGCCTTTCATAATAATTGTAATTTTTTTAAAATCTGAAGTGTTTATGATGTTCTGAGCATTTTGGAAGAGATTAACAGCATCAATGTAGATGGTGTGGGAAATTGAATTTATACAGAACCTAATTTGTATAGTGTAATTTTAATTTATCAATACTGACTATAGCTCCAATTTCTGCCTGCCTTTATAATATCAAATGGCTAAAAGTTAATAAATTCAGGGTTTACCCAGAAGCAATTAATATATTTTACTAAATATACCTTTATACAGAACCAAGCCTTAAACCACCATGGACTGTGGTCTATTTTTCTTATCTTCTATTTGAAAATATCCTAAAAGAGAAGATCCAATTGCCAAACATGGAGATCAGCACTCTTAAAAGTTTAAAATGTTCGTCTGTCATTGTAATTTTGCCAAACAACGTTATTAAGAGTAATTTGTGAAATTTACTATTCAAGCTATTATTTAGGTCAAACAATCTAGTAAGCACATTAACATGAAAAACACCCCATTTTTCAGCATCTCAACTGCAATAATCCTTAAAGTATGCCAATCTTCATGCTTTAGGGCATAATTTGGTTACCAGCTGGGGTCAGGAAGAAATTTTCCCCATAGTGTAGTATTGCCAATTACCATAGGTGTAGAGCGAACAAGATATAGAGTCAGGGGGTTACTTGGTTCTCTAAAGCATCTGGTACTGGATGCATTCTGAGTGAGAATTCAGGATAAGATGAAACATTCCATTGTCCCTCTATGTCAATTCCAATATTCCTATGAGCTGCCAATATGACACTGCCGCCACAAGGGAGGGATTTTCTCAGAACAGATGTCACTTACAGTATTATGTGGGCTATCTATCTCAACAAATAATTGCTTGGCACTTCTGCCCTATGGCAAGGGTCTGAAAATATGTTAGGGTGAGAACACACCATACAAGCAGATGGGCATAGATAAAAGAAAGAGCAAGAGCATACTGAGCCTGAAATGCATGTGTAAAAGCCAGATGGGAGGGCGGAAGCAAATGTGGTTTTTTTTCTTATCTTTAGTGACTAAAGCCCCAAATCAGGATTTTCCAGCTATTAGTTATTTAGAAGTTCTATTTTAAAATTTCTTTAAAAGAGTATGAGTTGCAGGAGGCTCCAATTTATTGAAACAAAGAAACATTGCCTTTTTGGTATAAATTGCAATTCACATTTGAAAATGATTGCATTTTTCTTAAGCCCTGACACTGATATGAGACTCCCAACACCAATGTCTCCCACTTTCATGCCCCCACCCCAAAAAAAAAGAAAAAGGAAAAAACTAGGCTGGGATAAGAGGATGGACACAAAGACTGACAATGAATGACAAAGGACAATTGAGATGGGACTTGCCTGAGAGAGACAGCAAGAGAGGAAAAAAAGTCCTTTTAAAATATCAATAAGAGAATCAAAGAAAGCAAGATCCTTTTTCTGATAAAAGGGGAAAAGTTAATAACAGTGAAGAAAGAGAAGGGAATTGCAATATGCTCCTACTGTAATGGAAGAAAAGAAGATGAAGGTAGAATCAGAAAGTAACAACTTTAAATAAGTTTAACATATATGTTACTTTTACACTTTACACAATCTGTGGATTAAAGTTTTAAAAATATTGAAACTACTTGTCCCGATAGTAAACCTGACTAGCTATTTAAATAATTAATTGGAAAAAGAAGAGGGGTGTTCTTGTTCACAGGAACCAGCAAAGAAATTTTCACTTTTAAAATACATTGATTGCAGAAAAGACCTTGGGGGCAGTTGGGGCAGGGGGGCAATAATGAAAGCATTGTAAATTATTAAAAGGCATTAAGTTATATCTCAAAATTAGAAAATGCTTGAGGGCATTATTGATACATTTTTATGTCTGAAATGGGATGCAAGTAATAACTGAAAGTTTTCTAGACAAAAATAATTTTGCCATTCAGTAATGTCTGAAAACTGTGATTCAACTGAACATTTGTTCATATGTTGGAGCTGGTTCAAAGACGACTGTTATGGAAAACTCTAACCATTGCTTACTAGTGTCCTTTTCTATGGTCTTTTAATCTTAAGGAACACTGGAGAAATTATTTAATTTTTATCATAAGATATTAGTCCTATCATATGCTTCTCTGTTTTCAAAGTTGAATAATCCACCCTTAATTATTAATATAGAAAAACAGGATACAAGGTTCTTATGGAGAATGTAACCTCAAATTTTTCTATCTGGCTTCTAGCTATAGTCTAGCTTAGAAAAGTATAATGTGGGAGAAATTACCTAAGAATCAACCATGTAATTTATTTACTCTTCCCAGTACTCAAAGCAAAAAAGGTCAGTGGGAGGGTTAAGGATACACCACCCCGTTTCAGCAGACTTAGGAGTTGGACTTTATCTGAAAGAAAATGAGAAGGCACTGAAGAACTTTCGTTGGTGTGTTTGTTTAGGAAAGGGGTGTCATAGTCACATTTAGATGGTGACTAATCTCTGAGGATATGTAGTAGAGAAAGACTGAATAGGAACAAGACTGGACCCAACGACATCAATGTGGAATATTGTAAGAATACAGAAATAATGATGACAAATAATGATGACCTTGATTAGGGTGGTAGCAGCAACAATAAAGGAAGGAGGATAGATTTGAGAACTCTTTACAAGGAAGATTCAACAGGATTTGGCAATAACAGAGATGAAGGAGAGAGAATGAAAGGATGACCCCCATTTTAAGCCTTGACTAAGTGCATGAGTAAGTATTCCAGTTATGAAGTACACAACACATAAGAAGCAGCAAGTTTTTCATTTCATTTATGCTTGTGGCGGCATATGGAGAAACTAGCTTATTAATTTAGTTTGGGTCTAATTACTGAATTTGAAGTGGCATCTAGGTAGAAGAGGATGGATACTTGGATGTGTAGCTCAGAGGAGGGCTATAAATGAGACAAATATTTGTAGGTTATTAACATTTACATGTATCAAAGCAGTGTTAGTGGATAAATTTGCCTGTGATAGTATGAAAAGTCAAAAGCAAAGAAATCCAAAAACAGTTTTAAGGAAAACCAAATATTTGGTAAGCACCTACTGTGCTCTAGTTTCCGGAGCTGCATCTATCAATAAGACAGGCAGGCTCCCTTCTCTCATGCAGTTACATTTTCAGTGAATGAGTCAAACAATGAACCAAGAAACAAAAACAACAACAAAACCCCTAAGATAATAGTGCGGTGTTTTCAGAGACTTTTAAAAGTTGTGTAGAAAATAAGACAGCAACGGTAATAATGGTTACCTGGAACTGGCAGAACATTTTCAGGGGGAGGCCGGAAGTGAGACAAGCAAAGGAAAGCCTGAGGGAACATCTGGAGCCCCGGGGAAGCAGAGCCGGAAATGGGAATAGGTCTCCATAAAGACAAAAGCAGGGAAGCTGTGATCACTCAGAGCCAATCAAGACACCGGAAAGGGGAAAGTTCCTGTCTTCTCTCTGATAAGAGCACTAGAAGATGAAAAGTGATTCTGCCAAAGCTGCTGCTTACACAGGATTCAGAGTAGTCAGAATGGACAAGTCTCAAAAAAGTTGTAGAAAGACAATGACTTGAACTTAAACTCTAGAAAGCTGAAAGGACAGCAGGAATGATGGGTAGCTGTTGAATCTAGTGAGCAAAAATAATAATTAACGAATAACCAAGACACAATACTTCCTTATATTTTGAACTGAATCTCTTAGTTTCTATAGTTAAATATCAATATTAAAATGTAATGTTGAATAGAAATGTATATTATTTCTGTTTTTGTCAATTATCTATATCTGAAATTTTAGCCACAGGGTCAGTTAACACGTAGAGACACCATTATTCATTCAGTGGCAGCTACTAGAAATAATTAGCATCTGTGTCTCCGAACATGCATATTTAAAAGATAATTGAAAATGAGGAGAGCAGTTTGCCATTAAAAATTAGCAAAACTAAGTTATTTGTTGAGTGTATATTATTTTAAAAATCTAAAGAAATATTTTTGATCAATGTCATGATGCATTTTCAAATAACTATGCGAAATTTAAAGAGGTCGCTACTAGTTATAATAAACTCCTAAAAGCCTTCAGAAGAGGAGACATACAAGAAAAATTTGAAAATGGACAACAGTCTTTACATTTACAGAGGAAGATTATGAAGTTAAAGGTGACCAATTTTCTATGTTTCAAGATAAGTAAAAGGAAATTACACTAAAATTACAGGTCAATAATAGTGAAGAAAAGGGAGAACATTAATATTCTAACTTCTCCAGATCCTGCAATTTATTACCCAAAGGTTGTCTGATTCTCTCTGCTTTATTACCTAAAATCAAGACAGACTCAGAGATGTAGGTATTGATTAATAAGAACCACAGTGCCATACTGCCTTCTACTTGAGGACTCTAAGAGAACAGGTGACTCCCACTCTAATTTCCCTCGGCTTCAGTGAGCCATTTTCCTCCATTAGTAAGCTCTTGGGCTATCAAGCTGTTTCACAGGGTATTAGATGCTGAGTTTCAGGTGTGTAATATATGTTATTCAGACAACACAATGGGCATTATGTGACTTCTTTAAGCTTCTTGATTATGGTGTTGATCAAAATGCTTATAAACTTAGCATAAGCATGGCTACCATTTCAGTTCATCCAGTACTCATTATCAGAGAATGCGAGATACATTTGCTCAAGTCTGAACCATGCATTCCTCACATTTATAACGAAAGGAAATTGGGGGAAAATGTCTTCATTCTTATTTGAAAAATATTTTTACAGACAATGCAGAGTTGTTTTTACTTTTTCAGCTTTGCAGTTTCTCTAATTTCTGTCCCTTTTTATCAACTCTATAGGCAGAGGGACTTAAAGTATGTAAAGTATAATGTACAGGCTACTTGACATAATTTTTTAAGCCTGAGTTTCACACACACACACACACACACACATAAAAAAAAAAAAAAAAAAAAAAAAAAAAAAAAAAAACCTAAGGTTTTAAGAGGTCTTTGAAATATATGACTTCAAAAGGGTGTTCAGCAGAAATGTAAATGAGATTTATATCTGGAGGAGATGAGCAAATCCTACAGGTTATTTAACAAACTTAAAACACCCAAAGCACAACTAGAAAATGAGATCTAAACATCGAAGACTTAGCTACTGAGGTTGTGATTGAATATTTTTTCCTCCTCGTGTTCCATAAGTTTTACCTCTGTGTCAGGATTAATATCCTCTATATACATCTCTTGGTATTTTTTATATTTTGAATCCCAACTCCATTCCCTGCAGCCCTCCAGCCCTATGGCCCCAGAGAAAAGGAAGGATGAATGCCAATGCTGGAAAAAGGAAGATGTAAGAAGTTTCCAGCAGACCAAGATATCGTATGTTTTCTCCAAAAAAAATTATAGAAAGAGGACAAACAGAGACTGGGAGGCAGATATGAAGGTCCTGATCCCCTATTCTGGCACAAAACCACTAGTACATATGCGATGGAAAGTTTGCAAAAGGACAGAAACTCCAATGTATCCACTATCACTGCTTCAATAAATGTAAATGTTAATAACCTACAAATATTTTTCTCCAGTCTATAGCCTTTCTCTGAGCTACACATTCAAGTATGCAACTGCTTCTACCTAGGGGCCTCTTCAAATTCAATGCAGTCCAACAGAGAAAAGAAAAATACACAGGAGAAACACCTTATTGTTGAAGCACTTTAGTATGTCAAAAATGGTGACCTAAACATCCCTGCAGGCTCCCAGTGGATAAGGGGCAGCAACCAAAAGAGTCTAGCCTGGGCTCTGTGTTTGAGACTCCAGATCTGTTGGCATTGACCGCTGGTGTTGATGCTGCCAGGAACACATGCTATGAATCCTGTTAGCCACAGACTCAGCAATGCAAGTCAGCAGGAAGGCCAGTGGCAGGCAGAGAAAGAAGCATCTTGGAGGTAGCCATCCAGGTGAGAGGACATAAGCACATGAAAGCTTTGCTTCACATCCATGAAAGTCTGAGTGTTTGCCAAAAAGAGACAGATTTAACCTTAAAGTAACCACTGTACACAAAAAGGCTTGGAGACATTTAACTGGGAAGTTACATTTTCATCCTAATATCCTCTCCCCAATTAGCAAGCTCCTTTTTCCCATCTCTTTCCACCTTCCATCCCCAAGTAAGATGTACATGTTGATAGAGTGGTGCGGAATTCAAGACGTTGTAGAAAAGAAAAAAGCTACATTTTTTCTCATAATTTTCCACCTCTCTACCCTTATCAACAAAATTAAAGTAAGCATTCCAAGAAGGTAGAGCTTCCCACATAGAGTATCTCTATTCACATCCAACACAGAGCTGACATATGATGTAGCTTAGAAACAGTGTCCTATTGATTAAAGAATACCTCTTATTTTAAATACTCCAAAAACAGTCTAATTTCGCTCTTTAAAATAATTTAACAAATATTTGTTGAAACACATTACAAGGTGTCAATAAGAAGTCTCACAGCATTTAAAGGACACGTATCACAGTGTAAGTCTCTAAGGCTTAGAATCTTTCCAGTAATGTGCCTCAACACTTAGTCAAAGTGTGAGCTGACTGATGACTTCACATAGCTTTTTGGTTTTTGTTTTTGCTTTTTTGAAACAGAGTTTTCCTGTCACCCAGGCTGGAGTGCAGTAGCACAATCTTGGCTCACTGCAACCTCCACCTCCCAGGTTCAAGTGATTATCCTGCCTCAGCCTCCCAAGTAGCTGGGGCTACAGGCACATGCCACTATACCCAGCTAATTTTTATAATTTTTTTTAGTAGAGACGGGGTTTTTGGCCAGACTGGTCTCCAATGCCCGACCTCAAGTCCTTATGTCCACTCGCCTCGGCCTCCCAAAGTGCTGGGATTGCAGGCATGAGCCACCATGCCCGGCCAACTTCAGACAGTTTCAAAGTGGGCAATACCTTCATAAAGTCACTGAAGACAAAAAAAAAAAAAAAAAAATCTCAGCTTTTTGAGGCCAGAAATGTAATTCTTATCACATCGCATAGTTTTGAACAAACTCTGAAGTGTTGGCACATGCTAACCAAAGGCAAGGCTGACCAAATGCACCCAGGGTGTCTGTCTACATGTCACTTTTGCAGAGTCTGAAGTCTGTTCATCACGTGTTAACTTTTCTTTTTATTGCATAGGCTGATCCTGTTCCCCATCAGAAACAGGATTTCCTACCTTAGATTTTTTAAATGTTTAAGATTTAGAGACTATATTTGGGTCAAACCAACTTTAACTGTTCAAAACAAACTTGACAGAATTACCTTAATGGACAATATGAGTTCAAAGCTCTCCACCCTGCAGATGTGATTGAAGAGATCTAATCACCTAGGGTGTTAAATGGTGAAGACTTAACTAAGACAATAAGAGCAGGCATCATAATGACCTGTGTTAATAGCCACAAATTGAGATAACTGCCTGGCTCATGCAATTACTTGGAGGCCACGTCTGTACAACCCCTTTTGCCTCCCAATTCTAATAACAGACAATCCCTTGCCTCTCTCCCTACAGTCATCAAAGCAAACACCTGACTTTTTAAAAAAATGAGCACTTACCATCTTGGTCATAATGACCAGGCCAAGGGCTAGACATGTGACCCAACAAATGTTCCCTAGAATAGTTCATTCACACTGGAGCTGAATAACATTACTCATTTTTCTTGATGGCAAGCTGTGAGGATGTGAGCCTGGAGGGACTGAAGCCTATACTGTTTGCTGCAAGGAGGAGCTGGTCTGAGAACAAAGACAATATGCAGAGAGAAGCACAGATGAGACAAAGAGCTGTTCCTAGTGATATTTGAAGTTCTGGCTCTAGTCACCCCTGATATTAGCTCTCTTTCCTGGAAATAGCAGCCAACAAATTCACTCTGTGACTTCATCTACTTCATACTGGGTTACTCTTACTGAGAATCATCCGTGTTTTCATAATAAAGCTAGTGAGAAAGTAGTGGAACCCAACAAAGCAGACAAATAAGAACTGCTAGGTCATAGTCAGAAAACAGTAATGCTGGTGCTAGTCATGCAATTTTGAGATCATTTCTTAAAATCTCTGAACCTCAGTTCAAAATCTGCAAATGGGGCTTCCAGCTACTGAACTAGATTATTGAAGAATTAGAATACTATATGTAAAGTGATTTGCATGATGCCTGTCCCATAGCACTTGCTTAACAAGTCCTAAAAATGTACTGTTTTGATCATGAGGTTGTGAGGATAATGATGAGGAAGACCCAAAGAAAACAAAGATTAGGCCAGGCGCGGTGGCTCAAGCCTGTAATCCCAGCACTTTGGGAGGCCGAGACAGGCGGATCACGAGTTCAGGAGATCGAGACCATCCTGGCTAACACGGTGAAACCCCGTCTCTACTAAAAATACAAAAAAAATTAGCCGGGCGATGTGGCGGGCACATGTACTCCCAGCTACTCGGGAGGCTGAGGCAGGAGAATGGCGTGAACCTGGGAGGCGGGGCTTGCAGTGAGCTGAGATCCGGCCACTGCACTCCAGCCTGGGCAACAGAGCCAGACTCCGTCTCAAAAAAAAAAAAAAAAAAAAAAGACAACAAAGATTATAGAACTCAGAATCTTCTACAACTTTTCATTAAAACCCTACCTGCTTAAATATTTTTGAGGACCAAAAAAAAACTGCAAGCACTAAAAAGAAAAATGTAATGAAGTTAGAAATAATTATAAACAGAACATACTGATTATTTTAAGAAGCAATGGTATTTGAAAGTTCAACTTACAATAAATAAGCATTGTTATTGAAAGTTTACTCAAGGTCAATGAAATAGTCTTATTTTTAAGAAAAATTGTAATATGAAAAATAAAGCAAGTATTATTGATATAGCTGCTTCCTGAAAATGGAGGTGGCAATACTTGTAGGCCCAATTCAAATGTCTCCACAATAACAAAGCCTTCCTTGACATCACCAAAACCATGTATGATACTATACACCACACCAATGGTGCAAAGCTTTTCCTTCATTGAATTTATTTATTTCCCATTCCACACTATAAAACCCTCATAGCAAGGCCTCCTTTTTCATATCTGTACCTTTAAAATGTAGCTCAATAACTTGGTCAAAAGCAGGTGCTCAAAATATAGTGTTAAAATTAGACTCAATTTCAGATGTACACTGAGAGTATGGGACATGGGTTCCAATCTTGCTCCTGCCACTTACTAGATGTGCTACCTTGAATAATCCTTGATATAGGATTATATCCTCATAGTGTTTGCTTTCAAAGTTACCTACACTAACCTCCTACCCCAGTACAAAAATTCCATCTCAATGAATTTTCCACCTATACACACTGTGATAGATCCTCTACAAAACATAATCTTCAGTCAAACTTCATAACCAGCTTTTGGCATAACTATTATCTTTCACATTGAATAAGTCAACAAAGCAATGCTTTATAAGGCCCACTATCAGACAGCCAGCAATGCAGACTCAGAATTCTAACTTTAAAAAACAGTCCTTCCTACACACTACACCACTTCACTGTGCCTTAAAAGTCCTGGAGTGTTTTTAAAAATTTTATCTCTATTAATAATCTTCATTACGGCATACTACAATGATTGATTCATATAGCCAAATAAGATGATATAAAACTTCCTTGTAAAGTATAAAGTGCTCCAAAATATCAAGTAGTAGTAGTATAATGACAATGATGTAGATGATAATGATAATAACAGGAAAGGGAAAACTATGTATTTTGGGTGCTTTGTTGCATTAATATTTCCATGCTGTTAAATGGGTCAGTTACTATAAATTGTAGCTATTTACTGAGAATTGGGAGGAAGCCCTGGATTTTTTTTCTTTTTTTTTTCTTCAGTTTTTCGAGTACAATTAAAATGTATAGATTTTCAGAGGTAGTTACTATACTTACTTAGAAATTATGGCTGTATATGTATACAGATACATACCTTGGTAAAGAATGGTAATTGACTTGAATAAATTTGTGGTCTTGCTGGGACAAGTCTATGCAACATTGGTTTGTATGAAAATTGCATGTGGAACTCTGTTCTCTGGGCACTGATTTCCTGGCTGATTTGAAGTCTTCTCTCCTTTTCTCCTAATTGTTCTTTCAGCTGAAATTGAAGTCCAGTTAAAGCTTGTAACATATTTCTCTTCTTTTCTTCTCACTATTAGTGGATTTGGAAAAAAGGAGCACTGCAAAACACATACAAAATAATATTTTATCACCTGAGACTACATATTATAAAATAAATTTAGTAAATGATAAGGGAAGTATTTGAAATAGAAAACAAACTCATTCTTTAATGGTTGTGGTTCACCCATAAAGAGGTAATTCTTAATGTTCAAGTTAAAAAAAAAAAAGATGAGAAGAAACAGTTGGCATTCAGCTAACAATTGTGTTTGGAGATTTGTGCCTGACTTTGTTATTCTGAGCAAAGCCAGGTACCAGTCTCTTGGGATTATGTACAAAGGCAAGAAAAAAAGTGGACATGTACAAACCTCAAAGGTGACTGCTGGGTTAATAAAACAGTCTGTTTTCTGTTCACCCACTCTTGCTCTCAGTGTGCAAGTATATTAAAATATGTCAAAAGGAAAACCATTCGCTGTGCAAAAATAATTCAACTACAACTCACAATTTCCAGCTGGTGGAGTGCCTTAGTGTATTTAAGTGCACGAACAAGTGACCCGTACATCTACCCAGATGAAAGTTGTATCCTCATTAAATGAGAAACAAACACAAAATAGGAACAACTGTCACACAGAAAAACAGACCACAATAGATATCGCATTTCCCACACTCAATTTCTGGCTTGAGCTATGGCACACTCAACAACAGTGCTGTCCTGGAAGTGACCTTTAAAAAGGGACCGAAAATAAAACAAGGAAGCTGCTAGGTGACCTAAATGTCTTGCTAATGGTCATCCAAATTCTCATTCAGAGTATCTGGGAAAACATCGTTTTCTTTCTGGGCCCTAAAAATTCCCATATTAGGTAAGACATTCTGTAATAACAGTAATGTGAAGTAACTGGAATAAACAGACCCAACACCCAAGGAATTTAGAATTAATGCAGTAAGTTATATTTTTAAATAACTGTTAGATAACCTCTGGTTTTAGCATTTATAAGATATCATACCAACCTTTTATTTTCTGATTTTCTCTAGGGAACTAAATCATTGATAGGACTCTGAAAAGAAAAAAAAAAAAGAGAGAAGTTACTGTTTTTTAACTTTAATAATACTGTTCTTATTTGATTCATACATTGTACATTATTATAAGGCAAAAACATACATCGGATGTTCAATGTTATAAGTTGCATCTTATACACAACAGGACATACAATAGGAGTGTGTGTCTCCAAAAGGCAGATAGACAATATATGGAATAATAAGGGAACACTACTTGAGAGCAAATAACTGATTACAAAAGTATGGTACTAACAATTATTTCAAAGTAGGGTAAGATGTTCCACTTGTATACAGGCAATACCTCTGTTAAAATATTTTCATAGCAATTAGCACATGCTAATTTCCTGTTTACTATTCCCTCCCCTCAACTAGAATATAAGCTCCTCAGGGTAAAATTTATTATATGTTATGTCTTATATCATTAGAACTAGTACAGTCTCTGGCACATAATACAAACTCCAAAATTATTAATTGGTTGTTTGGCTAACAGATTAATTATAGCTGTACACATGACAATTGGTGCCCAATATTGAATTGTCAACCTCCTACTGGAAGACAGTAGAGGAACTGGAAAGGGAAGATGTTTCTAGAAAGAGACTAATGTTTTCTATGACAAACTGTAGCCCAGGAGCAATGGATATATGTATAGAAAAAAAGAACCCCACAGCTCTAAATTATGTTTTAAACTAGAATATATAAAACAACCATTAAAATGAAATTGAAGCCCAATAGAAGAATGTAGGTAATAAGGGATTAGCAAACCAATCTAAATAAATTAAAATGTCTAGGCCCAGACTAATTATGTGAGCTTGGAAACAAGAAAAGTGTTTGAGGAACCAAAGTTAATGATAAGAAAAACTTATTAAAAATAGGAAAAGATAGATTTTAAAAACCAAGAGCTAGTAGGCTTGATTTTTAGGCCTCATGAAATTCTAAAGCATATTGATTATTAAACAGCTCGTCTATGAATTCATGAAAAATAAAGTGGAATTCACTAGGAGATAGGGAGCTGGAGTCAAGAGAGTATTGCATGAAGACAAAAGTCCTTGGTTCATATTCTGAATGTGTGCTTCCTCTTACTTTAGTGATTTTTCCTTTTCCCATAGTTAAACTATGTCTCCCCCCACTACTACAATAAGTCCTAACTCTTAGTACCTGTAAATATGACCTTATTTGGAAATAAGGGTCTTTGCAAATGTAATTAAGGTACACATTAAGATGAAGTTATATTAGAGTAGGGTGGGCCCTTAATTCAATATAACTGGTGTTACAGAAAGAGAGAAAGAGACACAGAGAACATGGACAGAGAAAGAACCCAATGTGATGAAGAAAGCAGAGATTAGAATCGTGCTAGGAGGCGAGCTTGGAATTCTCCCTCTAAGCCCTCAAGAAGGAACCACTCCTGCTGACAACTTGATGTGTGAATTCTGTCCTCCAGAACTGTGAAAGAATAAATTTCTGTTGTCTTCAGCCACCCAGTTTGTGGTCATTTGTTATGACAGCCCTAGGAAATGAGTACACCATCCTGTAAAAAGAAGTTAGTGATGTATCTTCCCCAGGCGATTGTCGGGAGGATTAGAATACAGCATAAGTAAATATTAATTTCAGCAAAGCATTTTACTAAGATTCTTATAATGCATTCACTGATAAAATAAATCTATGTGAGCTCAATTATTAGTTAGGTTCAGAGTTGCTAAAATTGCCATTCCCAAAGACAGCTGATTAATAATTCAACATAAACTTAATCTTTCCCAAAATATTCACTTATGGATATACCGAAAATAACTCTCAGGTCTCAGATTTCTATCTTTTAAGGCCTTTTATAGACAAACAGACACAAGTTTCGGAAAGTCACCTGAAGTAATAATGTTAATGAGGGACACAGAACCTTTCGTTCATCATTAGTTGTCCAGCATATTTACAGGACTTAGAGAAGTACATAGAATGGATGCTATCCAAATAAGGGAGAAAAAAGTAAGTTGGGAAAAATAAAAGTAACACATTTAAAAATAAAATTCTTGTTATCTTAATAAATTTATTATCCTAACAATATAATTTATTAACCATTATTAATAGTAATTTAATACTTTAAACATCAAACAGTGCTTGACACAAAGTAGATACTCAATAAATTACTGTCATTATTAATAGTATGATAAGCTAGAATGATGGACCAGACCCACTTCAGCAAAAAACACACAGTATTTCATTTGGGCTCAAAATTTAAATGGCTATAAGGTAGAAAATATCCAGGCTCATCATTAACTCATAGGAAATAGATTTGGAGATTTCAATTGATCAAAGTTTCAGTGAATGCATCCAAACAGTGTTTTGTGAGACCTCTAAAACAAAAATAAAACAAAATAAACAACAAATGTGAGAATTTAGGATAAATCAGTAGATGTACGTAAGCCCGTGACAATTTGCAAAGGGCAAGCATAAGGGGGATTGTTTTTCTAAAAGCAGCAATTCTCTTCTGTAAATCTGAGAGATGTTCTGGATGCTGTGGGGGTGAAGTTCCAAGGGAGATGGAGAGTTTCTGCACACTCCCATCCCACACTTCCAGAAGATGAAGAGATGTAGGTCCCCATGGCATGCGAATCCGAGGAAGCAGATCTCTTGGTGAAAGACCTTTCTTCTGCCACCTAGAAACAACCGACGCTTCATAAAAGCAGCATCCAGGAAATACAACAGCAGTAAAAATTATGAGAGGCTCCCTCAGTTGAGACTGAAGCATGCAAACAAGGATGACAGAAATGCGAAGAGCTCAAAGAAAGACATGAGCTAGGAAGGGACATTGAAACATCTCACTCTCAGAGAACCAAAGAAGACCCCCACACCCCCGGAATGAGGAGAGAGGACATTTGACAGAGAATGAAGACAAAGATATCAGAAGAGAAAAATTTCCCCACACACTGACTGTCATGAGCATCAGGGATAGCCAAGAAAAGTAAGGCAGATCTAATGTCAGTAGTGTGGTCCTTTGTTAATTAAACCTCCCTTTTAAAAAGCTGTTAAAGAGTATCACATGTGATGTGGAACCTTCTGGATGTAAGATGTATTTTTCTATATGTTGACTAGGAACATGGAGCCTATAATATTCATCACAGAAGTAATTCGGGCTCTTTAGACCTCAGTTATTTCTAATGCAAGGTTTCAGGCAGTTTTGGATACAAACTACACTCTTTTCCTGTGGCTGCTTCTAAACAAATTTACCAAAAATTTTGTGGCTTCAAACAACACACATTTTTTGCTCTTATAGTTTTGTAGTAGAGAAGTCTGAAAGTAGTTTCCCTAACCTAAAGTCAAGATGTCAGCAGGATAGAGTGACTTTTTTAGGAGGCTTTAGGGGATAATCCATTTTCTTGCTTTTATCAGATTCTAGATGCTGCCTATATTCTCTGGCTTGTGGCCCCTTCCTCCATCTTTGAAGTGTGTCACTCCAACTTCTGGTTCCATGGTAACATGTCCTTCTCTTTTACTCTGATGTCTGCATCCCTCTTATAAGGACTGTGTGATTGCTTTGGGTTCACCAAAGATAACCCATAAAAAAATCTCCCCACCTCAACATCCTTAACTTAATCACATATGCAAGTTTCTTTTGCCATATATAGTAACATCCACAAGTTCCAGGGATTAGGACATGGACATATCTGGGGGTTCATTATTCAGCATACCATGTCCACTTAAAAAAGAAACATTATAGGGAGAGAATATAGTATAGAGTGAAAGCATAAACCAGCTTCTTGCTTCACAGACACTTAAAGTGCTTTTTATATGCCAGATGCTTTTATAAGTGCTTAACAAATATTAGTTCATTATTACTCTATACAGTTCTAGGGCATAGGGATAATTATAATTCCCCATTTTTCTGAAGAGAAAGCTGAAGTATAAGTTACTTGTATATGGCTTTGTGGTTATTTAGAGCTGGTATGAATCCAAATCATGCCTCTTAACTAGGTGACCTTGACACAGTATTTTCACTAGAAAGAACATATTTTACATGGTTGGTGTGAGGATTTAAATCAAATAATGTATATAAAGTGTTTATCACAGTTCCTGGCTCAAAATTTACTCATTACATGGTAGATAGTAAAATAACTATGTTAGAGACATCGACCAAAGAAATGGAAAAGAAGAATAAAAATGATTAGGGAACTAGAAACACTATCATCTTAAAAATGGTAGTTTAGCTTGGAGAAGAAAAGAATTATATGGGGGGACATGATAGCTGTCTTGAAATATGTGATGAACTTTCATGTGAAGGAGAAGTAGATTTATTTTAATGTTACCCCATAAAACCAAACTAAAACCTAAGGGTGGAAATTACATGGTGATAAAATCTGGCTCAAAAAAAAAAAGGAAATATCCAATAATTAGAGTGTTACACCAATGAAAAAGGCTGCCCCAGAGTTTTGTAAGCTTTCAGTAAGTTGAAATGTTCAAGCACAAGCTAAATTACTCTCTGTAGTATATAAAATATAGAAAGGTTTTCAACAATGAGAGGAACATTAAAATACATTCATGCATTTATTCAGCAAATATTTACTGACCATTTTCAGGGCACAGTGCCTGTAAGGCCCCTTACAACTCTAAAAATAATAGAATCTACTATTCTATGAAAGAGCAAATAAGAGCATATGTCCCCAAAATGTACAGAATTTCGGGCTGATTCTCATTGAAGGGTCTACTGATTCTTTCAATCAGGTTCTCTAGTTTGTCTGGCATGATCTTCAATAAGCTTTATTTTCACAGTCACTTATCACTAGTCACAGGAAGACTTTTTCTACAGTAAAGAATCAGTTCTTAATGGGAAAATCACTCATTTTTATATTTCTGAGAAAACAGATTTTTCTCTAAAGGAAAGAATTTTATTTCACAATCGTTGCTTTTTTCTTTCAGTCTATGCAAACAAATGCAATAACATCTTTTAACCAAAAAATAAAGAGAAAAAGAGGATTCCTCTCATTTAATGTGGAGCATTTGCCATCCTTGAAAGAATCCAACAAAAATAAACCACTCTGTTGGACCCCCAAATAAATTAATTATGGTGGAAACCTATTGAGTCTGATCTGTCCTGGGAGTTATTAAGGGGTTGCCTACCTACTTCTCATTTAATCTCCTTGACTAAATAAGATTGCTTTGCTGGAGAATTACCTGAATTACACACATAATCCAAGAAAGTCTCCAATTAATGACCAAAATGTCCCAGTGTCTATACCATCCATACAACATTTCACCACACAGCAGCTGATGGCATGTATTACACAGCTGTTAGTATGTGTCAGAATTAACCAGCCAATCGGATAGACCTCTATGTGATTTTTGCTGCTTACAATACTTTCGTAGCAGAAGATACAGAATAGGAATACTAATAACCCAAATACAGGTTGACTTTAATGAGCTCTTACCATGTCATGGTATCATCATAGGCAATTCTTTTAATGGCCATGCCAAGCAGGAGCCCCTCTTATCCTATCTAAAGAATGTGATGGAGCCAACATTAAAACTAACAGGGATGTGGAGTTCTTGAACTGTTATTGACTGATAAACCGCTTCCACAATCTTTAACCCTTTCCCTAACAAAGACAAATACGTTAGAAGAAATATTGAAGAGTAATTACAAACCTGCATTTTGATATCTTTTACAGAAATAAACAGTGTGCCAAAGATGGGATTAGAACCTAGTTCTCTAGATACCTATGTTCCAAATAGCTACTGATTAAGTTAAATGTAAAAAGTATTCTCAGCCCTGCGGGCTAGCCACATCACTGAGTTATTAAATATCATGCAAGAGTCTGTATAGGCAAGAATGCTGCTTCAAAATACTGTAAATTTCCTTCTCTTTCCTTTCAAAATGCCCCAAGGCACTCGTATACATTGTGGACACCACTGGCCTGAAAATTCTCAGTTGAGGGAAAAAGAAATCCAAAATCCTTGAATTTATAAGAGCACTAAAAGCATCTAAAATGATAACTATTTTGCCCCTTTAACACCAAAAGATCAACTGATTTTTTATTTTTCCCTTGGAGTTGACCTTTATTTAACCCATGGCATGCCAAAGTTATGGCCTGAAGCAATTTTTTCAGTGACTGCCTTGACTTGGGACAAGAATAGACATTTTACTCACCCTGTCTCTGAATCATCATTCCTTATCACTACTGATGGTCAGTCTAACAAAGAAAAACATTTTTCAACGTTTAGAAAACACTAAAACTTTCTGTTGGATTATTTATTTCCTCCATTTCAAATACATTCAGACCTGCAAAATGTTTGCAAATTCTAAAATTATCAAATTTTTTCTCAAAGTTTTTTATTAAGCTCTTCAATAAAACGTTTGTATTCAGTTATGTATAAAAAATAATGAGCTCATTGTGCCTGCATCATAAAAAGCTAAAACCATTTCTTTTGATCAATTGACTACCTGCTGGCATCTTTTCCTAATGGGGAAATTAATTTTAAGGCTTTGTGGTACCTCTTTTGCCCCCTATATAAGTCCTGCACTTATACACAATTGTTCAGGGCACTCTCACTATTTTGAATGTAATAAATGAGGTATATCTAAAGAATTTAGACATGATTAGTAGTGTCTAATACTTTTTCTCTAACAAAAACAAATTCAATAGTTGCGTATTATGAAAGATTACAATACGAAAGAAAAAAGTGCAAAGATACAGTAGGAGGTATTTAATTGAGAGATTAAGAATTTATGGCTATAAGTGCTGGGAGGCACATCTGTGAGTTATCCAAGGGAGAATGCAGATTCTCTGGCGGTTTATAATGACACAAATAGCTGTATTTCTGGACTGGCATAAATGGGGTCCTGGTTATGGGAAGGCAGCATAAGAAAATAGCTATCTGTGTCGAAAAGTCTAGCTCAAGGATTTCTACAAAAAACTTTCAATGACAACAGTATTTATATGAGCATAATTTAATATTAGCACAAGTATTTTATTGTGGATCCTCTTTACCCGGTGTTATTTCCTAAGCAGCATTGATCTTTAGAAAGTCAATGAAAAATGAATCAGTATCTACCATACATTGAGTACTTTGCTAAGCATTTAATTTTTATATCCTTTAAGAAATCTATTTATTAATGCTTCCCATTTTTACCAAATAGAGAAGCTGAAACTCAACAATCATAAGTAATTTGCTCCATGCTACACATTTAAGAAGTGGTATATTTAACCCAGATACTTGAAAACAAATACCTCTAAACTCTACATTATACAGAAAAATAGTATTAGCAATAATTGGGAAAAACATGGATCCAGCCAATGCAATAGGTCCGGAAAGATAAATATGAATTGAAATTAATTTTAAAATACACAATTATTAATTTTAAATGACAGAAATAACTACATAGAAAATCTATGAGAAACAAGAAAAATGAAATGAGAGCTTAAACACAATAAATTTAATGAATTAACCAAATCATACGTACAACATTTTGAATATATGTTAAATACACTTTAAAAGAGTGAATTTTATTGTATGTAAATTGTATGTCATTAAAAAGTTAAAGAAAATGATTATACTAGCCAGTTAATGTGGGGAGAAATGGAATGGAAATGAGAACTGTTCACCGATAGTATGAATGTAAAAATTGGAACAATTTTTCTAGAGGGTAGTTAAATTTTATTTATCAAAATCCAATTATTATATTTTTTAAATCTAAAGAATTAATTAGAGATGTGGCATTAGGCTTATATACAACAACATTTATCATAGTCTTGTTTGAAATAGGTCTCCCAAAAGGAATTTAAACAGTGGAAACTATATAAATCCAGGAATTTCTAAATATAGCTTGATACATCCATATAAAGTCATGGTTCAGAATAGTTAATTACACTGGAAATGCTTATAATGTTAAGTAAAACAGACAAGATACCAAAAAAAAAAAAAAAAGAATCCAAAGGTTAAAAAGACATTTGAGCTGCAATGAATGTTATGAGAGAAGAGGATTTTTTTTGCAAAAATATATTCAGTAAGATAAAGGAAGCTGATGCAAAGGTGCACCTGGGTCTAGGAATAAATTCTTACATTTGTTGGTGGAGAATATGCTGTGACTGGTATAACAGAGAGTCAAATGCTTTCTAGCTTGTTCTGTGTTTGTAGAAGCCCTGTGTTTCAGGGAAGAAGATGGGTTGCTATTCCATATCACTTTTTCTTGGATAACCAAGACTTCTCCCTCCATGGAACCTTTGCAAAAGCTCCTTTCTCTCCATGGAATTTTCTTTTCCTAGATTTTGACTTGGATGGCTCCTGATGCACATTCCACATTCACGTCTTCACTGAAAAGTCACTAGTTCAGTCAGGCTTTCTCTGCCCATTCATAGCAGCATGGCATCACCTGGGAATTTGTTGGAAAGACAGAATTTCACGCTCCACCCAAGATATACTGATTTTGAATCTGCATTTTAACAACATCCCCAGATGATTCTCATGCACACTAAAATTTGAGAAGCACTGTCCTTACAGTCTGTGACAGAGACTGCATGCCAATTCCCTGCATCATTTTCTCCATAGTGCTTATGCATATCTAAAATCATTTATTTGCTTTCTTAAATGTAGTTTCGTTAGCATAGAATTTGTCTTTTGCCTGTATTCACAGTTCCTAAATAGTGCTTCATGTACTGCTGGGACCCAGTGAACATTTGTTGAATGAAATCACAGAATAGGGAGAGGCATAGTTCAGCAATTTTGATTGAAGAAATGCCATTTTATATCTTCACTATCTAAATAACTCTGTCTCTGGGGCCTCGACTATTGATTAAAGTGATGGGAGCTAATAAATTGTGTTCCAGCCCAATGCATCATGTGCCTGTAATATTTACTGGTTCTATAAAAAACACTAGCTAATAACTTTCAGAAGGATAACCAGTATTATTATATGTAAAAATAAAAGTATGTTGCTCAAAAAGTTAAACAAAGAATTGCCATGTGACTCAGCAATTGATTTTCTAGGTATATGCCCAAGAGAATGTTCAAACTAATCTTACATATAAATGGTCACAGCAGGATCATTCATTAGAGCCAAAAAAGTAAAAACAACCCCAAATGTTTATCAATGAATGAAAAAATCTGCAAAATGAGGTATATACCCTCAATGGAATATTATTCATCCATAAAAAAGAATAAAATACCATTAATGTCACAACATAAATGAACCTTGAATATATTACATTAAGTAAAAGAAGCCAGATACAAAAAGCTGCATGTTGCCACATATTGCAAGAGCCACATACATGAAATGTCCAGAATAGGCAAATTCATGGAAACAAAAACCCAATTAGTGGATGTCAGAAGCTGGAAGGAGGGAGAAATGGAGAGTACCTGCTAATGGACACAGAGTTTCTCTCTGGGGTGATGAAAATATTCCGCAATTAGATAGTGATGATGGTTGACGTCATTGTGAATGTACTGGAAGTCCTTAAATTGTACACTTTAAAATGGTTAAGATGGTGAATTTTAGATTATGTGAATTTCACTTCAACAAAAAATAAATATATAAAACCAAATTATTATTTTAAGACATAGTGGCATTAAAATATATTGACTTGCTATCCAGAAATTTTGTTTTACAGACTCACTATTTCAGAGGTCAGGGTTTCAAATGATTAATATTATGTGATGATTATCTTTTTCAGATAGAGATAAGACAGGGAAATAAGGTAAAAGAAATGAGTCTGGGATTTGCCTAAGCCAGGACTCAAATTCCTTTGATCCTTGGCTAAAAGCCCTGATTGGTCCAAAAGGTCAAATGGAAAGGAAAAAGCAGTCAAGAATAAATCAGTAAAATAAAAAATTCATTAAAATGTAGCTATTGGGAGGAAAGGAAATAACCTTCCTTTCTTCTACTAAAGAGTGAATTGACAACCTAATTTTTCGAACAGGTAACAAATGTATAGCTGTAGCTAGGTGCCCAGACTTTCTTCTCTACAGGGAAATGTCGGAAATAAATTAAGGAGGAGTCTTCAGACTTACTGAAGCCACTGAAATTGTAATTGTTGTTACAATTGCAAGGGTTTATTAAAGATCATCAGGAAACTTGGCATTAAAAAAGTGTTTGGATAGATAAGACCCCTG
This sequence comes from Theropithecus gelada, assembly GCF_003255815.1. NCBI lineage: Eukaryota > Metazoa > Chordata > Mammalia > Primates > Cercopithecidae > Theropithecus > Theropithecus gelada. The sequence goes on from NC_037670.1 coordinate 140,424,669, forward strand.
TTTGCACTTTAAGCCTTTACTGTTAATTACATGTTACTGTAATTAAGCACTTCAAAAGTGACTTTTATGAACTGTGCTATTATTTCATTTAATAAGAACTTGTTATAAAGTCACAGGTTAACAAAAGTTCATTAATAAGTTGAGTGTTTGGAACTCAGAAAGCATTTTCCTATGGAGCAATGTTAGCCATGGTGGTTAGGTTTCTATGTAAGTGGGGTCTAAGGAATCAGGTAAGCCATACACACCTGCTCCCACAACACGAAACAGCACACTACATGTTTTAAAAGATTTCTATGGAAATATGCATTCAGCATTCTGGAACTAAGACATCTCTTCCCTCCACTGCATTAGTGATGCTTGTTCATTCATTCATCACTGAATCGCTCATTCAACAAGCATCGGCAGTGCCTGCTATGTACCAGGCCTTTTAGCAAGTTGTATTCCTTTTTATCTGCCAGGTAGCAGGCTTTCTTCAACTTGGAGGAAGTAACCATCAGCTTAGCATATGTACTCCAGCATAATGAGAAGCAGAAGATGAGGCTCTAGGGCAAGTAGAAGCAATGAAGGTTGAGGATGACCGGAACAAGGTGATGGCAGGTGAATGATCCTTTAACCCAGCTGCCTATGCCCCTTTCCCCCACTTTCCTCATTGTGGCCAACACTGGTGTTAGTGTGGAAACCTCTAGTGGATGACACCAATAAATGTAAGCTACGTAATAGATGCCCTTTCCTACTTCATTCTGCCTGACAGCAGTGCCCGGGACTGGGAAATTCCAAGGAGCCAAACAAGCGTGAGAATGGAGATTTACATTTTTTAACCAATTCCCCCATCTTACTTGAGAGTACAAACGAAAAAGAAAAAAAAATAGAGAAAGGAAAACATTAATGAACATATATCCATAGTATGAATGTTATATATCAAGGATTGTGTGAAACAAAAACAAGCAATTGCTGAACTCACATTTTTTTTAAAAAACTACAAGTTACCAACTAACAAAGATCACCACCTAGTGGCCCCAGCATGATAACTGCACTTGAACAAGATGTATTGGAATTCAAAAATACTGGGGGTTTGTTGCAAGAAGGTAAGGTAACATTGAAGCCTTTCCTTTTGTCCCTTGGATCCAGCCTCTCCTTTTTCTTTCATTCTGAGTCAGTTTCTCTTAGTTTATGATTTCAGTTTGTCTTGAAAGCATTCTATTTGCAGTTACCTTTATTTTAATCTTTGCAATTAGCTACTTTGTCATCCTTTGAGTTCCTCATCTTTTAAGATACACCATAAGCCTCTCTGAGTCTTGCCTGAAACAGTGGGTTTAAACATCATTTTTGTCATGCCACTTCCCTACAAACAAAAAAAAACTGAATGGTTACGTGGATCCTGTTGTCACTTACATCAAGCCTGGTCTAACCTGCATATCCCCACACTCCACCTTGGCAAACATAGTGACTGTCCACTGGGTACTTTTTTTATTGATCTTCACCACCCTCAAATCTCAAACACAACCGCAGTTTTTATCTACCTCTGAGTACTCTTATCCAACTCAAATTACACCTTTTCATAACTTTTTCCCTACTACGCCTGTCATATTCACTTTTTTCTTCTCTAAGTTCTTACATTCATGGTTATTAACACCAAGTATATGATTTAATTATTGTCTAATTGTTTTATGAGTATTATGTCTGCAAAGGAAGTTCCATGGTTTAAATGTGTCCATATCTCCCACAAATCTTAGCATGATATTAAACATAACACGAGAGCTCAATGAATAAATGACTGATTTAGAAATGGATAGATAAGAATTCCTGCAATTAAAGGACCTTTAGTCATCTATGGGCAGGTGACAAGGAAAGAAGAAGGAGAGTACAGAGCGGGGAAGATAGCTGGAACTATATTCCATGAGTGGAAAAAGATCAATTTTATCCACCTTTCTTATGTAAAGTGCCAGTGACAAATCGAATAGAAAAGTATCTCCCAGAATGCCAGGATACATTTAAACATATTCCAAAATATACAATACAATATAACCACCAAAGTTTTTAATGGAATATAGTTACTTTGGGTGCAGACAGTGACAGAACTCACTCAGACAAAGAGAGGGAAAAACCGGGAAAAAAATAAAGTGTTATTAAACAGGTAATGAAATGTTAACTTGCATTCTAAGGTAGGACAAAGTTTTACTTCTTGGGCAGCAGCATAAAACCTGCTCCAGGGATGTGAATTACAGATATGTTAGGCAGCTGCACACTGGAAATAGCAAGACTGGGAGAAAGCTCTATGCACTCAAACTTTGGCATATAATTCAACCAACTTTGAATGTGAATGGAAGTATTTTACCCCCAAAATGTGAATAATAAAACAAATAAAATATTAAATAATCTACTCAAATGAAGAAGTCTGCAGAATAAGTAATGTGAACTTGAAAAATCTCATTAAGTGTCACCAGAATTCTATTTCTAGTGCAACCGCAAGTAGTTTTATAACTAGGTCTCCAGTAAAATAATTAGACTATTTTAAGGGGTAGCAACTGACTCTATCTTGAGGAGAGGAAAGAAAATGCTTCTGCTATGTAAATTTCCCCCCAATTTTTCAAACTGACATTTTCAAAGGCATCATAGAAGGACAATTACTTACATGCTGTATATATTGCTATTTTACCACAAAAGACCACTAGGTATGCAAGGCACTGTGCAAGCTATGGTAGAGGTAAACAAGGAATATAAATGGCATGCATTATATCCTCAAGTATCTTACTAGGGTGAGAAGACCCACATGTATTCAATAGATAATAAATAATTCCATAATTAATGTTTAAGTAACTCTACCACATATTATGCAGATAGCCTGCATTTTCATACTTCAACAAATATTGAAGGCCCACAAATAGAAAGAAGTTATACTAGATGTTTTGTCAGTACAACGTAAATTCATTACTCAACTGGCCCTCAGCAACAGTGAGTATAATAAGAAATGGACAGCAGGTACCCCAATAGAGATGAGATTACTTGATGAAAGAATTATAATATGTGATTTATTTTTAAATGCAGGTATGGTTTAAATATGCAGGGTTGCAGGGCATTAGAGAAAGCATTGGAGGCAGATTTATCACATGCAAAGGCACAGAGTTGATAAAACAAGGATGGGTATGAGAACTTAGTTCATTCCTTTCACTACGATGTATAGAAAATGTGACATGAAACAATATGAAATGATGTTGGAAAACTGACTTAAAACTACAGTATAGAAGATATTAAATTCCAGACTAAGAAATTTGGCTTTAATCTATCAAACTAGGAATCATAGAAATTTTTGAACAGCTAAGTAAGGCCATCATGGTTGTACTTTTAACCAATTAGGTAGTGATGCATGAATTGGTCTTGAACAAGGAAGCATGGAGAATACATTAGTTTCAGAAAGAGGTAATGTTGGCGGAATGTATGGTAGTGACCAAGATAGAATGGAAGGGACAATTCCAAGAGATCCTACAGAGAAAAACAAGTGACTGAGACTTGGTTGATTTGATTAAATATAAAGAGCTATCAAGGATGAACTCAAAACTAATGCCATTTAGAGAAACAAAGACGAAAAGAGGGTAAGGTTGATGTCTCCAGGAATTGGACAACTTCAGTAAGACATATTTGCACCTTGAAGTGCCTTTCAGAAGAAAATATTCAGCTGGCAGTTAACAATATTAAACAATTGAGACGAAAGCTAACTTGTGATTTGCAAACCATCAAGAGTCAGTGTAAAAGAACTGAGCAAACTGAAATCTCAAAGCTTGTACAGTTCAGCAAGGAGAGCCAACCTGATACCACAGAGACACAGTAATGAAAACAGATCATGAGAAAATGTGACTAGGATCAGCTAGCTTCCCATATCCCCATCCTGCATTTGGTCCTCTTTAAATATGATAGGGACTTATACATTGGAGAATTTAAGCCAAGCAGTATAAAAATCTCCCAATAAGAAAGGCATAGGGAAAAAAACTCAGAAGAAAATGAGAAAATGTGTTCAGGGGATAAAAGAAAAAAACAAAGCCTGAAATTAATAACTTCGAAATAAAACAATAATTTTTATGAAATAAAAATTCAGATGCACTAAAAATGGACAAATCAATTTTTTACTTACTAAATAAAATGTAAGGGACTATCTTAAAATGCAGAAATAAAAGAAGTTGATGGAAATAAAAGAAGGGAAAAAATAAGATAGATGTTCAATCATGGAAGTATAACATTAAGTAAACTGCTAGGAGTCCCCAGAAGAAAATTAAGAGGGGCAAGGGATGAACAAAGAATAAAGACATTGTTTTTAGAACTGAAGCTCATTAGTTTCCAAATGGAAAAGGCCATCAAGCATCCAGCCCAAGAGATGAAAAAAGGAACACTATCAGGAAATTTTAATGAAAAAAGAACACAATATCTATATACCTTCAAAATCTGAGGGAAAATGACTTTTAGTATATAATTATTAAATTAGTAATTAGGGAGGAGCATGGATAGAAAAAAAGACATATTCAAAAAGGTGACATCTTAAAATTTTATTCCCCTTTTATACTGCTTTAATCCATTACTGAGTGATATACCTGAGTCACTTGAGGGAGTAAATAAAAAAGAAGAAGGGTGAGATTGAAAAAATAAAATCTGTTTCAACAAAAAGAGAACCAATGATATCTAAAGAACCACTGTACCCTGGGTATACACAACAACCTGTCCAGGTATTGGGACAAGAGAATGAAGGACTCCTGAAAAAAAGAACCCTTTGACAAAATTAAGTAAATAAATAATTATTGCCAAATGGGATTTCTTCCAAATCTCCAATGGTAGTAGATTTCTGGTTTATTGGTCTTTACCTTACTTTCAACCTTTTTGACTGGTTTTCACTTAGATGAAGCTCCTGAAAACAGTACATGTCTGGACTTTGGTTTTTTATCCGATGTAATAAATCATGTCGTTTAGTTGATGAGAATAATTTGTTTACTTCTATTTAAAGCACTGATATATTTGCACTTACTTCCACTGTCTTTTCTCTGTTTCTATTATTTTAGTGTTTAGCAAACGTATTTACCTCTAGACTTTCTAACAAATCCCTATTCATTCTAGTTTTTTCTTTATCTTCAAGTACTGTAAGATTACTCATTGAATTACTCATAGAATCCATCCTCTCATTTTGCTATTACCACCACTAAACTCCAGCCTGGGCAACAGAGTGAGACTCAGTGTCAAAAAATAAAATAAAATGAAAGTAAGAATATTGGGAATACAAAGGCAACTTATGTGAAAGAAAACATAAATTTGAGCCTGTTTCTCTTATATCTCTAAATAACGGCTCGTCCTCCATGTTACAAATTCATATCATGTTATGGCTTATCTATGTTGCCTTTTCTAGCCCAGTCACATCGACACCTCACTTTTATGTTATTCCTGGTTCATTTACCTCTCAATATTTTTGTCAAACTACTCTTTTTTTAATCCATCTAAATATATGTACAGTCTTTGAATTTATATGGCTTTTCTAAATATACTATAAAGGCAGCCAAAAATCACAAGAGAAAAGATCAGCTACTAAAAAAGCAGTAACTTAAAGTACTTGACTTTTCTACTGCACAAACTGACATACTCTCATATAAAATGCAAAATAGTCAATAAAGCTGAAGCGTGAGCACACCAATTTGAAATCACATTCCACACATCCAGGAAGTTAAACCAGGTTAAACCACTCCCAGCAAAACATAATATATGAAACAAAAATATTTAAAGTTAGTAATGAGAAAATAATGATTAGCTTAAAACGAATGAGAAATAGAACAATTGAAGACTTTTCATTGGCAAAAATAGAGGCTAGAAGACAATGGAGTAGTAAGGAGAAAATAATTATCAATTTAAAATTTTATACCTAGCTAAGCTGACACTCTATGGTGAGGGTAAAGTAAATCAACTTATACACATACAATAGCTAAAAGAATTATTCAACAAGAATATAATTGATGCTGAGGGAAGGTGTGGTTTATAAGAAAAAATTGTAAGCACAAAAATGATAAACTATGTCAATATACCAATTTAACAATTTTTATATAAGAAAATTAATTTTTATTTTCATAAATCAAAGTTAAACTAAAACTCTAGACTAGTACTTCTCAAAGTATGATGATATGATCTGTACCTGTGCATGAATTATTTGTTATTGATCTGCAGTACTTACAGAAACTGTGTGAAACTGTTTTAGCTATTTGACTTTGCCTCAGTGTTACTGATTGAGGCACCTTTTACTCCTGAGAGTTTGAGATGTGTGTTTCTGGGGTGGTAATAGCAAAACGAGAGGATGGATTCAATGAGTAATTCAATGAGTAATCTTGTAGTACTTGAAGGTAAAGAAAAAAAATAGAACAAATAGGGATTTGTTAGAAAGTCTAAAGGTAAACACATTTGTTAAACACTGAAAGAACAGAAACAGAGAGAAGACAGTGGAAGTAAGTGCAAATATTATCAGTGCTTTCAATAAAAGTAAACAAATTATTCTCATCAACTAAACAATACGAATTATTACATTGGATAAAAAACCAAAGTCCAGACATGTACTGTTTTCAGGAGCTTCATCTAAGTGAAAACCAGACAGAAAGGTTGAAATTAAGGTAAACACCAATAAACCAGAAATCTACTACCATTGGAGATTTGGAAGAAATCCCATTTGGCAATATTTATTTATTTACTTAATTTTGTCAAAGGGTTCTTTTTTTCAGGAGTCCTTCATTCTCTTGTCCCAATACCTGGACAGGTTGTTGTGTATACCCAGGGTACAGTGGTTCTTTAGATATCATTGGTTCTCTTTTTGTTGAAACAGTTTCTATTTTTTCAATCTCACCCTTCTTTTTTGTTTACTCCCTCAATTGACTCAGGTATATCACTCAGTAGTGGATCAAACAAGTATAAAAGGGGAATAAAATTTTAAGACGTCACCTTTTTGAATATGGCACACAGAGAGCATTAAATGTCACTGTGTATTAAAGATAATATAATAATCTCCAAGGCTCACCAAGAAAATAGTAAAGGAGCAAAATCTAGAAAACAACCCTCCTTGCATGTTTTTCTTGCTACCTTTGTATTCCCAATATTCTTACTTTTTTTTTTTTTTTTTTTTTTTTTGACACTGTGTCTCACTCTGTTGCTCAGGCTGGAGTGCAGTGGTGAGATCTCAGCTCACTGCAACCTCCACCTCCCAGGTTCAAGTGATTCTCCTGCCTCAGTCTCCCGAGTAGCTGGGACTACAGGTATTCGAGACCAACCTGGCCAATATAGTGAAACCCCATCCCTACTAAAAACCCAATATTCTTACATTTTATAATTTCTGAGGCTAGTTCTTAGCCAAATTGTGGAGAAGAAGGGTATCATCATTCTTCCAGATGCCTTTTTCTGAGGTACATTTTCCCCTTCAGTGGTGGCTTCCTATCACCATAAACTTCCAGTGCTCTCCTTCCCCTCATACTAGGATGGTTATCATTCAGTCATTTTTTTTCTGCGTTCCTGTCTATATCACTACATTCCTGCCACCAAACATGCAAGAATACACACACACACACACAGAGAGACAGACACACACACACACAGACACACACACACACACTTACTTGAAAAAATTTTTTTGTTTGCTTTCCCAGATTTGAAGCCCTATCCACTAGAAATCTCCTCTGATTAACCAATTGTGGGGTGTGTTGTTTTCTTTTGTAAGTTTCCTATATTCTCACTAACATTGCACTTATCACAGGGTGCTAGAAGTTTGTTTTCTTATGCACTCACTAGCTAGACTATGAATTCCATGAGAGCTGAGGCCTAATCCGTTCCTTTCATTGTTATCCTAGACATGCTCTTTATGGAAGCATGACAAATATGTAAGCAAACATGTAAGTGAATGGCAGAAATGTTATCAAATGCAGAGAGAAGGAGATGAAAATGGTAATACAGTAACCTACAAGAAAAAGTAACACTACACAGTTAAAGCTTGGTAAAAGTCCTATAAAGAGACTGGTAATAGACAAGTGGTCAGAATCTCAAGTTTAAAAACATATAAATTTCCAGATAATCATTCCAGTTAGCTCATTTAGAGCTTACTTACGTGTCTTCAGTCCTGTTGTCTTTATTCTGCACAATATTTCTTTTTTGAGGTAGAGTGGTAGGGATAGAGTTTCCCTTTGTTGCCCAGACTGGAGTGCAGTAGCACAGTCCCGGCTCACTGCAGCCTCAACCTGAGCTCAACCAATCCTCCCACCTCAGTCTCCCATGTAGCTGGGACTACAGGTATAAACCACCATGCCAGACAAATTTTTCATTTTTTCTAGAGACAGTGTTTCACCATATTGCTTAGGCTTGTTTGAACTACCGGGCTCAAGTGATTGGCCCACTTTGGCCTCCCAAAGTACTGGGATTATATGCATGAGCCACTTCACTCAACTTGCACTGTATTTCTCAAAGACTTCCTTCTTCATTCGCTTTGCAGAATCTTTCTAGTTAAAATCTTCTATAAAGTAGTATACACACAAATTTGTGTACATTATTTGGATGAACTTTCCTTTTACTTTACTAGAATCTACATTAATGTGTATTAATACTAATTATATTTGGTACATTTAAGACCCAAGATCTCATTTATGTGCAGCAAATTTTTAAAAGTAAGTTGATTTATAAACAATGATTATATATACAGTCTAGTTGGAAAACAGATGTAACTGTGTTTTCATATCATCTGTAAACTGGGCTGATATGTCATCAATGCCATCCATATGCTCATGGAAATAATTAATAAATATTTTAGACAGGAGAGAAACCATGTGCCTCTGAACAGGGCACAAAACCAGTCACTGTAGACTTCCTTCTGAGGTAATAGGAACACACTAATTAGGACTAGTCTGTAAGTCAGCTAAAATTCATTAACAATTCTGTCATCCGTAACATAGGTCTTTACCTTGGTCACAAATATATCATGAAAGTTTATATCTAGAATAGATTTCTCATTTACTAATTTAGTAACCTTACAGATATTAGAAAAGCACTTGTAATCATACTGTTTTTATTATTTTTAATTAACTGCATGCAAAATATCCCCTCATAGAAAGAGTCCTCAAAAATAAACAAGAAAATTAAGTAACGGTTTTAATTAGCAGTCTTCACTGTCTATATTTAAACATTTTTTTCTAGCAAACATGAGTGTACTTGAAAAAAAATTGTTTCCTCAAGCACTGTTCCATCTTGTTTCTATCATCATCTCCACTCCCCTTAAAGAGTTTGCTAAGCAATGATAAAATTTAGATTAGCCTCTGCCCTAAGAGGCACCCATTGCAATGATGATTTACAGTATTAGTACCCTTGAGATGTTAACACACATTAAATATAAAGTGAATTGAGATGAGCTTTTCCCACAGGGGCACAATAAATAGTAAGATCCAGGTACTTAATTATTGTTGCCACTTTCTGCACTCCTAAAAATTTTCCTTTGAAGTTTCACTCTTGCTATAATCATATTAGGTCATTATGCTTCACTTTATGCTCCAAAAATCTGTAAAGCACATTTGATGGCAAGGTCAGAATGGTTGCCTTTTTTTTTTTTTTCCATCATAAAGTATGCTGTTTCCCCTAGATCAGCAAAACATGCATAGCAGGTGATAAGATGTACTGCAGAGAAGCCAACGGCATCATTTTAAGGAGTTAGTGCACAAAGCTGGCCTATGAGTCAAAGAAATGTATGTAATCAAAATTACTCAGGGAAATCCCCTAACTCAACCAGAAACCATATCTTTTAGTGTTGTTTATACAGCACTGTTCAAAAATGCTACTTCTTAATGTTTTCTTAAGGATTTGAACAAATTTCTGCTTCTTGGGTTTGGCATCAGGTAAAGCAGTTGGCTATTCAGGTCTGCAGTGAATTTTTTAAAATATGCAAAAAAGATCAAAGCTTAGAATATTATCAGCTAAGTATAACTCTCAAAAAATTGAATGTGCTCAAGGGTCGGGTCTAATAAAGTTAATAATTTTTACAGCTTCATCAAAGGCAATCCTAAGTAAAGTTGCATTGTTTTCTTTAACTGTGAGTACACGGCAGTGAAGAATATAATGACTGACTAGCATTTTGGTGCCACTGCCTTCATTCATAAAAAGGCACATGCAATTTATTCACCATTGCTTTTGAATAGTAAGTGCAAATACCCAAACTGTGAAAATGGAAAATAACATTTTAGCAATAAAACGTTTTAGGAGACACCTCGGGAACCATAGAACATTCTTTGAGAACTATAGCATTAAAACAACTTTTAAACAAGCTATAGAATATTAGTTAGCTGGAAAAATGTGAGAATTCTTTTCCTGAAATGGTAAAGTATCGTTAAATTTTGTTCTGAATGTTTACAGTGAATATTTTAATTAATATTCATATAAAAATTTTACCAATTTGTTTTTTGTCTTTTATCTCATTTATCTGTCCTCTTTTCAGTACATTGTCAACTTTATAGCTTTGTTTCATTAATTTTTAAGCTTTTCTTCAAAATAGTTTTACAACTAGTTTAGAAAATAAATTCATTATTACAGTGCTTAAAAAGGAAATACATGTATGCAATAAAAGCTCTCATCGATTTTTAAGGTGCTTATAATCTTTTCAGTTTTTGTCAATTTTCAAAAGTTATATAGTGACAAAGAGTTATTTAATTTTTGTTTACATCACAATACCTATGGTTTAGATTCTCGGTAACAAAACTACAAACATCTGCTGTGTACCAAACGAAAATAATTCTTTCCTTAATTAGAAAAATGTCTGGCCGGGCACGGTGACTCATGTCTGTAATCCCAGGACTTAGGGAGACTGAGGCAGGCAGATGACTTGAGGCCAGGAGTTCGAGACCAGCTTGGCCAACATGGTGAAACCCTATCTCTACTAAGAATACAAAAAATTAGCCAGACGTGGTGGTGCGTGGCTGTATTCCCAGCTACACGGGGGACTGAGGAACCCCACGAAGCTGACATTGCAGTGAGCTGAGATCACGCCCCTGCACTCCAGCCTGGGTGACAGAGCAAGATCCTGTCTCAAAAAAAAAAAGGGGGGGGGGGGATAAACAAACATTGTTTGCCAATAAGTGATTTCTGGGAAGCATAATTTCATGCCAGTATTGTTGATTTCCCAAAAATGTACCCTTTTTTTTTCCTGACAAAATTGTTCTTTGAACTAATTAAAGCAAAAAGAAAATTTACCTCTTTACTTCTCATGTTCTTGTGTTATTTTTCAGAGCTTAACCTATGGTACTGCAGTAAACGCTAAAACTTTATAAATAGCAGCTTTTTAGATGCCTAAGACATCTTTAAGATTAGAGAGCGATGTTTATGAAGTAGAACACTGTTGAATTAGTTAAGCAGGTAAAAGAGAAGAACAGGTCCTGAGCAGTAATAATGCAAAAAAAAGCAACAACAAAAAAATTACATCAACATAAGCTCCTGATGTGTAATCACTGACAGAAATAGCTGGCAAACCAAGCCAAGAGATAGCAGGCCAGTCAATCCAGACTAAAAGCTTAAGCTAAAAATAACTGCCTCACTAGGTCTTTGTAGAAAAATTCTACATGCTAAGGATGTCAACTTAAATGTGTCTGGTTTATGAATAAGAATATTTAAGAACAAAGGCTGCATACATTAAAAGAAATAAAATTAATATAAAAGAGTGAGTCAAGTAAATGATCTGTGTAAGTTCAGAAACTTTTAGATTAAATAGTTGAAAAGCTGTGAAACTAGAATGACAGCTTTTATCCTTTATCATATTTAAAGCAGGGTTTCTATGCTTGACTTCTGTTCTCATGCTAGATATAAAAAATAAGAATAAAAAGAAAGAGGGAAGGAAAAATGTATACTATATATTGCTGCTTCTAAATCAATTACACATTGTACACAGATTGAATCACCTCTGACTTAAAAGTTAATCAGAAACATTACTATGCACAGAAATGACCTGTTTCCCATCTAAATTCTAGTTCAAACTCTTCCCTTTGGGTCTCTGAAGTTATTTTTATTACTTTTACATATCAAGAGTAAATGTGGTTAGTTTTGAATCATTTATTTTGAAGGAAAAAAATTACATGAAAACTTCGAGATTAGCAAGATTGTGAGCATTGCTATATGACAAATTAGAAGCCTCATATGTCCTTTTTTGATAACAGCATTAAGTTTGTGAACCCAAATACTTTCTTTCATTATACACATCTTACAAATATGTTCATATGAATGGAAAACAAAAGGTGTGCTACAGCTTTGTGGTAGAGAGGCAATAAACGCACCAATTATACTTAAAGTATTAAATAATGTTATAACACTGGCCTTTGAAACCAAAATAAATGTCTTATTTATAAAGCATCAGGAAAACCTCTTCAGCTCCTGCTCAAATACGTTGCACATTTGAATAATGCCAGTCTCTGTAGGACTTGATATTGGACTATGAATATTTGACCTAGACTGTCATTAACAACTTATACATTTTAAAATCACGTTTTGAAATGCAGCAAAACTAAGATTGTAGTGAATTTAATTTCAAAGTCATACTATCCCTCCTTTTATGCTGTATGTGGTAATCCTTGATTTTTTTGCACTGATGCTAAATGTTAATGAACAGAGCCACCGTGTACCATTTCACCTGGAGCAATGAAAACATTAAAATCTCTTTAGAAGCCTGAATAAAACTTTATTTTATAAATATAATCCATGTTAAAGCTCCACCGTTTCACTGTACTTTTGAAATAAGGGCACATGGAAAATATGGAAGCGTTTCCTTTGAGATAGCTAACTAAAGCTACAAAATGAGCACGGTACAGCATTTCCAAGGAACATGGTTCAAAAGTTGTACGATTACTACTAAGGTTGTTTTATTCTCTACCACATTTGGAACAGGAAGTCTGTGTTGTTCTTGAAGAATTCTGAAAAGCAATGTCACACTCTGATGACCTCTTCTCCTCATTAAAACGTTCCCAAAGACAGCGCTCTGCATGATGTTTTGTAGCTCCAGCAGCCATGAACTAATTTGTACCTCTTATTTTGATCATGCACTGGTGAAAGCACCAAACAATATTTTTCTTTAAACACAGAGAGGTCTTTCAACAGCTCAGCATGCACTTCTACCCTCTTTTTAATCTTGGAGCACCTATTTATTTGCTCTTTTCACCACTAAATCTTCTTTGCTCCTTTCTGCCCCCTGCAAAGTGGCTAGTTAAAAATCTTCAGTGTTTTTTCTTCATAGGCTTAAACCATTAAAAGGGTATTACCATAAAAACAGAGATGAGGACTTAGAGATATAGTATGAGGATGAATTTGCATTTCTAATTTTTAATCCAATTAAATAAGAGAATATTTATTTAGTGACTACCTTTCTATAATGTGATCACAAAAACCAATATAAAAAAATTGCTTTAGAAAATTAGTTTTTAGGGTTCTCTGCAGACTAGTTCCTCACAGTGAATATTAGAAGACTCTTTTTAAAGCTTATTTGTATGTATATGACTCATTTATTTTCCATACCTCTACACTTTCCTTGGTTCAATTACATCAGTCTTTTCTATATGTTTCTCTATATCATCAAGAAGTGTCTTGATTATTGTATGCAGTGTATAGGAATCTGGCTTTTAAGCCATGCATTTAATTTACTTAGAAAAAAAAAGGAGAGGGGCTACAGTAAAATGACATTGGTAATGATTATGACTTTTTAGGCAGTAATATTATGAACTCTATTAATGAAAACAATTCTAAGTGATTTAATAATTTTTTTTGCAATTTAATAATTCAAAAGTATTGTTTTAAAATGTATATTAATTAGAGTTACATAAAACTCAAATATGCATATCTGCTAAAATTGATTAAATTATACTAGATTTCATCAAACCAATAGTACAGCTGTAAATACAACATAGTGCTAGGATTTCAGGTCTAGTTAAGGAGAAATGTACCATTGTGTACTAATAACTAGATTCTTTCTTCATCATGAAATATTTATTCTCACAAAATGTATTTACTGAACACATTGGATTTCCCTTAAACAACTTGAAGTTAATAATGTAAACATTTCACTATTAATAAATCATAGTATGCTTTCAATCTCAATAGAAAATTGAATATTAATATTAGGTTATTTATAATGTTAACTCATTGACTTTCAAATTAAAAAAAACAGTTGATTCTTGAATACTGTCCTATATAAAAATGCAAGTCATATGAATAATTTCTCAATTTATTTGTAAAACTAAACATTTGCAAGAAAAGAAATGAAATAACAAAAAGGTATCATTTATGATTATATTATCAGTATTTAATTTATTATCTTTATTTATCTATTATCAGTATTTAATTTTAGTGTCATTTAAGATTTTTTCAAAGTAAAATTAATTCAATTAATGTTACCAAAATAAATTATATGACTTTTTAAAGTCACCATATCTAATTCATTGATCCCTTTTGCTATTCCAAATCTCGTCTTAATGAACTATTTTTCAATGGCAAACTGGAATGTGTAAAAACTGTTAATTTCATATAATATTCCTCCAAATTTAATCAATATTTGCTATTTAAAATTATTCTATAAATTTGTCTTCGGCTAATTTAATCCTAAAACTCTACCACATGTTCTGTTGTGTCTCTATCATATCTTAAACATCATTTCCTCATCAACATGGACTTCAACATGGACTTCAGAATGACCAGCAATTATCACAAATTCTCTTGATGATCTTTTCCCCCAAGATAAGAGACTCACCAAGTTGTTGTTGTCTTTTAAAATAATTTTTTAAAAGCATCTGAGATATTCAACTCTAAGTTGTATTTATGTTTCTATGTCTTTATGTTTGACAGGTCTAATTTGAGACTTTAAAAGTGCTTACCAGTGGACTTCTAAATACTCAAGGGAAAGAAATAAACACACACAGTGCCAGCTTTCTGGGGTCCTCTTACTTGCTCAAGTGTTGCTTTTTGGCTTTGTTTAATAAACTCAGAGAGACTTGGCTGTGAGTATAGGCCTTGACAGTTACCCTCTCGTAAACTTGAGCAGCTATATATTTCATGTCTTTGAGTCTTAATTTTTCAACTATGAATTGGGTTTAAGGATCCTATTCTACAAGTTATTAAGATGATTAGAAATGATATATGCGAATAAGATGATTAGGGTAGATACGAACTGGTAGTTACCCACTGTTGAGAGTTTAACTGAATTCCCCCAAACATTAAGAAATTTACACACACTGCATCAACAGTGAAATTCTACTAGAAGGGTTCAAATGTCAAGAAACATGGGCTTTTTGGTTCACAAGTCATCTTACCTTCCTATGAATTTATAAAATTTGAACTAAATACCTAAGACATTTTTATTGATAATCAACTTAAATGATACTTGTGAAAACCCTTTGTACAGTAAAAAATAGTTTAGAAAATGAAAATATTAATAAATAAATATAAAATTGAATATGAATATGAAATGAATATGAATAAAATAAATGAAAATAATCAAGGATTCTAGATTTCCAAACCGGAAGAAATGCGGTCATTTGCTTAACCATACACTTTATATGTGAAAGTAAAGACATTCAGACAGTCTTTCCTCAGGTTATACACCTAGCCAAACACAACATTCATTTGTGCTATGTAAATCTGCCTCTCCAAGGTTGATAATGAGATATTTTCCATCGTGTACAGGGTCTATTAAATTAAAAATCTGACATTGCTGCAATAAATTAGATTAAGTGTAATCAAATAAGACAAGCCATTATATTTATAATGAGTTCAAAATAACAGATAACACTAAAATCAGGTATTAGATGTACATGATATTTTATCTTCACAGACAGTGCACTGATTTTCCGATTTTTTCCTCACCATGACATTATCTGAAAGTTGGAATCCTGCTTGGGTGTACAGTTTAATGTTCCATTCTGACTTTTGTCCACTAGATGTCCCCAGTACGTCACACAGAAGCTCTGATCTCATATAGGCCCTTGTTAGGGAGAATCTGCATCTTTTTGAAGTGAATCCTGAGATAACTCTGTTGAACGATTTTTATTCCTGAGTTCATTTCATCCTCAACATTAACAAGCTACTAATCTACAGAGAAATGCAATCATCTAAAGATTTTTGTCTAAGAGACAGAATATAACTTTGCCAATTTAAGAAGCAATTAAAGAACATGTATATCTTCTTTTCTGAAATGCATTTAAGAAATCAAAGACCTGAAACAAGTTAAAAATCCTTAGAGAAAAAGTTCATAGCCTTGAAAAGGAAGACTCTTAACATAACTTTTAATTGTGTTGATTTCAAAGGATGAATAACATTTACACAAAATAGTTCAGAAAACTTTGGTAACGGCAGGAGCCTTGTTTAATTTGAACTCTAATAAATTAAAGAAAAAAAGTAAAGGCTTGAGCGGTCACCCAACGTGTCCCCTCCTAACTCACACAAAAACCTCTGTAACAAAGGCTACGAGACTGAAATACAATAATAATTGCAACATGGGGATGTTCAATTAGAACTAAGCTTGCAAAATGCTGTCTTTTTTTCCCCAAAAGCCCAGTGAGCCCATATTACGGGAGGCTTCTACCTCTGACTGAAAAATAACACTCTCTGGGGTTGCTGTGGCAGATTGCTGCACTAGAAGGCTAAGAATCTACTCTTCTAAAGCAATTCAATAAGGATTCCTACAAGGTGTCTCAAAATGGAAGCACTCAGGCAGCGTGTTTCTGCCTCTCAGGGCAAGAGGTAAAAAGTTCAGCCTGTGAAGTAGAACAGTTTCTGCCCCAGAGCAAGAGAGAAAAAAAGTACAAGAGCGTTCTGATGAATTATCTCTTACTCAGAGCTAACACGGGCGTCCCAGGAACAATGGCCAAGTCTAACCAGAGTTGACAGCCTCCATTCACTGCCCAGCACTCCATCCGGCACAGTGTCAGAACAATGATCCATTCTCACCGCTTCTCAACCCGTCCTCAGCCTTTCAACAAACCTCCTCCATTCAAGAGCCACTGCTTTACCGTGCTTTCTTTGATTAAAGCTCACCTTTCATCTCACTAGAATTTTATTGTTATTATTTATTGAGTGTGCCAAGAATGGAGGTAATGTAAAAGAAAAAGTTTAAATCATTGAAACTTGCATTTATTTAGTTTACGATCAAGTTTAGGAAAGTAAACCAAATCTTAAGAAACAGCTAGAAAACAATTTTGTGATAAACTAAGGGATCCTGGCAAGAATTATTCTGGTAGTTCACAGAAGGAGACTATATTTGTGTCCTGGAGGAGAAAGAGAGGGAATTTGAAATAGACCTTAAAGGATTGAGAGAATTGAGAGAAAGAAGGTAGGCAAAAGGAGAGACCAGAAGATAAATCACCACGTGATGGTATGCAGACACACAAATGAGCATGGGATAAGCAGAAGATAGAAAGGAACCAGCTGAACCTTGACGAGGCACCCAGGGGCACTTGGACAGAAATGGGCATAACCCCCACGAGGTTGGATTGCAGATGTCCAAGAGAAACAGATCCAAGGATAAACAAAGCAAAAGGGAGCACCGTAGTGTTTTATGCCGGGGCATGATGCAATGGAAGGAATGTTCTAGAAATATAATCATAGCAGGTTAGGCATAGCAGATGAAGCAGGAGTGAAAAATTCTACCAGGAGAGGTGAAGGACTGTGAGGAAATCCATTCGTTGGCTATTAAAACAATCTGAGGTTTCAGTAACAAAGGCCAAGACTGGAGGATTGACTTTTGCAATCTGGAAAAAAGAGGAACTCTGTGAAATAAAGTATGATGGAAAATGAGATAAGTGAAAGAAATGGGTGGCTCTGGAAAAGGGCCTACTCTTTGCTTAGATTCTACAGTTTAACGTTCTTCACCCAAGAATAAAGCCAATTTAATCTATGTGTTCTGTTTAGCATTCCACAGAATCAATAACAAGCCTGAATAAATTTACTTTTTTTAGTGACTCCATCTCATAAGGAGGAATTTTAGGCTCCAAAGACTACCTCAGCATCCTTGAGAGAGCCTAGCAGATCCTCTCCAAGTCCCGAATTTCTGCTGACAAGAACTTTTATATAATTTCAAAGTATTATATCATTAAAACTAATAATAAAAAAGATATGTGTATTACAAACTAAAGCAATGATATATTGACAGTGTCTTACAACATATGTATGCCAATAACTACTTTAGATATATTGCCTAAAGGAATATGAATAACACATACCCAGCCATAGAGGCTAAATGAGAAGTCAGGTTAAAACTTTCTTCAATTTTTGCCTTCCCATTTAGAACCTTCACCTGACTCTCCACACTCTGTAGTGCATTGTGTGCACTGTAGCATTTCGTCATTCAACAAATGTTTATAGGGCAACCATGATGAACTAACACATCCACGAAACATGAAATTCTATCTACTAGAGATGACACAATGTATTTTCTCAAGGAATTTGCAATCTAGCAATCTTTCTGGGATGTCACCAAATTTCCCTCACCATCCAGATATCAGTCATTTATTTAAAATACAATTATTTTGTATAAAGTATCAAGTCCTGTAGGAGACTTGGAAAAAATTCTCTTATACTGTCTAGAAATTTACAATCATTGTAAATTACAGAGGTTTGAAAACAGATGCATATCTATTAAAATTTAATTAATAATGCACACTAAGTAAAAAGTGCTGTAAGAGTTTTTTCAGAGGTTCCCAGGAGGAATGTATCAGTAAGGCAGGATATAGCCAGTAAAAGCAAAAATTAAAAGATAATTATGATTCCAAATTTAAATTGCGTGAGCAATTTTAAATATCTAGAACTGTGAAAAGGAGCTGGAACAATTTAAATTAATATATTCTCATCATGTTAATGTCATAAATAATAAATCATCTTTATGGGGATTTTTCTAAATTTTTAGTAATTTTTAAATAACTAAGTGAAAAAAGTTGCTGTTGTTGTTACAATGTTATCTTGCAACAAACTATGGAACTACTCAAGTTATAATAGGTGTCTTTAGTCATCTTCTAAACAAGTCAACTCATTAATCTAAAAACATGCTCAGTACAACTAGACAAAGGTAAAACGGACAGAGTCCCTTGTATATGGACATGTGTGCTTTGTTTTCTTTGTTTTTCATTCTCAGCTTCTTTAGAAAAGAATGTTAATGACCACCATCCAAAGACCACTGGAAGCACAGAGGCAGTAAAAGTTGGATGTATTATTTGCTGAAGCAGCGACCACCATATCCCATGAGGAGCTCTGAAGTATCTGCAAAAAGGTGCTATGGGGAGCAGGTAACAGAAGTGGGGCTTGTTTTACATGATTTTTTGGAAGGGTTCAAAGAAGGACTTAGCTAGAGACTGAATGTTATCAAAAAGTGGGGCTAATTCAACAACTGGATATCAGTGATTTTCTAAGAAGCAGAAAAACAGTGAGTTTAAAGCTGCAATTGGTAAATAGTCACTCATGTTAACCAGGAGGGAAAGCTATTTGGTCTTTTTTGTGGTTTGCACACAGTCCTTCTTCAGATATGACTATGGGCTGGTTTGGGGTTTATCCCTTTTCATCATGATCACAGAGTGATATCACAAGATACTGGTGCCATTTAGGTTAATCAAGAGAACACTGTGCCTTACTGTGAGTGCCAGGCTAGTAACCAGTGGGCAGCTGTCAGAGCAGCTCTTTTTCTTTCCCAAGCACAATTTTCTATGATGAAAAGATTCCCCATATGGCTAGAAGAATGTACATCTTCAGAGGCCCAAGGGATTCTCCATTTTCTTCACAACTCCCAAACAATAAGATTTGCTATGAACTCCTCTGGTCTCTATGACATACGCTAGCCATAAACTGGTAGAGGAGGAAATAAAATATCAGGATCATTCATATTTGAAGTGATGGATTAATAAGAATACTGATAAGACTCGAGGTAGTGGACACATTTTAAGGAATCTATCTTTATTTTTCAGAATGTACTCCCACATACAGCTGGGTCCTACCAGCTCCAGTTGTACTGTATGACTCCCACCGCATTTGCAACAATTAAGGGCAGCAGAGGTAGACACCTGGCCCTAGTTGAACCAATCAGATTCCTCCACCCAGAAATTTGGAACTGGGACTTAGAGAAGTCAAATGAGTTCCACATGCAGCTTAAATTGCCACAGGTTAACTTGGGGGCTCTTCAGATGCTCTTAAGGTGCTCTTTTTCTCATGTGCCCAGAGGGTCACAGAAAGCCAGGCTATGAAAAGAAGAAAGGATCAGAAATACAGAGAGAAGCAGAGATGCAGACAGAGGAAGGATTCTAAAAATTTTCAGTTCCTCTTTCCAGTCTCTTCCTGAAGTCCATTCTCACCCTTGAATTCCCCGTGTCTTTTTAATAAATTCCCCATTTTTGTTAAAGCCAGCTCAAAAGTAGTTGTTATTTATAACAAAAAAGTCTTAAGGATCAATAATAAAAAATGTAATGCCTGGTATAAATGTAGCATAGACCACTGATTATTTATAGAACCCTCTGAGTTTTAGCTGAATACCTGGTTGTTGAGGTAAACCCTGCATTTCCCAGCCTCCTTTGCAGTTAGGTGTCACCGTGTGACTAAGTTCAGGCTCACAGGATGTGAATGAAGGTCAGGCATGCGACTTTGAAGTTATCTCCTTTAGACAAGAAGCCTGCCCTCAATTTCCTCTTTTACAACTTCTCACCAGCTGGATAATGGTGACCACTGGGACAATTGCCTTGAACCAGAGACAAAAACACATTTGAGAAGGACAGAGCCAATCTACCAACAAATGTACTGGTTGACCTTCAGGAGAAAAGATTCTACCAAGATCTTCAGACCACCTGCCTGACTTTGGACTATTCACACAACAGAAAGTAAACTCCTATCTTATCTGCACCTCTATACTATGAGATCTTTTTGATACAGAAGACTGGACTCCCCTAATCAATACAGAGAGGTTGTCATGACAGACCTTAAGAGAAAATGCAGAATAAGCCAAGCAGAGGATATGAGGGTAATAATTCTCATTCCAGGATGAAGAACTGAATGAAGTGCAACATGAAAGGGACAAACATCAGTCCAGGGTTTCCCAGCTGGAAGTCAATAGAGAAAACATATTTAGTGAACTGACATTGCTGAAGTCTAAATCAAGAAACTGAATAGATGTCTTTCCAAACTGAGTTCTGCACATCACCCCTTGCTGTGTATATGATTGATGCTTCTATAGGGAACTGCAGGATCCTGGCAATTAGAAAGAGATCTGGGAAGAGTCAGAGAAGTGAGGAAATGTGCTCTCCAGGTGCCTCCAGCGTGTCTCTATCTCTACTCCTTCTGCAAACACATCACAATGCCCTTAATTATAATGTTTAGTACAGGTTTATGGGGAGAAGGGAAATCATAGAAGAGACTAGAGACAAAGGGCTCCCAGACATTCTTCCTTATCCTAGGTTTTTATAAACATTTGTTGATTCACTGACATTTAGCTATTAAAAAAGGTAGAGCCTCGCCGGGCGCAGTGGCTCACGCCTGCAATTCCAGCACTTTGGGAGGCCAAGGTGGCCGGATCACAAGGTCAGGAGATCGAGACCATCCTGGCCAACATGGTGAAGCTCTGTCTCTACTAAAAATACAAAAATTAGCCGGGTGTGGTGGCATGTGCCTGTAATCCCAGCTACTTGGGAGGCTGAGGCAGGAGAGTCACTGGAACCAGGGAGTCGGAGGTTGCAGTGAGCCAGAATTGTGCCACTGCACTCCAGTCTGGCAACAGAATGAGACTCCATCTTGGAAAGAAAAAAAAAGAAAAAGAAAAAGAAAAAAAAAGGTAGAGCCTCAACACAATAACTCTAAGAAATATCACTCATCTGGGTATTTGGATTATTAAACTGAAGTATTCACAAGGCATAACCCAAAGGTTACAGGTTTTGGCAAACTGAATCATGTTAAGTGAATTCGGCAGGCAGTCCACTAAGATTTTATAAGATTTGTGATTGTTAATTTTTTGTGTCTACTTGACCCGGCTACAGTGCCCAGTTTGTTTGGTCAAACACGGTCTAGATATTGGTATGGAGGTATTTTTTAATGTGATTTACACTGACATTTATTTTTTTTTTTTTTAGAGACGGGCATCTCACTATGTTACCCAAGGTGGTCTCAAACTCCTGGGTTCAAATGCTCCTCCCACCTCCATCTCCCAAAGCATTGGAATTATGGGCATGAGTCACCATGCCTGGCCTCAACATTGACATTAACATCAGTAGAATTTGAATAAAGAAAATTAATCTCCATAATATTAGTGGGCTTCATCCAATCAGTTGAGAACCTTAAGAGTAAAGACTAAGGTTTCCAGAAGAAGCAACAATTCTGCCTCAAGATTGCAACATAGAATTTCTGCTTCAGTTTCTGACTTATTACCCTGCCCAGAAGATTTTAGATTCAAGACTGCAACATCGGTTCTTACCTGAATCTCTGGTCTGCCAGCCCACCACAGTCATGTGAGTCAGTTACCACTCTCTCTCTCTCCCTATCTCTCTATCTCTCTTTCTCTCTCTCTAGATAAATAGATATATTCTGTTTCTCTGAAAAACGCTGATTAATATAGACTATATTGCTAGGAAAAATTCAATCCTAGCCAACTGTAGCAAAAAAGTAAAAGTAAATACAAATAAAACTGTATTCTATAACAATCACCCCACCTTTTTCCTTCCTACCTTAGGAAAGTTTTGATTTATGAAATTATTCTTTTCACAAGAGTAAATTATTCAAACAGCTTGAGACTGGTTCCTCTTCTCTCCCTGAAAATTCACCTGTCCTAAATCTTTTCTCTTCCTTCCCAAATGATGGTCACCTTACTAATAATAAAATTCATGCTCATGAGAGAGTAGATTGGTATCTACAAATCTCACCGCCACCCATGAGCTATCTGGCGACTGTGACTCCTGCTTTTGCTGTCCTATGTGAAGTAGCTAAAACAGTCATCTTTAGGCCACAGGTGAACAGAGGAGAAAAATCACTGGGTCAGAAGGGGTCAGGCAGCACCCATCAACTCATAGTACAGGGGCCGCTTCCTTTGGTGTACACACATATAAGACCATAACTGTTAGACTCACATCTAGCAGATGCTGTGAACTCAATGAATTACAGGAAATTCTTAGAAGCCAGAGTATTTCTACACAAATACCAAGATCCCAGAAGCCAAAAATAAACTTTTGATTTGTTGAGGGACCTCGGAGATATTATCAGGTCTCAAGGAGTTTCAGTTTCAGACATACTCTCAGGAACTCAAGTTATTTTGGGTTAACTTAGGTCCAGGTGACAGACTGAATCCACACACAAATGGACCTGAATTCTTCAGTTACTGACTTAGGAATGTCCATGGCATCCACTAAAATCAGGTCATTCTAGAGCAGGCAAAACTTCTCAGATTGCTTGTAAGTTAAAATGCCAAAACTCCTATAACAACCAATAAAGTAACACTTTAAGATTCAAGTATGGTACATAATTAAAAATAAACTATCACTATTTCCTTTATATTTTTGAACTCAAATTAAAACTGAGACAGACAAATTCAAAGTAATAGACACAGGTAAAACAAACACTGACAGGAAATGAAAGTTTGAATTCTGATTCCAGCAATAATGGAAGACAAGTAATTAAGTGAAAAACCTACGAGCACAGTATACCCAATAATGTTAATTAGCAGTTATAAAACTCATTTTGACACCTGTCTTGGCAAGGGAAGGCAGTCAAGGAATTCCCCAACCAGGAGAAACACAAGAAACTGCAGATCTACAAAGATAAGTAAGTCTCAGAGTAGGAATATTCCCGGGACTGCTTGCCAATTCCTGACAAACCAGAGTTCAAGATTCAATAAGTTTGCACTTGAGGGATGACAGGCAGAGTCCAGGACCTGAGTATAACAAAGAAAACCTACCAAAACCAGGACCCTCGAAAAAAGAGCATTATTATCGGTGTCTGAAAGAAATATCCCTGTATAGTGTCTATGGAGACACCTGCCTATTGCAGCTTTGCCTCTGAGTGGAGGACAGAAAGAGGTTGGAGAAATTTAATGATCTTCAATTCCTAATCACAAGCCTCCATCTCAGGTGTCTAAGGCAAGAATTCACATCACCTATATAGTTCAAAATAACCATATTGGAAAAAGCAGATTAAAGTGATCCAGGGTTGGTAGGATACACAGTTTCCTGACAAAAGGAACCCAAACCTTCTATAGACAAATTCACTTTAATACATACCTTAAGAAAGTCCCACAGTTAATGCTCTGAGATTGACTCACAGTGAAAAGTCAACCAAATTCCAAGGAACAAACAACCATGAGGGAGAATCAAGATTTAAACTAGTAACTGCCAAGTAAGGCCGTCAAAGATGGCTGCTTTTATAATATCAGAAGAAGCCTACAAAATGAGTTTACCTGATATATTTAAATAAATAAAAGAGACTACTGAAAGTGCAATGAAGAAAGAAAATACTATGAGAGCTGACCAGACATATTTGAAAAAGAACAAAATAAAATGTTTTGAAGTAAGCAATGTGATAACTAGAATTAGGAACTCAAAGTTTGGATTAAGCAACAGATTAGACAAAGATGAAGACAAATTTGTGAACTGTGAGACATATCTGGATAAGTTACTCAAAATGAAACACACAGAATCAAAAGAGTGGAAAATATGAAAGTTAAAAGATGTAAAAATAGAGATTCCAACATATATCTGTCTAATTAGAGTTTCATAAATGGAGGAAAAAAAGATGTAGAAGAAATATTCACAAATATAATGACAGACATTTCCTGATATGATGAATATGCAAATCTTCAAATCTAGGAAGTTCAATGTCTTTATCAGAATTACGTAAAAGAAATCTATACCTAGACGTATTATAGCGAAACTGCAGAATATCAAAGACAAAGAGTTCTTAAAACATCCAAAAGGAAAAGACAGATTAGCTAAAAAGAACAATAATTTGACTAATGGATGATTTCTCAATGATGATAGTGGAAGAGTGGAAAATAATAATTTCAAAGTACTAACAAAAATGTAGCTGTCAACCTAGAATCTTATACCCTATGAAATTATCTCTCATTCAATCATTCACTCCATTTAACAAAAATATATTATGTACTTACTATGTGTTGGATAGTGATGAGAATTCGTCAATAGATAAAATAGACAAAAAACATTCCTGCTCCACTAGAGTTTATATTTCAGTGGGGGAAAAATAATAACTCTAATACATAAGTAAAATATGGTATGAAAAGATTGGACCCAGATAAAGGAAGTAAGATTGACAAGTAGCAGAGGTCTACAAATTTAAATAGGGCTATTGGAAGAGAATTCATAAAGAAGGCGAGATTTAAGCAAAGACTTCAAGTTAGTTAGGGATTTCTGGCAAGGAAGAGTGTACTAGACAGAGATAATAGACAGTACAAAGCCCTGTGGTCAGAGTATTCCAGAAACAGGAGGCCAATGTGGATGGAACCCACATAAAGAAATATGTGAGAAAGTCTGAATTTATTTTAAAAGAACGATTGATCGATCTTAAATTCAAAATAGACTCTAGGCAATAGGGCATCCATGCGGTAAACTCCTTTACAACAGCCAACATAAAACCAAATGGAAATTTGACAAAACCAAATATACTTTCTCCTCCCTATCTTGTTTCCCCACCAAGTAAATTCTGAAATTGAAAAGTTTGTTTCTGTTGGCTTTAACATCCAAATAATTACATATGCCAAAAGACCAATATCTTTTTCACACTTACTCTAAAATTAACTATTAATAACTATAAAAGTATAATTGTTATACTTTGTTTGCTTTCATAGTTTTACTACTAGTCTTGTATTTCTTACTTAAAATTGCTCACTGTTAATCAGAAGGCCTAACTTCTGTTAAAGCTCCTCCTCTTTGGGTGGAACTGTAAATGCCCATTCTCAACTTCACTCTATTTTCAAGATTTTCAATGATATGCACGAATTATTTTTACAATAGAAAAAAAGTTATCTAGTAAATTTTAGAATTCAGGGAATAAATTGCATTGTAACAGCTGGGACATCCAATACAATATTGAATACACGTAATGACACTGGACATTCTTGTCAGTTTTATTTTGGAGAAACTAGAACTATAATTCAATGGCATAAAAAAATTTTTAAAAAACTATGACCTACCTTCCTTATCGATAACCAAACCACCACAGTCACACGGTTATATATCACATGGTTGGGGATACTAAGGAAAAACAACAGCAACAACCCTGGCACCCACTCTTCAAATAAAATGTTTGCATTTGTATTGTCACATTATTTTCTTGCAGAGTGTATAGTTAGGGGAATGCTATTTTAATATTGTGCTAAAGGAAGTGAAACTAACACTAAAAATTCATAAGAAGAGTTTTCATGTTCTTATATTAGCATTCAGAGGTAGAGTAAGGGTGATTGGAAGGCATGTGAGTGTGACTCAAACACACATCATATTTGTTTATATTAAAATAATGCCTTCCGGACATATAGCTTTGTCCTGAATCAAAGTGCTAAACATTAATTTGTGTGTGCATCACTCTTAAATGAGAATAATTAATGTAAAATCAGGATTTGGAGTTTTAAAATTATGAATTCTAAACATATTTTATCCAAACCACAGTATTCTCACTGGTCTCCTTTGGAAAGAATGCAGTGCACTGTTAGTGAGTTTTTGTGGCATTTCATATGCTCAATCAGTAGCATATTAAAATAAAGAAATATGTGAGAAAGTCTGAATTTCTTTTAAAAAATGATTGATCAATCTTAAATTCAAAATAGATTTCTTCTAACACTAATCTAAACATAGAATATTTTCTTTGACATTATGTCAGAATTTTTTTTTTTCTTTTGTGAGATGGAGTCTCACTCTGTCACCCAGGCTGGAGTGCAGTGGCACGATATCAGCTCACTGTAACCTCTGCCTCCTGGGCTCAAGCGATTCTCCTGCCTCAGCCTCCTGAGTAGCTGGGACTACAGGCGCCACCACCACACCAGACCAATTTTTGTACTTTTAGTATAGATGGGGTTTCACCATGTTGGCCAGGCTGTTCTTGAACTCCTGGCCTCAAGTGATCTGCCCACCTCGGCCTCCCAAAGTGCTGGAATTACAGGCATGAGACATTGCGCCCAGACCTAGCTGTTGAAATTTTTATTCTTCGGTTGGATTTTTCTTCTTCTCCTTGTGGTAGAGTTTGTTTTTTGTTTTTGTTTCTGTTTTTTTTCAAAAATGAGAACTTGTTACAATGGAATTTTTTTTTATTCAACAAGACAAATATGCTTATCTCTTAATATCATTATAAAAAC
This sequence comes from Theropithecus gelada, assembly GCF_003255815.1. Lineage (NCBI taxonomy): Eukaryota > Metazoa > Chordata > Mammalia > Primates > Cercopithecidae > Theropithecus > Theropithecus gelada. Next base: position 140,451,985 of record NC_037670.1, read on the forward strand.
CTTTATATTTGGGATATTTGCATTTTTAATGGGTGAAATAATGCATGGACATATCTAATCTCAGATAATATGAAGTGCCAGATTTAACTGGTTTATAAAATACTACTGAAACCTGAATTGATTTGTTTCACTGGATTAAATATTTGTTTTCCATCCATACTAATTCAGGAAGCACCTTGGATGTAAACAAAGATAAAATTTCTGGAAGATTTTTCATTTCTTCCCAATACAGGAAGTAGAATAGTTTTAACAAATATAAATCTCTCTGTGACCACTTTTTCTCAAAAATAATAGATAGTAAACCCTTTCTTATTGAGGGTGCAGAGTAATACTCATCCCTCCAAGTACACCTAAACTTTGAATTAATAAAAACGTAGTATTTAGGAGCAGTTTGAACAAAAGGTTTAGTTCAGTTAAAAAATGTCAAGGACGGCCGGGCGCGGTGGCTCAAGCCTGTAATCCCAGCACTTTGGGAGGCCGAGACGGGCGGATCACGAGGTCAGGAGATCGAGACCATCCTGACTAACACGGTGAAACCCCGTCTCTACTAAAAAATACAAAAAACTAGCTGGGCGAGGTGGCGGGCGCCTGTAGTCCCAGCTACTCGGGAGGCTGAGGCAGGAGAATGGCGGGAACCCGGGAGGCGGAGCTTGCAGTGAGCTGAGATCCGGCCACTGCACTCCAGCCTGGGTGACAGAGCGAGACTCTGTCTCAAAAAAAAAAAAAAAAAAAAAAAATGTCAAGGACTCTCATTGCCAGCCAAGATAGAAGAACAAGGATCATATTTACCCTCATACCTTAAACAACTAAAAAAATCAAACAAAACATACAAAACAATTTTCCAACATTGAACAACAGGGACCACAGAAGTAGGATCCTGATAGAAGAAAAATAAAGTAGGGAATAAACCCAGGAAGAGGGAATCTAAACAGAGTCCAGTGTTCTTTTTGCATTGAGAAGACAGAGATGAGAATTTGGGAGGCTCAATGGTGTTACAATTTGCAGGGCAGAGTTTACCAAACTAAACAGAGCTGCAAAGAGAAGAAGCTCCTGAGATCTGCAGAGGGTTCCCCTAGAGTCTTCAAGCAGGTACTGATCAGGGCATGTGTGTAAGCAAACTACATGAGACCAGGCAATGACTGGAGAGGAGCAGGAGGAGCAATTTCCAGAGATCATATAAAGCTGGGAATGGTTATTTCCAAAAGCCAGAGGGGAGAAATATTATATTACACAGGACATGCATCAAGAAATGTACTCAGAATCGTATTGCCTTAGTAATGGGGACAAAACCAGCCTCCTCTGGTTCCACCTAGCAAAGTTGAAAAAGTAGTTGTGAAAGGATAAATATGTTTTGGAGCAACTTAATTGCATCCCAGAACAAAGCTCAAAAGTATTTTCTTAAAAAAAATACTAAAAATTCCATAAGCTCACAATGGTTGAGATCCAATCAAAAATTATTAGACATGTAAGAAATTAGGAAAATATGACCAATGAGAAGGAGAAAAATCATTCAACAAAAACTGACCAGTGAATGATGCAAATGACAGAAATAGTAAAAGTACATTGAAACAGCTACTATGACCCCACACCATATGTTCAAGAAGGTAGAGGAAAGCATAAGCATGTTGAGGAGAGCCATGAAAGATATGTTTAAAACCTAAATCTAAGTTATAGAGGAAGAAAGTACAATGCCTAAAATAAAAATTATACTGGACAATATAAATCCCAGCCTGAAGGCTGGAAAAATTTGCAATCAGGAAATACCAACAGGCTGGACAAATAGCAATGACATCCCTTATCCTTTGAGCAAATTAGTTAGGCAGTGGTGGTGATGTTGTGGGTGTTTTCTTTGTTTTGTTTTGTTTTGTTTTGTTGAGACAGAGTCTCGTTCTGTTGCCCAGACTGGAGTGCAGTGGCTTAATCTTGGCTCACTGCAATCTCTGCCTCCTACGTTCAAGCAATTCCCCTGCCTTTGCCTCCTGAGTAGCTGGGATTTACAGGTGAACCACCACACCCGGCTAATTTTTGTATTTTTAGTAGAAACGGGGTTTCACCATGTTGGTCAGCCTGGTCTCAAACTCCTGACCTCGTGATCTGCCCACCTCGGCCTCCCAAACTGCTGGAGTGCTGGGATTACAGCGTGAGCCACCATGCCTGGCTGGTTATTTTTGATTTCTTTGTTGTCACAGTTGTGGTTATTGCTTTCTGTTTTGCACTCCTCCTCTGATCATTCACTTTACCAGTAGTAATTAACAATAATTGGACAAAGAGAAAAAAAAAGCTCTTCCTTCCTTTACTATTTTAGCAAACTAAATAAAATATATAATGAAGTAAAAATTTTAAACAACTAGGTAAGATAGCAATGAATTGGACACTGCATAAAAAAAATAGGAGAGTTAAAGAAATAGCAACAGAAATTGTTGTACAAAATTAAACAAAGACAGAAAAAGACTGAAAAAATTAAGAGGACACCAGTGAGCTGTGAGACAACTTCAAGTGGCCTGATATATATGTAACTGGAATCAAAGAAAAAGGAAGAAAACAGAAAAAAGTGTCCCCAGGTTTTAAAATCTCATGTCTGTGACCCATCCCTTAAAGCATGGGATTAGATGAAACTGTAAGGAGAGAAGAGAGATTCTGCTCTGACTTAATGGTAAAGTACATAGGGCCAGCTAACCATTGTCTTGAAACAGACATTAAGAGGACTATTCTTTAATTTTAGTTATGCATCTTGAGCTCAATGGCCATCCTTCAAATGATGCTAGTCTTCCTATTCCTTATAAACATCCTCCCAAGTTGATATATGTACTGGGTGACCTTATGAGAGGGTGAGATGAATAAAACAGTCCAGGCTTAGAGAGAGAATAATTTTTCCAGGCTCTGAAACTCTGTCGATTTCAAATGCACCTCTTTTTCTTTCTCTCTCTCATCTCCATTCCTCACTTTCTTCAGATGGAAGCTTTACTATCTCCTGGTATATCACTGAGCTCCTATTCGAAATCACATTTGAAGGAGTATGTAACTAACATGTACTCCTTCAAGAGTTTCATAACTCTTGAAAGCATGGTAGGATTGATGGTATTCATTCAGGTATATTTTTATTTATTTAAAAGCTTCTATGAGTTAGGAGCTATGAAATGGACTGGGAATGTATTCATGAACAAGGCAGATATATTCCTGATCCATGGAAATTACAGACTGCCTAGAGAGATTGGCATTACACTCATAATAGCATTAATAAATATATAATTCTTTAAGATACTAATATTAAGTTTTAATATTTGCCTCAGCCTAATTCCTTTCTCCCAGGTTCTGTTTTATTATCACAGGGCACCAGATATCCCTGCAAACTATATATTCCAGAATTTTTTGCCAATTGACTTCCAGTTTGGTTTGGCCAATAAGAGGCGCTGGTGCAAGATTAGAAGGTAGTAGGAGCGGAGAAATCGCGGATCTTCCTTTCTCGGATATTAATTCTTCTCTCTTTGTTTTGTGGTGGTATCTCTGAAAGGGACTAGAAACCTTTCACAGGGGTCCCAGCCTTGGCCCTGATTTTTCCTCTTCTGCCATACTATCCTTTGTCAAATTTTCCTCTTTGGTGGTTCTAGCCTTGCTATGCATCCCCAGAAGTCACAAATACACTCTCAGTCTCTGAGTTAGCTCATTTTCAGTTATTGCTTTCAATACTTTCACCAGTTGTGTAACCAATCCCCTCTATTAGGTTCAATCTCCTTGAAACACCTAGTACAATTTCTGTTTCCCTGACAGAAACACATCATTCTGATGAGTGTTACATATGTGGTCCAATGAGCATACAAATGGGAGATCTAATCTCTTCTGAGAAATTAGAGATAGTTTCCTTAAAGAACTAATATTTAAACCAAGAACTAGAGAATGAATAGAAATTAGCTAAGGGAAAGGAAGCAACCACAGCCACATGATCAATCATCACATTTACTTAAGATATCGAAGGACTATTTTACAAAACGCAATTTCTCGCTACGCTACAGTTGACATATTTCCATGTCCTACTTCTTACTGTGCCATTGGGCCTACAGCAAACCTGCCAGCATCTATCTCAGATGGCTAACTCAAAGGTTTTTTGTTTTTGTTTTTAAAGTTGATCCCGTTAAACTCAAGCACATTTGCTTTCTACCAACTCTGATGTCTTTGCAGTGCCAGAAAAAAGAAAAAGAAAAGAAAAATGCATTGCCAAGGAGAAATGTCCAGCTGTGAATGTCCTTATGCCCTTGTTTTTAGCAACATCTCCAAAGCATGGTCCCCACTTGGCCATCCTCAGGCCACATGTTTAATGAGGACTTTTAGCATGTCAAAAAGATTAGGTTGGCAGACTGAATGACTGCTTCTATCATTCTATTATTTTTATAACATTCTTTGTCACGTGGCTGCCTAATTATTAAGATCTACTTTACCAGTAAAATAAAATGCCCTGTTCTTCCCCAGCTCTCAGATTGGTTTTACTGATTTTCTTTCTCTTTTGTCCCCAATATGGCTCAGCACAGCGCCTTTACTGGTCCTTTGATACTTTATGCATTACGGAGTTTGGGGCACACATTTTGATTTTTTAAAAATATTGCATTAATATATTATTTATCTTGATTTCGGAGTTGTTTTGTTTTGTTTTGTGTTCCCTTAAATTTTGTACCTGAGGCAAGGACTTCATTCTCCTGGCCCTGGTCCTGATGCTGAAGGAGTCCTGGTTACTCCTCGAAAGAATTTTAGCCTGTGCTGAGAGTAGAGTGGGACACGTATGCCTACACTGCCCCAGAGGCTCCCAGCCATTGGAAAGACAGAAACAGCCGGAGGGAGAGAGGGATTTCATTCTCTTAAATCACATTCAAAGACAGGTCATGGAGTGTGCTTGGAGCAGAGCATGGAGCATAAACAAATTTGGATATTAGATACAATTATTTCTGAAACATTTGTCTATAAAAATTTGAATATTAGATACAATTATTTCTGAAACATTTGCCTCTAAAAATATGTATCATAGGTGTCAAATAGATTTTAAGATAAAAAATATTTTTTTTAAATGAACTTCATATCAGTCCTACTTCTAAGATCATAATCAAACCACAATTAGCAAAAGACATTAAAAACATAGGAAAACAAGATATTACAAACCAGAGAGATAATTTATTCATGTGGGCTTCTCCATAGCTACACCCAGGCTTGTGTGTATTTTAAGCTATCTATTGTGTGTGTGTGTGTGATTCTTTAGAATTTCTACTTGATTTCTCAAGGGCTTGCTTTTACAATTTCTAGGTATAGCCTACAAATATGCCATCTTCCATATCAATGTTAACAGGCCTCCATTTAATACAAATAGAGCCCAGGATGTGGGGCTCCTAATGTTTTCTTGTTTGTACATGGTAAAGGCATTCATACCTTCATCTCCTCATCTCCTAAATGAAGGTTTTGGACTAAATGGCCATTAGCATACTTTGCCATTTTCACATCCTGTGATCAAATAATTCTGTTCCACATATACATTTTATATCATATGGAAGGCTTAGCTTAAGTTGACCTTATTGGTACTTTTTTTTAATCCTATCTTTTCTTTAATACTGAATTTTATTTTGAAATAACTACAACTAAAGCGGAGCACTTGGACAATGATTTGTGGACTTCCAATCATAGCAAGAGTTTTGATTTCATACATTAGTCCTCCACTGATCTTTCCCATACTCTCTTAGGTTCCGTTTTAAAATTTTATCCTTCTTTCATCATATTCCCTAAAATTTTCCTATATCTCAATGCTTTGATACTTTCACATGCAGAAGAGTACAAGCATAGCACTGCTCACATTGATTAACAAACGTTTATTTTTCCTTTGCCCCCTCTTTCTTTCCCACTTTTTTTCTCTATTCTCTTTTCCTTTGTCTTCCTTTGACTCACTTTTCCCATTTTCTCCTTTCCTCTTCTTCTTATTTTCACTTATGACAGTTAACATGGTCCTAGATGTTCCAAAAAAAAAAGTAAGCAAGCACAAATAACATTATAAATTGAATTTTATTCAACAGTTAATTTATGCATATGAAATTCGGTGCATATAGAATAACACAATAAGAAAAAGGTATTCCAAACTGAAATGGGTTTGTGATTATAAATAGTATGTGGTGACTGAAAGTAACTTTAGTAGGGAATGAGCAGTCATGGGAAAAATGGAAATCAGGATTCTAAGGGAAATCAAAAAAAAATAATATGTTGAGTGTAGGGCTAGGAAGTGATTAGGAGATGAATACATGCAAAAATGCCCACATTATTTTAGCTCTTTTTACGGAAGTTGGACTCCTGACAACTCTTCTGACTGTTGCCTTACCTTAAAAGCCTTCCCTAGGCATCCCCAAATTCAGTGGTCCAGCCCCACTTTCTTTTCTCACCTGTATTCTAATACAATCACACACAGAACTTCTGTCACACCGAAGGTACTTATTCACTTGCACATCTGCTGTCCTGCTTCCCACTAAACACCAGTCCCCTGTAGGACATGGCTGTACATTATTCAGCCTTGAATCTGAAATCTGACACATATCAGACACCTATCCTCAAATTCTCTGTCCCCCATTTACTATTCATGCAGACACACACAATATTTATTTTAATATTTCGGAGTCACAATCTCCTTATTTGTAAAATTAGGAAAATATTACCCCTTTTTGTGTTATTCTATATGCTTTGAATTAAAATAAAATAGACAGGTTTGAGTTTTCCTTAAAAACTGAAGAACTACCCAAACTTTTGTTGTTGAAAGCTTAACACATTTTGGAAGAAGTCTTCTCTGAGCACCCTATATTTGTCATCTAAATTTTTTCAATATAATGCTATGAAAGAGTTTCTGGTCCATTTTGGAGCCTACAGAGTCTTTTTTAATGATTATTTCTCTCTTTTCTCCCTCATCTTCAATAAGTAATATCAGTTAAAACTCTTCGTAGCTTTAAATGAGCATTATGGACAAGAAAAGAAATCCCTAAACTGAGTAAGCCAAATTACTTAGTCGTGCAAAATTATGCAAGCATCTGAAGCATGAATTCCCTCTTCCTGTCAGCTTTATGTAGTTTAAGCAACTAACTATATTTCTAGCCAAATTGAACACGCTAACATCTTAATTATGCTCATTAAGCCATTTATTTTTTTATTTTCTCAAAATTCTGACACAATTCCCAAAAAAGTGAAAAGTGTGCTAATGAAAATTAATGATAGCCAAAGGAAAAAATTTGATGTTCTGTGGTACAAAAATATCTTATGAAGTTTGGTTGTGCTCTCCTTGCTTAAAGTACACAATAACAGATAAAATGTTAGGCTTTTTATTTCTTTTGCAATAACATATTACTATAAAAATATGACACTAGGTCCCACTATAGTAGCACAAATCCTATTTTCTAGTATTTCACAAATCCTAATTTAATATGTGACTCGAAGAGGACATTTTCTTATTATATTTGCTTTTGTTTTTGATATTTGCTCATATTAAAAGATGAAGTAACAAAAATTTACAAAGATTTCTCCATTTTTGCCCTAAAAGATTATAAAGTGTTTTGCTAATTTATTTATTATATAATTTGTCATGCTTCAAGCAATAATGAAACTTAGTTTTACAAATATGAGTTTGAATAACTTGTGTTTTATACCATTCATATATGGTTCAACTGACTCACAGTTTTTATACGTAACTTAACAGTTTTTATATGTAAATAACTCATTTACTTAAAGAGCTATCTGAAATAGAATTCAACATGATACAAGAAATAATCAATAAGGCACAAGTGTATTTACATTGATAATCAGAAATAAATGTCACTTTTACTAAATTATTAAATTTCATTTAAATTATTTATTTAAATTAGTAAAATTATTAAATTTTACTAAATTCAAATTTATGTATGCCGTACTTTAAGAATATAGAATTTTCAAAATTTCAAATTTGTGAAGTATATTTTTATCAAAAATATACTTTGTAAAATAACCATTTTGTCTTGTGTTTTTTTGAGATGATTAATCAATGCTAGATTAATATATTCTACATTACATATAATAATCATATTTTCAACCGATTCTTCAGAGACATATATATTGCATAAAAGGAGACAAAACGTAGGCTCGCCAATTCTCTATAAACTTCAGCGATATTTGAAACCATTTTGCACAGTCCAAAAAGAGTAACATTTAGAAGTCTTACAAAGCAATTATCCAATTTACCATTTCCTTTTCCTTCTAGTGAATTCACCACTGAAGCATTATAATCAAATATCACTCATAATAAACAAATAGCATTAAAAGTTGTATCTATTTCTTTCTGAGCTAATGTAAGTTAAAAGTTAATAATCTTAAACATTTAATCTAAATTGAAATTTATAGCCATATGATTTTAAAGCCCCAAATACGAGTGATTTTATACTTTGTAGTTCCAATTAAATAATTCAGAGGAAAAAGTACCTTTGCTGGTGGCTCAGATGCAGAATCCATGAGAGTCAGTCTATCCATTTGTTTGGTATGTACCATAAGCATTATCTTTCTATTTACTCCCACTTCTCGTCTTTTTCTACTTCTAAGGGAGGCCAAGCTATATAAACCATGATTTAGTTCCTCTTTTTGACGTTACATTCATTTCTCCTATTTTCACATAATGGTAAAGAGGAGGAGCAATATTTATGAGCTCATGATTTCCACAAATTGCAATTACAAACACCAGTCCAATTCTTTTCTTTTTTTCCTCTATGGAATATTTTACACGTGCTTAATAGAAAAAATTGAGTAGCAAGCACAGATTTAAATGTGCCATTAAGAGGACAATATTGTCACTGTTAGGTGAAAGCCCCTGGGAGAAAATAACTTGTCTCTCGATCACCATAATCTGGCCTCAGTTTCTCTGGATTTTACAAATCCTTCCTAGAGAAGTCAGCAAGTAAAACAAATTGGGCTTACCACATTTAAAGAGTCTTGTAAGGCAAGTTGGTTATCACCCCGGGAAATAGAAAGGGCAAAATGTGTGTGTGTGTGTGTGTGTGTGTGTGTGTGTGTGTGTGTGTGTGAGAGAGAATATGTGCATATGACAATTACCACCAGTGCTGACCATTTTCACTCAAATTCAATTCTTCTGTACTTGTAACTCACTCAAAGTTAGTAGTGGCCATGAGGCTAGTTCTGGTCAATGAAGAGGGAGGGTTGAAACACCTTCTTGCCAGTGCTTGACTGTACAGCTCTCCTCTGCAGCTGACTCAGTGATCGCCAAAGCAGGTGTCCAAACAGAGCTTCCACCAGCTCAGGCCTCAAGTGGTTCTGATGAACAAAGCTTCCTTATAAGCTATTTTGGACTCGTAGCATAAATGAAAAATAAACTATTTTATTACAACTACTGAGATCTGGGGAGTTGTATACTATAACCTAACCAATTCTGACTGACTCAGGAATTAGGTTATAATTAACATATTTTGAAAAGCAGTGTGCCATTTAATATCCACATCTAGAAGAACAACAATATCCTCTGCTCACTCCAGTATAATATATGGGCTACCTTCCCTGTAGAGTGGATATGAGGAATAGCAGTATGAGAGAATGGAAAGAGAAGAAGGTTAGAAGACCTGGATACTTGTCCAAAGTAATGCAAACTAATTAGTAACAGAGCTTGGTCCGCTCACTAACTTGTATGCAATACTGTGGACAAGTCTTTTCAGTACTCTAAACTCAAGTTTCTCATTTGTAAAGTGGAGACAATAATAGCTTCTCTGTCTTATAACAAAGGTGAGTATCAAGTTTTTATGTGTTGCCATTACTAGATCATAGAAATATATTCTATTCCTCTCTAAATTCCCAATCTCCTAGTAAAATATCTTGCAGTACAATCAGTACTAAATAGGTGTTTAATAATTAATGGCAAATTCTATTCCAACAATTAGGTAAGCCTTTAACTAATGTTTAACTGTGGTTTATAGAATACACTTACTTCTTACCATGAGTTCCACATTGATGGATTCAAACAATCATAGAATGAAATTGTTTAGGAAAAAAGCAATAAAAAATAAGAATAAAATAATAAAAGCAATATAATAATTTGTATTTGTATTTTTATTGTTAACAAAAACAACAAAATAAGTTTATTGTTTCATTAACAATAAAATAATTCAAATAAAAATGTAGTATAACAATTCTGTATATAGCATTTATATTGTGTTAGATATTACCAGTAATCTAAAGAGGATTTAAGGGGTCCTGGAACCAGTATCCTGCAGATACTGAGGGACAACTGTATGTGATAACATGTTCTTTATGAAGTACCTTGCTAGCGAAGTGTTTAATTACTTTTTAATATGTTAAATATTTATTAATCATCTACCACGTCAGGCACTGTTCTGAGCATTGGAGGAGTGAATCAGGGAACAAATTAGACAAATTATCTGCTATGATGGAGGAAAATAGACAGTGATAGGCAAAGGTTGTGTATAGTAGAAGAGGGGAGGAAAGAGTGAATTTCATAGATGGCCAGGAAAGGCCTCCTTTTAAGCTGACATTTGAGCAGTGAATTAAGTGAAAGAATGCAAACCGTGTAGGTACTTGAGGGACTGGCATTCCAGGCAGTGGGCGCAGCATGTGTAAGGGCCCTGCGATAAGAAGAGTATTCTGGTGCTTAAAGAATAGCATGATCATGTCCTTTGCAGGGACATGGGTGGAGCTGGAGGCCACTATCCTTAGAAAACTAACACAGGAACAGAAAACCTAATACCACATGTTCTCACTTATAAGTGGGAGCTAAATGATGAGAACACATGGATACTTAGAGGGTGTGGGGAAAAGAAAGAGAGATCAGCCTGTTACTGTGTCTATATAGAAAGAAGTAGACATAAGAGACTCCATTTTGTTCTGTATTTGAGATGCTGTTAATCTGTGAGCCTACCCCCAACCTTGTCCTTGTAAGAGACATGTGCTGTGGTGACTCAAGGTTTCATGGATTTTGGGCTGTGCAGGATGTGTCTTTGTTAAACAAGTGCCTGAAGGCAGCTTGCTGGTTAAAAATCCTGCCTGTCCCTGGGCAATGGAACATCTCGGTGTAAAACCTGATTGTATGCTCTGTTTACTGAGATAGGAGAAAACCACCTTACGGCATAAGGTGGGACTTGCTGGCGAGACTTGCTGGAGCAATGCTGCTAAAAGGTTTGTGGAGATGTTTGCATATGCATATCAAGGCACAGCATTTTCCTTTGAACTTATTCATGTCACAGAGATCTTTGTCCATATGTCTTACTGCTGATTTTCTCCCTAAAATGATCCTATTGTCCTGCCACTCCCTTATCTTTAAGATGGCAAAGATAATTATCAATAAATACTAGGGGAACTCAGAGACCTGTGCCGGCGTGGGTCCTCTGTAAGCTGAGCGCCGGTCCCCTGGGCCCACTTTTTCTTTCTCTGTACTTTGTCTCTGTGTCTCATCTCTTTTCTCAAGTCTCTTGTTCCACCTAACGAGAAACGCCCACAGGTGTGGAGGGGCAGGCCACTCCTTCAAGAGGGGAACAAAACACACTGGGGCCTTTTGGATGGTGGAGGGTGGGAGGAGGGAGAGGATCAGGAAAAATAACTAATGGGTACTAGGCTTAATACCTGGGTGATGAAATAATCTGCACAACAAACCCCCATGACACAAGTTTACCTATGTAACCAACCTGGCACTTGTACCCCTGAACTTAAAAGTTAAAAAAAAAAGTATTAAAGCCATTTACACTGAGGCGACATAAGCAAGTGAAAGACTATAAGGGATAAGATCAGAGAAATAAAAGAGGAACCAGGTCCCTAGTAGGCTATGATGAGGACAATGAATATTATTCTTAGCATTAGAAAGTATTAGAAGGTTTTGAGCATAGGAGAAACATGATTCAACTTACAGTTCCAAAGGATCACCAAGTCACCCAGGCTGCTTTGTGTAGGACAGACTGGGGAGGGGGGGTGCAATTACAGAAGCAGGAAAATGAATTGGAAGGCTACTGAAATAGTCCAGGTGAAAAAATTGGTCCCAACTCCCTTGATGATGTATGTATATATATATTCAAACCAGGTTTTCTTATTGCAGCCATTCACAGGGTCTTTCCTATATTACTATGGCAAGAGTCAAACTGGAGAGCCAAGAACGTGTCTGCATATGCAGATATATATATATATATATATATATATATATATATATATATACACACACACATATATATATCACTATATATACACACACACATATATAGCGCTATATGCAGGAATATATATAGCGCTATATACATACAGCTATAGTCAGAGATAGCATCATGATATGGATGGCAGGAAAAGAGGGCTTTGCTTTAACAGATGTACAAGAACAGAGTTTGTGTAGGAGAAGGAGGAGGAAGAGAGAAATTTTATTTGCTAAAGGTTAGTTATTTTGAAAACGTGCTATTTGATGAGAAGGATCAGGAATCAAGATAGTCTAGATAAAGAGAAAACATAGAGGCAACATACGTGGCACACACACATACACACACACACACACAACATCAAATAAACAAAAAGAATGGCCTGTGGATCTATTTCTGGAGAGACCTGAGAAGAGTTATTTAGAAAGAAGAGCCAGTAGGAGGCAATGTAGGCTTACGAAGTACAACAGGTACATCAGCCTAGAAATCTTCAATCAATCAATCAAACCTTTCATAAGACTTGTAACTAATAGGGAGGAAAACAAACTGGGAGGCATAGGATTACTGTGAGGTGCTTTGCAAAATACTCAGTAGTCGTTGGTTTCTATTGTAACAAAATTTCCCTTCGTTACATATGATTAGCAAAATTGCCAGTGCCTGCATTTACAAATCCTAAACTCTACGGAGTTCATTTTCCTAAATTTCAACTAAATTTGAGCTAATCAATAAATGGCCCCCTGACAATGTAGCCCAGAGTTTAATTCCAGAGAAACCAGGAAGGGACCAGTGTTACCAGGAGCAAAGTATTATCCCAAAGAACAACTACAAATTCAATTGTTCAGGTTTGTTGGAGGTCATGTTCTACATGAACAGGAAAAGGACAGAGAGGCATTGTCTGAGTAGTTCATCCCAAAGAAACCACAGGGCAAAGTTTGGGACAAAAGAAGAAACAGAAACGTTAAAGCTGCTGTGCATTTGCATCTTGAAGTCAAAGCAGCCAGGAACGCTCTTCCAAAAGCTGCTTGAGAACTTCTGAGACTATTAATGTTGGCACAGCTCAGTCCCATAGACCAGCAGCTCAACAGAAATCTCTGGAATTTCTAAAGGTATCTGATGTTTCTAAGTTGCCACTACCAGCTGTCAGGAGTACACACTCAGAATCTTAATGGCCCACAAATGTGGCCAGTTTACCTAGAAACTACTTTTTTCTCTAGGTTAGTGCTGTGTTCCTCTAAGGGGTTGAATAAGTAGGACACAGGCTGAGCTCCTGAAATAGAGACCCCAAATACAGTGGTATAAACAAAGTGTAAGTTTATTTTGTGCTCATTTAATTATTCAGAGATTAGTAGTCCCAAATCGGGTGAGAGAATCCGCCTTTCTCAATAGGGTGTTCCATCTCTGGGCCACCTTGGTTATCCCAGTCGCATCACCTTCTTGTAACACACGTCACTTTCTCTCCTGTTCCTTTAGTCCCAACTAAGTCTATGAGAGGAACTGGGAAACAGAATGCCTACCGAGCAGCCACACACCCTTCAGAAACTCAAGATTTCTTTTTAAAATAAGGGGACATGGATCCGGATGGACATCTAGGAAACTCTGCCATGGGAAACTTGACAAAGCATCACAAATGTGAGCCTTGAGAAGAGGAGATTAACTGGGATTTGAAGAAACTAAAATAAAATTGTATGATTTTTTTAACTCATTCAGAAAAATCTGAAAGTCAGTGGATGACTTTCCTTGCTGTCGTTCATTACAAAAACTCCATGCTTACATACTTATTTTTGTAAGCGTTTACATCCTTTGTACATACAGAAAATTTTGCTGGAAATAATTTTATTCCTCCTCCTATTACTTTTAAAATTATCAGTGGTCCAGAGTTCAAAGATTAAGAATTATAAAATAGATCACGGAAAATGTAGCAATAATTGAGCTCTCCATGTCTCGTACTCCTGTAGAAGCATGTTTTAATAAACATCTGCAGTACATATGCTCAGTGGAAAACCCCTTTGACTGAGCAAGATTGAGAAATGTTTCACCCAGAATCATCACTCCCATTTCCAAATGAATGCATATAATTCCCCAGCAAGAGACTTTTGAGGCTTGATTCTTTTTTTTTAAAGTAAATATGCAGGAAAATATTAAATAATTATGAATGTCTATGTAATATGATAATATTACTAATACTGCACCATAATTGCTGGGGGTGGTAATAGGCATTTTACAAACATTACTTCTAATTCTGACAGCAAGTCAGGGCAGATATTATAATAACCATTTTAAAACAGAAAATAAAGGCTTGAACAATTTAAGTACCTTGACCATAACTACACAACTTGTAAGTGACAGACCTGAAAGATCAGCTTGTAAGTGACAGACCTGGAAAATTTCAGTATTTAAAATTTGCATGGGACATGTTAAAGCAGCATTGTGTGTTGGCACTGCTGTTGACGTGCTCCCATGGACTGTTTGAGTTAGACAGTGACCTTCTAGAAGGTGCCAGCCTTGAAATAACCACTACCTTCATTGTAAGTTCCCTTTCCCTGAGTTTTCTTTGATTTTTATACCATTGTGATTTTCTCTTCCTATTTTATTTAAGTATCAAGAGGGAAAACAATCTAAGAAATGTTTACTCTGTAATGAGCAATTTCACTTTTTAAGACATTAATATCAAACAAAGACCTTGGCTGATAGATTATAAGGAATAGAACGCACACTGTGAACTTAGAAATGACCCATATCCAACTTTAGTATGGTTATTTGTGACTTGTTAATTCAGTGAACCTTTTTGAGAAAAGAATGTCATTAGCCAAAATGCCATCATTAGGTTATGCATGCTAACCTCTTAATTCTATCAGCACAATTAATTATCATACTTTTTCTGTTTTCAGTGAAATTACTATATAGAAGGTTGGTACAAGCACGACAATAGGGGAATTCATCTAATATAGAGAATGGAACAAATAAAGCAAACAACCTAAAAACAAAACTTTCTTCAGGAAATAGACCTATTTTCATAAAGTAAAATCTACAGTGGAGTTTACTCTTTTATTGTAAAAACTGTTAGGACACTGGCAATTGGTATTCTTCACTTCTCTATTCTTGTTAATGTAGTTCCTCTTTATTCTACTTGCATAATAAAAAAGTAATAACAGTCTTAGTTCTTGTTAGAAAGTCCCTAGGTGGTGGTGGGACAGATTGGAATTAAACTGCTGACTCACTCTCATATGACTGCACTGTAAAGTCCTAGAATTCGGGGATCTAGAAAGAAAATTTTGTATCAAATGCACTACATAGTCACAAGAAAGCAGCAAATTTAGAATTGAATGTGCTGTGGTTAGACGGAATTTCCATAGGCTACACAATACACCTGAACTTCCGATTATAAAATCTAAGTTTCCATTGTCACATTTCAGGATTAATGACTGAACAACTTGTTAGGCCTCTTGAGGGGAAGACTAGAAGGAAAGGTGCCAATATTCCACACTGTCTTAAAAAGTTAAGGAATACTACTGGGTAAGTGGGACTGCACCAAGCATTACTACGCATTTGCCTAACTGCAGTAAGAGGAAACAATGGGTGAAGGAAGTCCAGGCTCTATGAAGGCACGGCATAAATCCATTTCACTAAGCTGTTGGCCATTGCTGATGCTATCCTTGTGAACAAGATGATCAGATTGCAGGTGATTCAGGCTTGCAGGTTGATGTCACTTTGAGGAACAGGCATTGGTTAAATACCAGTGAACTCCAACAAGTCAACCTTGTAATCAGCTCTCAGGAGGAAATTATAAAACCTGCTGTTCTGATTCTTGCCCATTTGCCCTACCCCACTGCTCCTACCCACCATGCCATTCTCAACCCTGCTTTGCTCTGTTCTGTGCCCAGGAACAAAGGCTAATTTACTATGGAGCTAATGAAGCTTCAGCTCGGGACCGCTCAGGTGTTACCTCTTCCAAACTTTGTGCCTAATGTAATTTGGAACTATTTTCTTATAGATGGCCTCATCCTCACTGTACAAGCTTCATCTCTGCCTAATTTGGAGTCGGCCCTGTCCAGAAGGCTGAATCCTATAAACTATCAACTGATATGATAAGCAAAACAATGGCCCCTCTAAAGACGTTCACATCCTAATCGCTGGAACTTGTGAACATATTACCTTACATGGCAGAAGAAGTCGGTGATGCTATGTGAAGACTCAATCTTCCATTGCTGGCTTTGAAGATGGAGGAGCTGGCCACGAGCTAAGGAATATGGAGCGACTTTTGAAACTGGAAAACGCAAAGAAATGGATTCTCCTCTAGAGCCCCCAGAAAGGAATACAGTCCTGCCGACACATTTATTTGAGCCCAGTGAGGCCTGTGTAGGACTTCTGACCTACAGAACTGTTAGATAATAAATTTGTATTATTTAAGCCGCCAAGCTTGTGGTCATTTGTTACAGCAGTAATAGGGAACTGCACCTGGCTTCTGGTTGAATTTGACTAATGGGAATCATCTGAAGAAGATCAGGTGCTGAGAGGAGGAAGTGCTTGGAGTATTCCTTTGCTATTCTCCACCTGCTCTGCGCCGATTGTCCTGGTGAGGGCGACATCTCTCCCCACCTAGAATGTCTCCTCCACTGCTCTGGCTCTCACTGGGATGCTGAGGCACCATTTCCTATTTGCCCCTTCAAGCCTAGGGCTGGTAAGGACTTCCTGTTCTTATCTGTCTTCTTACTCCACCCACAATTTCATAAGTGGTCCGTGAAGTAGCTCAAATAGTGTTCCCCCAAATGCACGTTCATCCAGAACCTCAGAAGGTGACCATATTTGGAAATAGGGTACAATTAGCTAAGGATCTTGAGATGGAATCATCAGATATTTAGGGTGATCCCTAAATTACAATGACTGGTGTCTTTGTAAGAAGAGGAAAAAACACAGAGAGACACACCAACAAAGCCAGCCATGTGAAGATGGAGGCAGATTAGGGTGATGCCTCTTCAAGCCAGTGAATGCCCAGGATTGTGAGCAAACACCAGACATTAAGAGAGAGATATGTGCCTTCCCTCAGAGCCTCTAGAAGAAATCAATTCTGTCAACACCTTAAGTTTGGACTTCTAGCCTCCTTAACTGTGAGAAAATAAATTTATTTTGTTTTAAGTCGCTGGGTGTGTGGTAATTTGTTATGGCATCCCTGGGAAATTAATGCAATATCTTTGTTAAAGTCTCTTGAACCATTTAAGTAGACTTCCATTTTCCACTCTGGCTGACAGAATTCTATTTTTATTACACTTTAAGATGGCACAAAAATAGGAGGAATAGTTACCTCCTGGATTATGGAGTCAAAATTAAAAATTATCTTAAAAATCTAGCATAAAGGGCTGTACCATGAAAATGTGAAAAATAACAGCTTTGTACTTCAGTTCAAAAAAATCAGTTGCCATTATTGCCCATGGAACCTTAGACAAATCACTTAGTATTCCTGGCTCTAGGTTATATCATGTTTAGAATGGAGGTGATAAAACCTGGTCCCCTTACATTGTTTTAAGAGCATGAAGAAATAATTGAATACAGGGAAATGAGTGCAGAATAAGGAGTCATTCGATATGAAGCTAGTCTTAGCTTTGTCACCAATAAGCTGTGTAATCTTCCTTACATAAATTAACCTTAATGTTCTCCAGTTCCCTCATGAGAAGATTGGACTAGATGCTTGACAAGTGGATCATTTAGTCCTAATAATCTATAAATTGATTGCATATTACAAGAAAGATGTGAATAAACAGTCATCCTCATGAAAAAGACCAAGGGGATTTTTGGTAGTTGATCACATGCTCAATATTAACCAATTATGGCATGTGACTGTTAAAAATAAGAGTGGTTAATTAACTAATTAATGGAAAGGGAAAAAAAGAACACAGTATAGACTTGGTCTATTTTAGAAATATACCTATCTAAAAGAAGATAAGCATTCTACTAAGCCATGTTGTATGATCAATTATAAATATCACATTTTAAAAAGAATATTAAGAATGATGAATATTGTCAAAACATGATTATCAGGATAGTTTGGCATCTAAAAAATGTCACATATGTATTGCTTTAATGAGCAAAGAATACATATCCTGAAGAAGGAAAAGTTTAAAATGATAAACGGGGAGAACTAAGGCCAGTGAATCAAAGTAGAGCAAAAGTAATTTTAGAAGCAAGATCATATCTACAATAATTAGAATTGCCAAGTAGTAGAATGGTAATGTTGGTCACTAGACTTATTCAAAGGTAAGGCTGGGTCATATCTTACAGTTGCTATCAACCTATCAGTGGTTTGTTAAAGCAAGAGACAATTGTTAGTATCTCTTCCAAACTCCATATTCACTGCCATTATTTCAGTAGGTTGAAATTGGCCAACCTGAGAGTATGTACACCACTGAAGTCAGCAAACACTAGAAAACAAGAGCCTGGACATCTGGTGGTTAAACATTCAGCATCACACTACTGGATGCTATGGAATTCCTGCACTGAGTAGTGTGACATCTCTAATTGTACTGCCAACTCTGTAAGACTGAGATTCTTTTTGACTTAGTCTAGTGGAGAGTAAAATCAAGAGAGATGAGTCTAAGTAAAGTTAAAATGCTTCAACATAAAACTTCTAGACTCAGCTTCCTGGTTGTACACACTTTCTTTTTCTTCCCCTGATGGTGATTCTTCAAACCACCTTGAATATCCTCTCCTTTTCAGTTTCTTTTTCTTCTTTCTTATCAAAACAGATAGATCTGACAACCAGAGAAAATGGACACACATAATAGATTTTCAAATAGGTGAAAAGTTTAATGTAGAAAAGAAATGAGGCTATTATCATTATTAAATAGGCCATGTAGCAGGGAAATATTATCGTGTGATTTAAGCAACATCAAGGACAATATATGCATGAACATCATTCATTAGCTGCTATTGAGCAGCTGCATAGTGTGAGCAACTCACTATTTCTTGGATTCCATTTCATATCTGTGAAATAAGACTCACAATTTCTAACTCAAAAGGTTTTCTCAGTTCTACAAAAGATGACTAAACAAAAATATTTTGTCAGGTGCTATACAAATAAAAATTATCATTGTTAGTATATTATTACTACAATTTATTCACATCTTAATTCAAAATGGTGTTTATGATTATAACAGGGGTGGAACAAGAAGAATGAGATGCACATCCCTACTCCCTTATCTCCCACTGACAGCTTCTGTATGTATATGATTCAAACCAAAACAATGCAATCCTGTCTTTCCCATTCCTCACATAATAGTAATAACAAAACTGCAAACAGATGTTTTTCTTCTAAGACTTTGCCCGTGTCCTCAGCATTTGAGTAGGGACTTATTATATCAAGGGTACCCAGAGCCCTGCTAGATGGGGCATATCTTTCCTCAACTTGGTTTGTTCTGTGCTGTAAGAGATAAATAAATTTTTGAAAATTAAAACATCTTGAAATACCTCACAGGGTATTTTCCCTTGTATTAATCCTACTTTTTTTTTTTTTTTTTTTAAGGCCATTCCTTTCACCATTAAGGATAAGGCTTAAGGTTCATTGTCCTAGAAAAAGAGAGAGTGATAAGAGTCTAGAACAAAGAGGCTTCTCGTTGTAGCTCAGAGTTTAAATATTTGAGTTCACAGTCAGGGAATACTCTTGAAAATCAGGCTTTGTTGAGAAAGTAAAGAATGTTCTAATCCAAAGCCAATCTTTACACATCAAGGTTGGAGATCTGAATATAAAAATTCCCTATAAGATATAGGCAGAGAACATTCAGCAGACAACATATGCTCCCATGTGCCCCAAGCTCCTATCTGCCTACAGGCTTGGGATGCACAATTGGGAAGAAGGGTGTTGGGGGTGGGGAGGGGGAATGCGCGGCCACTGGAGAGAGAAGTTCAGATAAGACAAGTCCAGGGTAAGGAAGCAGCAGGCACCTGGAAAGGGGATCAATCCAGTAGCTGACAGAAATTCTGACACAAACTCCAAATAAGTTGAGAACAAACCTGAGAACAATTGAGTGGCTGCTCCACTTCACACCTTGGGGAACAGTAGAACAGCAAGGGCAGATAAGGAGTCCTGGCACATGGAGCCGGGTAGTCCTACATCTTCTGCCTGTCTCCTGAGGAACAGGCAATGATACAGAAGTTCCCATGTATGGGAGAAGGTAGATAGCATGAGCTTACCTGAGGGGTCTGGATAAAGAGTAAGTCAATTTACAGCACAAAGCTTTGGGATCAACTTCCCATGTCACGGATTGAATCAGAGTCACAATTGTATCTTAGGGCAAGGTCTGCTAAGCCAGAAATAGCGAACCAGATGGTGGAGGTGACTTGATCAGAAAACAGAGGTCACCAAGTTCCCCAGAGCAATCTCCTCACCACGTCAAGGCCAAGAGAACAGACCACAAGTTGTACCACCTAAGGACACACGAAAAGTGGCAGCAGTATGGAGTCCTCAACCATGGCCCCAGTGAACTGCATGTTACACAGTTATGTGTCATCAAAAGACTAATGTGCTTTTATATTATCAGAGTGAGATTTAATGCCAAAAAAATCCAAGCCAAGTTCTGTGGGAGTCACAGATAGAGACAAAGCACAAAGCAAATGTTCCCCCTCAGCCTTGCTGTGGGTTTTGTAAGAGGCAGGAGAAGAGAATATGTGAGAGAATGAGCTTAACAAAAGAGACCATTTTAAAACAGAAGAGCATGAGCTACTTAATTGACAATTTTATATCTATTCCCACAATCCCCACTAGTAAAGATGGGGGTTTGTAAGCAAAATGATTTCAAAATAAAGAAAATAAACTGGTTATGTTGTTACTTTTTTTTCTTGCACATCTGAATGGTAATGCACATATTTTCACCTCCCATCACCACTCCTAGGCATTTGCTCTTGAGAAAGGTACCTTAGGTCATAAGTCAGCTAATAAAGAAAATGGCGGACCCACGTTCTTGTAGTGAAAGGTTTAAAAAGAGAGCCCTACAAGGTGGGCCTTACAAGGCGGACCTACACTCACTGTCTCTTTGAGGGCTGAAGATGAGCATCAACATCCACCAGTTTGAATTCCAGAACCTCAGACTCAGGTGGATCCAGGGAGTGATGATCCTTCCATGAAAAGCAGTAGAGGTTTTGCAAGGGAAGATAGTAGAGTACTGAATGGAGAATGTTCAGGAATGGAATGGGTGGAACTGGAGAGGACACAGGGTTTCTTTTTTTTTTTTTTTTTTTTTTTTTTTTTTGAGACGGAGTCTCGCTCTGCCGCCCAGGCTGGAGTGCAGTGGCCGGATCTCAGCTCACTGCAAGCTCCGCCTCCCGGGTTCACGCCATTCTCCTGCCTCAGCCTCCCGAGTAGCTGGGACTACAGGCGCCCGCCACCTCGCCCGGCTAGTTTTCTGTATTTTTTTTTTTTTTTTAGTAGAGACGGGGTTTCACCGTGTCGGCCAGGATGGTCTCGATCTCCTGACCTCGTGATCCGCCCGTCTCGGCCTCCCAAAGTGCTGGGATTACAGGCTTGAGCCACCGCGCCCGGCCAGGACACAGGGTTTCAAAGGTGAGGACTGGCCAGACATCTTTAAAAGGTGGAATGGGAGTCATCTATGATGTCCCATTTTTAGGAAGCCCTACGTTATTTTGGCTCCTTAACTTGTGGGATTTAAGGAAAACTCCAGGTTAGCTAGGACTTTAACATGGGTCCTTTTAACCTTGTAATTCCTTTCTAAAATGTCTCTCATCCTAAAATAAAGAGGTCGCATAACTTTCGAAAATCAGATGTGATGCTTTTGTGGAGGATGAAGCATAAGAGTGGACAAGAGGTCCCATGGATCCAACGGAAAAAATATGTAATGATATTGGGGTAACGACACCTCAGAATCCCAGAGGGTGAATAGAAATTACAGAGCATGATCTACAGAGAAAATGGTAATGGAGGGAGATCCCCGGAATCTGGAAAATATTCCAGGAAAAATATGTGGATGAGACATTTTACAACCTAACCTTCCTCCAACCCTCACAGATTACTGAAGGAACACAGCAGACCTTGTAAACTGCAAGCTACATAGTTATGTGTCTTCAAAATACTGATGTTGTTTGTATTATAAGTGGGATTATGAGTGATTTTGTTTCCTTCTGTTTTCTAGAGTTTACATAGACACATGCTTTTCATCCAATAAATATTTATCAACATTTACAATACACCAGGCATTCTTCATCAGTGAGTAAAAGAGGCAAAAACATATCCCTGCCTGTACGCTAAAGAAATACAATGTAAAAGCACACAAAAGCAACTATTAAAATTTTTAGTTCCGTGGTCAAATATGCCTCTCTCATGTGCACACAAATGCATGCACACAGGTGCACCCACACATGACACAGAGTGTCTGTCCCAGTTTTCTTAATTTCAACATGTTTATTTCCCCAGTCTCCCCACTTACTCCTAATTCTTCATTTCACTCATAGGTTTGTTAGAATTTCTCAGAGTTCCTTGAGCCAAAAAGCTCAGTAATTATAACACATCTGTTGGGCCCCGAAACTTTTATTAAATTTTATTTAGACAAAATTATAGAAAACAAATCAGTATGCTTCAATTAAAATTTAGCCAAACTATTTTCTCATACACATTGCATTCCCACTGTCACAACACACATATACAAAACCACATACACCAGTAACATTAAAAGTTAAAAAGTAATTTGCAATTCAAGTATGTTCATTAAAATAATTACTACAGTTGTATATGAATGTTCAGTGAGGTAAAAGCAAATTGTTTATTACTGAATAATGAAAAAATATTACACTTGTCCATTGGGTGGCAGCAAAACTCTTCCATACTGGTAAATTCTCGAAGCCTTTGTCTTCAGTGTCTTCATGCTAAATTTGGTAGATTATACTACACACAGAGGAAAATCCTCAATTCTTTCCTCTCGGGAAGGGGCTGCAGAAACAATGAGATTAGTGCTGTATTGAGTTTAAAGTCTTCCTGGGTATAGAATAAATTATCCTTTGAATTTAAAAAACAATAAATTTTATTATTTTATTCTTCAATTCAATCCAAAAGATTCATGTCAATTACATGTGTCAGTACTATGCAGGAAACTTTCTATTTTCATGAAGTTGGCTCCAGCGGGTGGAACTCTACAGTGAACAATAAACATCTGCAACATCAAAAACATCCGGCTTCAATCTCCATCTTCCCTCTCACCAGCCTCCCGTCATCTGAGCAAACTCTCCTTCTTTCCAAAAAGTTACTATTTGATTGGAAATTTAAGCTAGAAAATCACCATAACACAGCATCAAAATTACTCTGTTTATCTAAAGTTGTATAAGTAAAGCAAGGATATCCACTCCATCCCTAAGGTCAGTAGTTCTAGAGGACCCAAGTCCATGCTCAAGATACAGGTGTGAAATCCCCATCTTGCCCCTGCTTTCATCAATATCCTGAAGTGTAGCAGAAAGAAGTCCAAAAGAGGAAAAAACTATGCAAAGAGTAAGAATAGGTTTCGAAGCACCTGTAAAGTGATCGTTGCCTGTGTTGTAAGAGAAATTCTGGAACACAGGCAGTGTGATGATCTTCCTCCCACAGTGGCTGGACTCAAAGCATGAGGAGGATAAGGGCTTCTCACTCAAAGGATAGGTTGACCAGA
The DNA here is from genome assembly GCF_003255815.1 of Theropithecus gelada. NCBI lineage: Eukaryota > Metazoa > Chordata > Mammalia > Primates > Cercopithecidae > Theropithecus > Theropithecus gelada. The sequence continues at coordinate 140,475,788 of NC_037670.1, forward strand.
AGATCAGGCTGCCCCATTCTGCAGTGCCTCAGGAGGCTCCTGGACCAACATAGCTCCTATGCTCTTAAATAGCATCTCTATAATGTTATTCAGTTAGCCCAACCCCAAGGGCATGCTCTGTGCCATGTACAAGGCTCAGGCATCCAAACTCTGTATCCACAGCCCTTCCTCTACATCTCATTACCCACCCTGAGTGCCTCTTTTGACCTTTAAATGCAAAAACAAATAAAATTACATTTCTCCAATTTCATTCACCAGAGATAACTAGTTCTAGTACCTCAAAGTTTTCTTTGGCCTGATAATTACTACCATAACAAATTATGTGCTTGCTTTATTTCTAACCTTATCAACTGCATTGAGATATAATTTTTATACAACAAAATCCACATATTTTAAGGGTACAGTATTATGAGCTTTTGAAAAATCTGTACCTCCATGTGACCCCTATCTTAATCAAGATACGTTTCCCAGAAAGCTTTCTCATGCCGTTCCTAGTGAAAACCCTGCCTCCCAAGCAACTACTGATATAATTTCTGTCACCACAGTTTAGTTTTTCTGTTCTAGAACTTCATATAAATGGAACAATTCAGGATTTACTCTTTTGTGATGCTTTTATGTCAAGTTTCTTTTGCATACATAATGTTTATGAGATTGATTGAAGTTGTTGCATGTATTAGTAGTTCTCTCATGTTTATTGCTGACTCATATTTCATTGTATAAATATACCACATTCTCTTATTGACAGACTTTGAATTGTTTCTATATTTTGGCTGTTACGAATAAAAATATTATAAGCATTCTTCTATCAGTCTTTTTATGAATACATATTGACATTTCTCTAGGGTAAATACACAGATGTTTCCACTAGAAAAGGGAGATGTAGCGTAGATGTATGCTCAACTCTCTAAGAAACTGCCGAACTCTTTTCCAAAGTGTTGCATACTTTTGCACTCCAATGAGCTGTATAAGAGAGTTCCAGTTACTTCACATCTTTACCAATGCTTGGCATTGTCTTTATTTTTAATTTTACCCATTCTAATGTGTGAAGTGCCATCTTCTTGGAGTTAATTACACTATTATTTTTAAGCCCTTTTAGTTCCCCATGTAACCCTAACGTCCATGTAGGTGAGCTGGGGCATAGGGGTTGTGGACAGATACATTTATCTCTTCGGTCTTCAGGGTCTTCAGGCCCAGAACAGCCAGATACTCTAGACTGGTCACTTGAATTTCTAAGAGTATCATTCATTTACCTCAAAGTGCCATACAAATAGCATGGTCAGTGTATGCCATGCAAAAAAGCCTGGGAAGCACTTTAAAACATACTTGCCCTGTTCTGCTCATTTCAGTCAGCATCTCTTGCCACTCAAGTGTTAATTCTCTTCCTTTCACTTGTATTGCTCTTTTCTCTCTTTGTTCTGGGAGCAATGGAGGGAGGATCAAAGGCCCCTGTGGAGCAGGCAGGTTCAGCAAAGATTTGATTGTGGACTTAAAAAATAATCCCAGCCAGGCACAGTGGCTCCTATAATCCCAACATTTGGGAGGACAAGGCGGGCTGATCACCTGAGGCAGGAGTTCAGACCAGTCTGGCCAACATGGTGAAACTCTGTCTCAACCAAAAAATACAAAAATTATCCCAGCGTGGTGGCGTGCGCCTGTAATTTCAGCTACTTGGGATGCTGAGACAGGAGAATCTCTTGAATCGGGGAGGCAGAGGTTGCAGTGAGCCAACATCACACCACTGCACTGCGGCCTGGGTGACAGAGCCAGACTCCATCTCAAAAAAATAAATAAATAAATAAATAAAAGTCTCAGAATGGGTCTACTACTTCCTAAGATCCTGACATTAAGCATATTACATGACTTACACATGGCATAAAACATGAAATCTGGCAAAAGTCATGCAACTTTCCATCAGAATCACCTAAAATCACTGTTCTCAAGAATGTCCATAAAATAATCAATTTAGAGAATCTTCTTCCTCCCATTTTTGTTTCATACATTTTATGCTTACAAAATGTACATTTGGGGAAGATGTGCCCTGTGGTTTCCCCAGCTTATCCACATATCCCTCTCCCCACATACTATCATGTGTTGTCACCCACCAGTTACAGAATCTTGGAAGGTGATTTACTTTATATTCACTATGTTTGGGGGAATCTTCTTTGGAAGCATTTTGTGCTGGGTCCTTGTTTTTAAAATTTTTAATTTAATTTAGTTTCAAGTTCTGGGATACATGTGCAGGATGTGCAGGTTTGTTACATAGGTAAATTTGTGCCATGGCGGTTTGCTGCACCTATCAACCCATCACCTAGGTATCAAGCTCCACATGCATTAGCTATTTATCCTGATACTCTCCCTCCCCCAACCCTCCCCCAACAGGCCTTGGTGTGTTTTGTTCCCTCCCGGTGTCCATGTGTTCTCATTGTTCAGCTCCCACTTATAAGTGAGAACATGAGGTTTTTGGTTTTCTTTTCCTCTATTAGTATGCTGAGGATAATGGCTTCTAGTTCCATTCATGTCCCTGCAAAGGACATAATCTCATTACTTTTTATAGCTGCATAATATTCCATGGTGCATATGTACCACATTTTCTTTATTCAGTCTATCACTGGTGGGCCTTTGGGTTGATTCCATATCTTTGCTATTGTAAATAGTGCTGCAGTGAACATACACACGCATGTATTTTTATAATAGAATGATTTATATTCTTTGAATATATATACCCAGTAATGGGATTGCTGAGTCAAATGGTATTTCTGGTTCCAGATCTTTGGGGAATTGCCACACTCTCCTCCACAATGGTTGAACTAGTTTACATTCCCATCAACAGTGTAAAAGTGTTTCTATTTCTCCACGGCCTCGCCAGCATCTGTAGTTTCTTCACTTTTTAATAATCACCATTGTGACTGGAATGAGATGGTGTCTCATTCTGGTTTTGATTTGCATTTCTCTAATGACCAGTAATGTTGAGCTTTTTTTTCATGTTTATTGGCCACATAAATGCCTTCTTTTTAGAAGTGTCTCTTCATGTCCTTTGCCCATTTTTTGATGGGGTTGTTTCTTTCTTGAAAATTTGTTTAAGTTCTTTGTAGATTCTGGATATTAGACCTTTGTCAGAAAGATAGATTGCAAAAATTTTTTCCCATTCTCCCATGTCTGTTCACTCTGATGACAGTTTCTTTTGCTGTGCAGAAGTGCTTTAGTTTAACTAGATTCCATCTGTCAATTTTTGCATTTGTTGCAATTGCTTTTGATGTTTTTGTCATGAAATATTTGCCCATGCCTATGTCCTAAATAGTATTGCCTAGATTTTCTTCTAGGGTTTTTACAGTTTTGGGTTTTACATTTAAGTCTTTAATCCATCTTGGCCTAATTTTTGTATAATGTGTAAGGAAGGGGTCCAGGTTCAATTTTGTGCCTATGGCTAGCCAGTTTTGCTGGTCCTTTTTTTATCTTTGATATCATAAACCTATCATGGTAACTTTGAATCAATAATTGCCTTGTGACAACTTGACTCACATTACCTGTGGCATTGCTGGAGGCACATTTGGTGTAAAGTGATTAGAATGGGTGACGCATTTGTTCCTGGAGAAAGAATTTTCGTTATCGTGAACCATTAAGCAAAAATAGATCGGATGTTTCTGTGGAATTGTCGGATGAGATATAGTTTTCCACAATGGAGAAAATTTGCTTCAAGCCAATTTGAAGTGTTTCCTAAGATTTTTAAAAAAATTATTGAAATGAAATTCACATGACTTAAAATTAACTATTTTAAAGTGACAATTTAGTGATATTTAGTACATTCATAATGTTATGCAATCTATCTATTCCCAAAACACTCCAAAGGAAAACCCTACATCCATTAAGTAATTTTCTCCCTCTCCAGGCCCAGAAAATCTTCATTCTGTCTCTATGGATGTACCCATTTTGAGTTTTTATATAAATGGGATCATACAATATGTCATTTTTTGTGTCTGGCTTAATGGTTCATGTCTAGGATAATGTTTTGAAGGTGTATTCACATTATAACAAGTATCAGTACTTCATTCTTTTTAATAGCTAAATAATACTCCATTGTATGCATATGCCATAACTGTTTATCAACATATCCACCAATAGTCGTTTGGGTTATCCCCACAATGAATGAACCATTTCACATTCCCACCAGCAACGTAAAGAGTTCCAATTCCCTCATATCCTTTGTCGATACTTGTGATTTTCTAGTGTTTGTTTTGTTTTCTTTTGTTTTATTATTATTGCCATTTCAACAGTTGTAAAGTGGTACCTCATCATGGTTTTGATTTACATTCTCCTGGTAACTAATGACGCGGAGCATCTTCTCATGGGTTTGTTAGCCTTTGTACAGATGGTCCTTGACTTAGGATGGCTTGACTTAAAGTTTTTCATCTTTATGATGGTGAAAATGAAACACACATTCAGCAGAAACTGTACATCAGATTTTGAATTGTGATATGTTCCTGAGTTAGCCATATGAGTATGACCCTTCCTTACAATGCTAGGCAGCAGCAGCAAGCCAGAACTCTCAGTCAGCCATGTGATCATGAAGGTAAACAACTGCTACCCTATGGTGTGCTGTGTTGCCAGATAATTGTGCCCAACTGTAGAATAACGTAAGTTTTCTGAGCATGTTTAAGGTAGGCTAGGCTAAGCTATGATGTTTGATAAGTAACATGTATTGGATGATTTTTCAATTACAATGAGTTTATTGGGATGTAACCCCACCATAAGCTGAGGATCATCAGTTTCCTTGGGGAAATGTCTATTCAAGTCCTTTGCCCGTTTTTAAATTGTGCTGTCTTTTTGTTGTGGAGTTATAAGAGTTCCTTGTATATTCTGGATGCTAGACCCTTTTCAGATATATGATTGTCAAATATTGTTTTCTCACTTTATAAGTTGTCTTTTCTCTTTTTGGATATCTTTTGATACATGAACATTTTTCAATTTATCTATTTTTTTCTTTTGTTGACTGTGCCTCTGGTGTCATGTATAAGAATCCATTGCCAAATCTAAAGGCACAAAGAGTTACCCCTATGTTTTCCTCTAAGAATTTTTTTTTTTTTTTTTTTGAGATGGAGTTTTGCTTTTGTTGCCTAGGCTGGAGTAGAGTGGTACGATCTTGGCTCACCACAACTTCCACCTCCTGGGTTCAAGCGATTCTCCTGCCTCCCAAATAACTAGGATTACAAGCACGGACCACCAGTCCTGGCTAATTATGTGTGTGTGTGTGTGTGTGTATGTATGTATGTGTGTGTGTGTATATATATATATAGAGAGAGAGAGAGACACAGAGTCTCGCACTGTCGCCCAGGCTGGAGTGCAGTGGAGCGATCTCTGTTCACTGCAAGCTCCGCCTCCTGGGTTCATGCTATTCCCCTGCCTCAGCCTCCTGAGTAACTGGGACTGCAGGCGCCTGCCACCATGCCTGGCTAATTTTTTGTATTTTTAGTAGAGACAGGGTTTCACCATGTTAACCAGGATGTTCTCGATCTCCTGACCTCGTGATCCGCCCGCCTTGGCCTCCCAAAGTGCTGGGATTACAGGCGTGAGCCACCGCACCCAGCCTAATTTTGTATTTTTAGTAAAGACGGGGCTTCTCCATGTTGGTCAGGCAAGAATTTTATGGTTTTGGTTCTTCCATTTAGGTTAGTGACGCATTTAGAGTTAAGTCATAAGAAAACACTCCAAAAGGTATTTATTGTGCTAAGATGATAACAATATGGGGATTTATTTTTTCTTCTTTTCCAAACTTAAGTAATGTACACATATTAATTTTTTTAAAAAACAAAAATTCAAAGTAAATTTTAAAATAATATTGTAAAGCATATTTTTATAGCTAGACAGACAAATATTCAAAATTTTGTATGCCCTTTCTGCTTTTTATGCAATATCTTCGCTATTCTTCAATGTCTCATACTTCCTATGTGAAACAAGAGTCATAATTGCAAAGCACTCCACACCTGTAGGATATTGGTGTTTTATGATATCTCTAAACTCCTATGGTTTTTCCAGCTCTTGATCCAAGGCCCTTACAAAGCCCAATAACACCTCTTATCCTTAAGCTGCATGATATTCCCTGGAATCTTTATTATTTCCTCATGTTTACAGCAAAATGACTTCAGCAGTTTCAGTTGTTTGGCATGAAAAGTTTCCTGACAAAGACAGAGAACAAAGATCTCTAGTGATGAAAAACGATCAATTACTGTATGAAGGGCTCAAAAGACACAGCAGAGAAACCTGTCATGTCCTAAAGAGGTGGTTAAGAAAGTCATCACCAAAAGCCATTGCAGCTGCATCCTTGATTTAAATTATAGAAGGATAAATCAGTTAACAGTAATTTTAGTTATAAGGACAGCTAATTCTGGAAATTATCTGTGAGAAACTTCACCCCTCTTTTCTTCTGCGAGGAGCCAGTTAGTTTATGCCTTTAAAGGAAAACATATGCCTTACAGGTCGGAGAGATAAGTAATACTCTTCAAGTACCAAAGTTAATCAGAACTCATTAAGTTAATTCATTATTCAAATGCTCATATTTACTTACATTTTCAAAAAGATGTTATTATTCTCAGTTTATAGGTGAGGGCACTGAAGCTCAGAGAACTATTTTGCTTGAGATCTCAGACCTATTAAGTGTGAATACTAAACTAAAGCCCTAGGATTTTGATTCTAAGTTAGTGGTGGTCCCACCCTTCCAGAGCTACTTCTTTAAGACGAGAATACAGGGCATGCTGATCTCAGTGGAGGCTAGTCTTATGAATACAGTCAGCCAAAGAATGTGCCAAGGGATTTAAGGCAGCATTCCCTACACCAAAACATGCCTCTCACTGCCTAATACTATTTCTTCATCCTTTGACTCAGGTCAGGAGGAATTTAACTGAGGCGAAAGAAATAACAACATTTGCCTTTATCAGTGACGGATATCAACATCATGAAGCTTTTTTACCACACTTATGTCTACATCCCTATATGACCCTTGCCCCCACAAATCCAGATTCCGTATATCTGAGGTAGGACTAGCACATGTGTATATTGAAAAAATTCCCTGGAGGATTCTGAAGTACTGTTCTAATTTAAGAACGGCCTCATGAACATTTCTTGATAGATAGCTGAAAGCAAATAGACACGGATCAAATTTTATTTTTCCTTTAAAATAAATGTATAATCAACCCTGTGTCAGGCACTATATCAGGCAGTGGGAACATATTAATGAACAAGTCAGGTACGGCCATTGCTTTCATGAAACTTATATCTCATTTTGTTGCAGTGTAACAATTAATTCTATTCCATCCATAAGAGCATCAAGTATTAAAAAATAATAGGAGAGATGACAAAAAGGAAAACAAAGATAAATCATCCATACTTTAAATTTTAGGAAAGTTAACAGTCATTAAAAAGAAGCAAAATAAATATTAAGGCCTGAGAAATAGAGATATATTGATGTTAAAAAGTAAAGTCATGCATTACCTAACGACAGGAGTATGTTCTGAGAAATGTATCCTTAGGTGATTTCATCGTGTGATCATAGACTGCAATAACACAAACCTAGATGGGTTAGCCTACTACACACCTAGGCTATATGGTATAGCCTGTTGCTCCCAGACTACAAACCTGTACAGCATGTTATTGCACTGAATACTGTAGGCAATTGTGAAAAAATGGTATTTGTGTATCTAAAATATATAAAGATAGAAAAGGTACAGTAAAAATATGGTTTAAAAGGAAAAAAAAGGTACACCCGTATAGGGCAGCTCCATCATAATCTTATAGGACCACCATCATACGTGTAGTTCCTCTTTGATTGAAACGTCATTATGCAGTTTGTGACTGCAATAGTCTAGCTAAATCCAGCTTATCCAAGCAGTAACTCAACAGACTTGTAGTAACCTATTCTAGATATTATTAAAACGCAAACACTGGGTCAGGTGCGGTGTCTCACACCTGTAATCCCAGCACTTTGGAAGGCCGAGGCCGGCGGATCATGAGGTCAGGAGATCAAGACCATCCTGGCTAACACAGTGAAACCCCGTCTCTACTAAAACTACAAAAAATTAGCCAAGCGTGGTGGCGGGTGCCTGTAGTCCCAGCTACTCGGGAGGCTGAGGCAGGAGAATGGCGTGAACCCGGGAGGCAGAGCTTGCAGTGAACCTAGATTGCTCCACTGCACTTCAGCCTGGGCAACAGAGCGAGACTCCATCCGAAAACCAAAAATAAATAAATGAATAAATTTTTAAAAAAATTAAAAATAAAAAAATAAAACACAAACACTGGAGAGAAGAAGCTTAGAATAAGGCAGGAAAGCATAATGATATAAAATTAAGTAAAGTAATATTTAGATTGCTCAGAGGGAATAAACATCTTGTGAGAAAAAAATTAATGTGGTTCTTAAAAAAATTTCTGTACCTCTTAGACAATGGGTAATTATCATGAAATACTACTAGTCAATAGCATAGAAAACTGGGCTAGACAGAGACCTAAGAGTTATACACCCATGATTAACTTTGACTGGAGAGAACCTTGCAATGTATGAGATCTGCTTTAATACTACTTCCTTTAATTCCATGTCTTCACCTTCCTGCCACCTCAGTTTCCACCATTTAATTTGGCACATGATGCCTCTCATAATCTGGTCTCTTTCTATCTCTCAGGTCTCACTACCCCAAATTCTCCACGGCCCTTACCCACTGTATGACCAGTGATCCGGTAGTGCCAAACTACTTCATAGTTTATCAAGTAAGCTATCATCTTTGATGGCCATTTGTTTTGCATATTTTCTTCCCTCTGGTTAGAACAGTCTTACCATTACCTTGAAAAAGAAATCAGACTATGTTAGTTTGCGAGGGCTGCCGTAATGAAATACCACAGGCTGGGTAACTTAACAGAAATTTATTTTCTCAGTTCTGGAGGCTAGAAGTCCAACATAAACAAGTCAGCACAGTTGATTTTTTCTATGGGGTCTCTTGTTGGCTTGTAAATGGCTGTTTTCCTGTGTTTTCACATCATATTTCCTCTGTCCATGTCTGTGTCCAAATTTCTTCTTATATGGACACCATTCATGTGAAATTAGGGCCTACCCTACTCACCTCATTTTAACTTACCTCTTTAAAGACTCTATCTCCAAATATAGTCACATTCAAGGTTACTGAAAGCTATGACTTCAATATATGAATTTAGGGGAGAGAGCAAAATTCAGATCATAACACAGGCAAATTATTACTGTCTATAATATAGCTTTATAGTAATTTCTTCTAAGAATTCTTCATCTTCAATCTTTCCATCTCAGTCTGGGTTAGGTGTCCTTCCTCAGAACTTCCAAAGCAGTACATATATTCCTCTATCACATTAAAATATATGTTTCTTCACTCTGCTTTAAGATGTGACTTTCTGTTCCTTATCCCAGCACCTATCCCTGTGCCTCACATATGGTAAGTGTGCCATACTCTTTGTACCTTGAAGTATAAGCCCTCTAGCCTGGCTGTATTGTGATAGTATTTCATTGCCTAGGAAATATAGAATTAGAAAACTTAGAGAATTAGTGTCTTTTTGTAATGTTGACTTTAAGAGATATCTATATAGAAATACGTAGCAAGTGGAAATACAGGCATGAAACTCAGTGGAGAAAACCATGCTGAAAGTATGATTTGGTGAGTGGGTATGATCATTCAGGGAAAATTTATAAATGAGGATAGCACGGAAAAATCTTTAAGGAATAACGGATTTTTTTAAAGGGCAGGAGAAAGAATAAATAGAAAGGTCAGACAAGCAAAAGGAGGCTAAGAGAGAATAGTTTCTCTTTCCATTTACACTATTTTCCATAGTAGCCTCCTACTTTGTAGTGAGCTGTTTATCCTTTATATTGCCACCAGGGGTCTCCAACAACTTCTGCAATGCCTGATGGAGCTCTCAACAAGTATCTTATAGCTGTCTTTACAAGGGCTTTTCCAACAACAACATTCCTAGAGCAAGAAGACCAGATAGATGCCTCCAAACAGTGTTAGATACGCTTGATTGAGCTGAAGTTCAGAGGAGTCCTTCAAGTTACTCTTGGTCTGTAGTTTGCTGATCACCAGGTCGTCTCTTGTATTGGCAACTTTCTCACACAGTGAATCACTGAGACATACTCTCCTTATCACAAGAATTGAGACTGGTTGTTCACCTAGGACACAATGGAACTCAATATATAGATTGCATAAGGTTTGAGGAGAACCCAGAGCAGACTGAAAAGAACCGGATGTTCTGAAGAAAAAAAATTAAGTCATGTAACAGTGACTCTATTATTTTTATTCTAGAAATTATCTTTCTATCTTCAAAAAAAAAAAAAAAAAAAAGAGAGAGAAAAATGTTCTACAAGTCCATCTCCTAGAATAAAAAGAAATAGGATTAGGCTGAATAAAATTGACATTTATTTCTTAAACTTTTTCCTTTTTCTAATTATTCCAGCAGACAACTGCAATTAAGTTTTATATATATATATATATATATATGTACTTTTGTATTCGATGTTTAAAATTTTCACTAACATGAAAACGTTTAGTACAGAAAAGTAGAAATTGAACAATATTACTCTTATACCTCCTACCTCATTAATATTTTGCATATTTGTTTCTTCTGTATATGTTTTGTCCTGAGCCATTATAAAATAAATTACAAACATTATACTTCAAACTAATCACTTTAGCATACATTTCCAGTAAATAAGTGTTCTCTTTCCTATTAACAGTGCTGTTATCACATCTGACAAATTTAAAGAACTTCTTAATGTTATATATTTACCAGACCACATTTAAATATTGCCACTTGTCTCCACAAAATGTTTTATAGGATTTTTAAAATAAATTTTTAAACCAAGATTTAGTCAAATACCATGCATTGTCTTTGACTGTTATCTTTCCATCTAAAGCAATTTCCATTCCCTTTTCTTTTTTCCTCCATGATACAGACTTAGCAATGAGACCAAATTGTCTTGCAGAATTTTACATAATCTTGATTTGTCTGTTCTTTGTGGTATCCTTTAAATTGATCCTGTATCACCTGTATTTCCTATAAATTGGAGGTTAAAACTGTAGGCTGAATTAAATTCCAATTAAGCATTTTGAACAAGAATATTCCATGGGTGATGCTGTGTACAACATTGTGTATCACATTAAAAGGCACATAATGTTTGATATCCCATTATTAGTGAAATCCCTGTAGGACTTCTTTTTTCTGTTTTTTTTTTTTTTAAATTTCTTGTTTTTATTGACATAATAATTGTACATATCTATGGGGTACAGGGTGACATTTTGATATATACATTGTGTAAAAATCAAATCAGGGTATTTGGCATCTCCACAGCCTCATTCATTTATCATTTCTGTGTAGTGAAAAAGTTCAAAATTCTCTCTTTCAGCTGCTTTTAAATATACAGTAAAATATTGTTAACCGTAGTCACCCTACTGTGCAATAGAACAGAACTTATTCCTCCTATCTAACTGTAACTTTATACTCATTGACCAATCTGTCTCTGTGCTCCTGTCACCTTCCCTCCTAGCCTCTGTTAATCACCATTCTACTCTCCACTTCTATGAGACTAACTTCTTTAGATTCCACATATGAGTGAGATGATAGGGTATTTTTGTTTTTGTGCCTGGTTTATTTTATTTAATGTCCTCCAGGTTCTTCTATGTTGCCAGAAATGACAGAATGCCATTCTTTTTTTGTGGCTGAATAATGTTTCAGTTTGTGTGTGTGTGTATGTGTGTGTGTGTATGTGTATACACACCACAATTTATTTATCCATTCAACCATTCATGGACATTTAGGTTGATTCCATGTCTTCGTTATTGAGAATAGCACTGCAATATACATGGGAATGTAGATAATCTCTTTGACATGCTGATTTCATTTCCTTTGAAGATACACCATGCGGTGGGATTGCTGGATCATATGGTAGTTGTAATTTTAATTTTTAAAGAACTCTTCATACTGTTTTCTGTGATGGATGCACTATTCCCAACAACAATGTGTAGGAGTCACCCTTTCACCACATCCACGATAGCATTTGTTACTTTTTGTCTTTTTGATAATAGCCATTCTAACAGGAGTAAGGTGATACCTCATTGTGGTTTTGATGTGCTTTTCCCTGATGATTACTAATGTTAATCATTTTTTCATATACGTGTTGGCCTTTGTATGTCTTCTTGTGAGAAATATCTATTCAGGTCTTTTGCCCATTTCTTAATTGTATTTTTAAATTATTTTGTTGTTGTTTTGCTGTTGAGTTTTTTGAGTTCCTTCTATATTGATATTAACCTTTTGTCAGATGCATAGTTTGCACATATTTCATCTCATTCTGTTGATTGTCTCTTCAATCTTCTGTTTCCTTTTCTGTGCAAAAACCTTCTAGTTTTATGTAATCCCATTTGTCTATTTTGGCTTTTGTTGCCTATGCTTTTGGGGTCTTACCCCAAAATTCCCTGCCTTAACCAGTGTCATGTTTCCCCATGTTTCCCCATGTTTTCTCCTAGTAGTTTTATCACTTTTGGTCCCTTACTTAAGTCTTTAATCCATTCTGAATTGATTTTTTATATGTATAGTGAAAGATCAGGGTCTCGCTTTATTCTCCTGCATGTGGATATCCAATTTTTTTCAGCACAATTTATTGAAGATACTGACCTTTCCCCATTGTGTGTTTTTGACACATTTGTTGAAAGTCAGTTAGCTGTAAGTGCATAGATTTATTTCTTCTTCTCTATTCTGTTCCAGTAGTTTGTGTGTGTCTATTTTTACACCAGTACCATGCTGTTTTAGTTACTATCGTTTTGTAGTATAGTGTGAAGTCAAATCATATGATGCTTCAACCTTTGGTATTTTTGCTCAAGATTGCTTTCATTATTCAGGGTCTTTTGTGGTTTCCTATAAATTTTAAGATTGTTTTTTCTATTTCTGTGAAGAACCACTGACCTACCAAAATGTAATGTAACACAATTGTCTTTTCTAAGCCACCAAACTTGCACTGATCTGTTAACAGCAGCAATAGAGAACTAATATATCTACGTAAAGTTATTTATTTATCAAGGATTAAGTGTGTGTGCACATGTGTGTATGTGTGTTTTACATCATTCATGTTCCAAACCAGATATTTGTCTTCTATTGAACTATAAACAAAATCCATGTCCTGTCAACATCAACATCTAAATAGTTACACCATGGAATTATTTTTTTCTAATTTTTATGTCATAGAATTGGAATTTTCCAGTTTTTCAAACACTCTGTGTTGTCTATCAAACTTATGGCTTTACTGTATGAAAACAGCAACATAGAGTATCCCAGAAAGTACTGATTTCTGGAAAGTATTATCACTCTCAGATAAAAATGTTGCTTATATGGAAATTTTTCAGCATTGTCTAGAAAGCGCTGGAATCTTTATAAATGTTACTTTACACCTTTCTATCCCCTACTTTTTCCGAGTAGAAAAATGATGGGCTTTATCACATAGCCAAAGAAATCCTAAGCAGAAAGAACAAAGGTGGAGGCATCACACTACTCAACTTCAAACTTTACTATAAGGCTACTGTAACCAAACATCATGGTATTGTCATGGGATCCTTGGGGTGTCTCTTCACCAACCAGAAACCTCTGTGGCCAGTGGCGCCTTCTACCTGAGTATTGCTCACACCTGCTGTGCTCATTCTGTCCACTCAGTCGGGCCAGCTTCACTTGGCTCACACTACCAGCCCAGATTCCACACCTGCCAAGGACAAGCCAGGCATGGACCAGTGAAGGGTGTGTGAGTGAGTGAGCGCAGGGGTCAGCCACTGCACACAGCCAGGCACTCTGGCAGCTCCAGGTGCCAGCACAGGTGCTGGCTCTGTGCAAAGCTGCGACTGGACCAGATGCACTGCAGGCAGCTTCTGCTGTGGGCACCCACACCTGGATGAGGGAGATGCAGTGGCACCTGGAAATTTGAAGATGCCAGGAACCACAGAGCCCCAAAGAGGGTGTCACAGCCCTGGCTCTGGGAGCCCCTAGGTCTAGGCTCCCCGAAGGGTTGCAGCTCTTCTCTCCTCATCACCCACAACGTGGTGAGCCTGGGGGCATGTTTCAGCCCTGTTTGTGCTACAGCTCTTTCAGTTCTGCCATTCAGTGGGTCCAGAATTCCCATCCTGCTTCCAGAAAGAATGAGGTACATAGACAACTGGAGGGTGAGCAAGGCAGTGAGGAGCTTCATTGAGCAACAGAACAGCTCTCAGGGGACCTGAAATAGGTAGCTCCTTTCCACAGGCAGGTCATCCAGACATGTGGAGACTCATAGTGTGTAGCTCCTTTCCACAGCTGGTAGTCCTGATGTCTGTGTGAGTCTGGCTGGGGTTTTTATGGTCTCAGAAGGGAGGAAATGTATGCTGATTGGTCCATGGGTGGCCATGGATGGGCCTGGAAAAAGCACCGTAAGTTCTCACTCCAGGCTGAGGACTCCACCTGAAACTGACAGTCCAGCCCCCAGGCTTCAGGCCCTGGCTTGAAGGTGGGGTTTCACTAGGGACCCGCCCCTTTCTGCCCAGGAGCTTTTCTGCTCCTGCCACCAACAACATGTCATCCATGGCCCCCAGGCTGTTCCTACTGAGGAGCACCTGAAGGCCTGTGCTGAGCTTCCCTCAGTGCCTATTGGCCTCCCTCCCATGCTCATTGGCACCCAAAGTCCAGAGGAGGCCCAGGTAGCAGGGTGCTGGCGTGTCAGTGCCACCCCAAGTGTGTGCACACCAGGCCTGGTTGCAACAACTCCCAGGCTCAGCCACAACTATGCTACACCCTGGAGTGGGTGCTGGGAGTTGGGAGAGGCCAGGCACTTGGAGCAGGCACTTTCCAGCCTGTGGGAGCAAGGAGCTTTCTGGGCCCCCAAGAGCACAGGGATGCCCAGTTGGATGGCTGCAGCTGTGCCTAGGAGCGTGGGGCTCCTGACGGGCTGACTCAGTAGAGGGCAGGGCTCCCACCTGTTCTGCACCCCCACTGTGCCTCCACCACTGCATCCAGTGTCTTCCCAGTGGCCACTCCATGGTTAGTATCCTATTTAAAGCTGTTGTTATCATCCCGCTAATACTATGTAAGTTTGTTACATCTTTGTAGAAATGTAGCCATTTCTAGATAATAAATTTCCAACAATATTTTTATTTACACTTTCTTCCTAAACTGTAGCCTCACTGCTTGCTATTATTCTTCTTGCCCCTTATCTTTACTTTCTTCAAGTAGCCTGTGTTTGTATTAGTAAAAATGATGGAGCAAACGTCTTTAAAAATTACCTCCTTGAGAAAAGCAATAATATTGGCAAAAATTATCAAAGCCAACTTTTTTAGAACTCTGAAAATTAACCAAATGCTTGAAGCACTAAAGGGATAATTTATTTAAGAAAAACTTTAATTTTGTTATAAACAGCAAGATTTGTGGCATTTTAACTTGTCCTATTCTCAGCCTTCTCCCAGCTCCATGGTAGCCTTAAAAATCAACAGCTCATAATTACTGTGAAAATCTACAGTGTGTCAACTCTTTCAAAAATAAATGGAGATGGACCTCTTCAAAGATATGCATAAAGTTGTTATTATTTGACCTCTCTGGTGGTTCTCTAGAAGACTCACTCACAAGGCTGTCTTTATTTGATCTTACTCAGCCTACTCACTGGAAACAGCCTTTCCCTTAGGGCATTTGTTGAAAACAATCAGAGATAATTGCTGAACATGCTCGTGGTCCACAGAGATAGAAAACAGTTGGGGCAAATGATAGACTAACCTGTAAACTTAAAAGGAGAAGCTTGGGAATTAGATACCCATAATTGGCTTTGAAAAGCTCTGCCATGTCACTGGGAATGTAGACGGCCACACATATGCATAGTGCTATGTGTCTTCCCAGGGCCACCAGAGAAGGCCCTAAGATTTACTAGTGGCTAACATGAGGCTCTGTGAAAGTAGGTAATGAAAGCTATAGCAGACTTGGTAAGTGCCCGACTGAGTGTTGGAGGGATGCCCCATCACACATAGAATTCCTCAACAAAGACTGGAAGACTTATGGGTTTCAAGAATCTAATGAAGTATTTGTCCAATCACTAGCTGATCCCTAAGATAACCAAGCAGAGACTTCAGTGTTCACACATAACAAAGAGTATAGAATTTACAGAATTAGTTCAGAAAAGTCACTAAATAAACAATGAAAACAACAAACAGCAACAACAAAATGTTTTGGGGGAGGGGGATATCTGATTTTCAGATTGGTCATATTATATTATTTAAAATTTAGTTTTCAACCAAAAATTATGAGACGTAAAAAGCAATAAGGGGGAATAGCCCATCCACAGGGGAGAAAAAGCAGTTTATAAAAATTGCCTTTAAGGAAGTACAGATGTTCAGCTTACTGGAGAATCTCTTTAAATAATCTATTTTAAATATGTTAAAGAACTAAAGAATATTATGTTTTAAGAAGTAAAAGAAAACATGAAGACAGTGTCTCACCAAATAGAAAATATCAATAAATTTATAGAAATTATTTAAAAAAAAAAAAGAACAGAGAGTAAGAGACAAAGAGAGACTTGGAGTTGACAAGTACAATGACTAAAACATAAAATTTACTAGAGGGGTTGAAGAGCAGACTTCAAGAGGTAGACGAGTCAGGTACTCTGAATATAAGAAAACTGAAATTACCCAGTCTGAAAAACAGAAAGAAAAACGAATGAAAAGGCCAGGCATGGTGGCTACACCTGCAATTCCAGCAATTTGGGAGGCCAAGGCAGGTGGATCATCAGGTCAGGAGTTTGAGACCAGCCCGACCAACATGGTGAAACCCTGTCTGTACTAAAAATACAAAAACAATAGCTGGGCATGGTGGCATGCACCTGTAATCCCAGCTACCCATGAGGCTGAGGCAGAAGCATCGCTTGAATCTGTGAGGTAGAGGTTGCAGTGAGCCAGGAGTGCACCACTGTACTCCAGCCTGAGCGACAGAGCCAGACTCCATCCAAGAAAAAAAAAAGAATGAATAAATATAAACAGAGCTGCAAGGACCTCTAGGATAACATCATGCATAAAGTGTACACACAATAATCATCCCAGGAGAGGAGAGAAAAAAGGGGGCAGAAAGAATATTTGAAGAAGAAATGAATAAAAACTATCCAAATTTTAAGAAAAACATAAATTTACACATTCATAAAGACTAATGAACTCCAAGTAGGATAATCTCAAAGAAAGCCACACCTAAACAGATTATAATTAACCCATTGTAAGTTAAAAAGACAGAGAGACTCTTGAAAGCAGCAAAATAGGAAAGCAATTCATCATACACAGGCATCCTCAACAAGATAGAGCTGATTTCTCATTAGAAACTATGGAAGCCAGGAGGCAGTGTGATGATATACTTAAAGTGCTGAGAGAAAAAAACTGTTAGTGAAGAACTGTATATCTTGTAAAACTGTCTTTCAAAAATGAAGGAGTAAAATATTCCAAAATAAAGAAAAACTAAGATAACTTGTTGCAGTAGACCTAGCCTAAAATAAATACTAAAGGAAGTCCTTCAGGCTGAAATGGAGGGATATATAGAATAATTTGAATCCACATGAAGAAATAAAGAGGACTAGTAAGGAAAACACGTAAATATAAAAGTTAGTATAAATGGTTTTTTAATGCAACTCTTTTTATCTTCTGTCTGATATAAAGCAATAATTGCTACCTTTGTTGATAGATACAAAATGCAGAAACACAGAATTTGCAAGATAATAGTACCAAGAATGAGAGAGGAAATGGAGCTCTATAGAAGCAAAGTTTTTATTAATATATCCTATTGTAATTCAAGTGATATTAACCCAAGCTAGAATGTCTTAAATTAAGATGTTAATTATAATCCCTGGGCTAAGAAAGTAGTTAAAAACCATATAGTAAAAGAAATAAAAATGGAATTTAAAATGGTACACTTGAAAATATCTATTTAAAACAAAAGAAGGCAGCAATGGAGGAATAGAAGAACAAAAAAGGTCTAAGGCATACAAAACCATCAAAAAATGGAAGACATAAAGCTCACCTTATCAGTAATTATATTAAATATAAATGGATTTAACACTCCAAATAAAAGGTAGAGATTGGCAGAATGCATTTTTAAAATAACATGATCCAACTATATGCTGCCTACAGGAGACACTTTAGATTAAAAAGTATAAGTAGATTGGAGGTAAAAGGATGCAAAAGATATGCTATGCCAACTGTCACCAAAAGAGACTTGGAGTTGCTAGACTAATATCAGAAAAAAGATACTTTAAGATAAGAATACCTTTTTTATTGAGGAACAAAAAGGACATTTTACAATGTTAAAAGGATTGATTTATCAGAAGTTGTAACAATTAAAACATATTCACATAACAACAGAGTGCAAGAATACACAAAATTTAAAATGACACAATTGAAGGGTGAAACAGACAATTCACTGGTAATTGTTGGATGTTTCAGTCTTCTATTTTCAATATTGGATATAACTAGACAGAAGATTGACAAGGAAATAGAAAACTTGACATTATGAACCAACCAGATGTAGCAGACATCTATAGCACACTCACCCCAACAACAAAATCCACATTATTTTCAGGTGCGCATGGAACATTCTCTAGCATAGGCCATATGTTAAGCCATACAACAAGTCTCAATAAATGTAAAAGGCTTGGTTGGAATCACACAAAATGTGTTCTCCAACTACAATGAAATGAAATTAGAAACTGATAATACAAGGAAAATTGAAAAATCAAAATATGTGGAAATTTAACAACACATTTCTAAGTAATCAAGGGTTCCACCTAAGTAAGCATGGGATTAGTCAGTGTTAGTCCTATTGATGATTGTCAGTGATGAGCCTGAAGGCAAGAGCTGGTGTTAGGCAGGGCCTAGGAAGTGCTGCTGTGTTCAATTTTCAAATACTTCTTAGATCTGTTTTTGTAAACAAACAAACAAACAAACAAACCTTTAATGGTGTCCCAGATAAAGTCTCAATCCCATTATAATCCAACCTATGAATCTGTTGATCCATTACTCATTGTAACCTAACTCAACTGCCCAGCCAGGTAGATCCCTCAAAGTCTCATAACGCAGAATGTGCCTTCCCATCCTCTGTGCCTAGGCTATGCTTTTTTCTTTTTTATGTTTTCATTTTGAGTGCCTGCTCTCATGTCTCTCTGTTTTCAAAACAATATGATATCACATGTATGTAATGTTTTACAAACTATAAAGCGATATATAAATATTAACTATATTTACTAGAATCCACACCCTGCAAGAACTAGTTTTTGTCCCCCTCCTTCCAGGAAAACTTACTAAACCCCTATAACCCGCAGTGATTGCCTTTTTCTTTTCTATATTTTCTGCCTGCTTACCTTCCTTCAACCATTCTGAATTTTGTGTTAATCATTTCTTGGTTTTGTCACAGTATTTATTACAAGCTGTTTTACTTCGCCTGTTTTTTTAACTTCGCTTAAAAGCAGTCATAACATATTCAGGCTTCTGTACTTTGTTCTTTCTTCTTTTCACAGGGTGCTGTTAGTTAATTTCAGTAGGTATTATACACATACTGCAAAAAAATCAAAACAATACAAAACAATACACAATAAACTAAAAATCCCTGCTTCCTCCCATATTGCTGCCACTCTACGGACCCCTTTATTTTCTCCCCATAGATAATCACTCATTAATTTATTTTGAATCTTTCCAATATGAGCAAATACAATTATATTTTTATGTTTCTCGATTTTTGATTTTTTAAAAATAAACATCTTGGCTGGGCGTGGTGGCTCATGCTTGTAATCCCAGCACTTTGAGAGGCCAAGGCGGGCAGATTATGAGGTCAGGAGTTTGAGACCAGCCTGGCCAACACAGTGAAACTCCGTCTCAACTAAAAACACAAAAATTAGCCAGGTGTGGTGGCGGGCACCTGTAATCCCAGCTACTCAGGAGGCTGAGGCAGGAGAATCACTTGAACCTGGGAAACAGAGGTTGCAGTGAGCCGAGATCGCACCATTGCACTCCAGCCTGGGTGACAGGGCGAGACTCTGTCTCAAAACAAACAAAAAAAACAAATAAACAAACAAAAACACATCTTATCACATATAGATCTTTCCACATCCTTAACGCAAAGCACTTTCTCATTCTTTTTTATAACTACATAACATTCCATAACGTACATCTACTATAGTTTCTATACCAGTCCTCTATTAATGGACATGACTATTCTCTAATATTTTACTAATACAATGTGCAGATCGTAACATACGTCATTTCTTATGTGTGCATGTGTTTCTGTAGGATAAATCTCTGTGAGTGGGACTCCTGGGTCAAAGGTGAGATACATTTGTAATGTTGATAGACATTGCCAAATTATACTTCATAAAGAATATACTATTTTGTACTCATACCAATGATATACGGGTGCCTCTTTCCCTTCAGCATCACTAAACTTAATTTTTGCTAATTTAATAGCAAATGCATCTGATTGTAGTTTAATTTAAATTCTCTTATTACGAAAGAAGTTGTGTATTTTTTCTTATGTTTATAATTCATTTGACTTTTCTGTGAACTGGTTTTACAGTCCTTTGCACATTCTTCTCTTAGATTATTGATACTTTAAAAAATAAATTCCTAGCATATTAATTCTGCATAATTATTTTCCCCTCTGGTTTGCCATTTGTCTTCTGACTTTGCTTATTATGGTTTTGTCACAAAAAAGATTGCTTAATGTAATCAGTTTTGTCAGTTTTAAAACAACTTCTGCATTTTGAATCAAAGTTAGAATGGAGTCTCCTAACATAATTTTATAAAGAAGTTCTCTTCTGTTCTCTTTTCTAGTACTTAATAATTTCATTCAAACATTTGAGTTTATATTGCTCTATGGTATAAGGAATAGATCTAACTGTATCTTTTCTAAGTGGAATTGCCTGATTGCCCCAAACCAATATTGTATATAAGGTTCAATGTCAATGCATATAACTCTAGTTAATTCATTTTAAATGTTGAATTCCAAAGTGTGAATATAAATAATGTCTTTATCTTCTCTACCAATAATGAGTATTTTAATTTCTTCCAGTGTTTTGCCATTATGAATAGATCTGTTGCAAACATACATGTCTTATTTTTTAAGTCTGCAGCACTTACTCTCACTTATACCTTGCATTAATTTAATAACTGAGTTGCTATTTAACTATTTCCTACCATTTTATCATTCTTTTTTTAACTAGGATTTAATGAAAGGTCATCTTACATCTTTGGACTACATGCCATATTGACTAGAAGAGGAATAAGCTCCCAGTGGGAAATGAATTGAATTGAGGTGAATTAACTTGAATAGAATTAGTAGCCTGCTGTGGGCAGAGAAATGTAATATAAAATTAATTATTTCCTAATAATTCACCAAAACCAGAAAAAATGGGATGAAGTAAATTGTGCACATATTTTCACCATATTATTTTTTAAGATTACAGACAGATTAAATCTTAACCAGTAGCAAAGAAACCAATTAATTAATTCATCTGCCTTTGATACCTATAATTTCTCATGTGTATAGGAACACTGATGCAGTTTCTGTGACCTATCAAAAGCAGATGAAATATGACGGAAAATTTGTTGCACAATTTACTTTTCACTGATCCAAAAAGAACGTGTTGTCCTTATTTGGCATATTTTTCACATCGTTATTTTGACTAATCTATTTGTTTAAATGATAGGCGTCTTGAAGTTACTACATCCTGTTATGGTAGAAGCAAACGTTATGTCTTTCAGAATGCGTTCCAGGCTAGGTTTCTATCCAGGGATTAAAAGCCTGAGTTTTAAGTGAACAAAATCTACATCTCTTTCAGAACTATAATCGATTTTCCTGCTTACCCAGCTATCACAGCAAGTGCTATACTAAAATAGTCACCAATAGGCTTGTGCTATCCCTTTTTAGGGATGATTCAACTTATGAAAAATAAATTAGTAGCTTTTGTTCACACTGAGGCTTACCAGAGACTCATATTTATATTACAGTTAAGAGGCAATCTGACAATGACAACATTTCCATTAACCATAACATACTGAGCTCTTGGGAAATGGTACACCCAAGGGAAAGCAGTTTTAAAAATGAGATCTTGTGTAAATGTTTAAAGAAAATGTATTAAATGATAATTTAATAGAATTTTTTATTATTAAGTAAAATTATTTAGTAGTAATAACCCATTAAGACAACATGTTGTGTTGTAATTTATACAGAATTTGTTTAAATTTGCATGGTGCTTATGGTCCTTTGATAATACAATGTTTCCACTGCTATTTTGATTGCTGAGTAACACTTTGAAAAGCCCTTACTGCTTATTCCTAAAAGGTAATCTTTCTAATCATTCTACCCAGGCAGCATGCTGCCATAGAGAATCATTCCACAAATACCACTCAGTACTCACTGTGTTTGCCCACAAGGAATTATTTGTTTTAAAAATGATGTGAAATTCTCCATTCTGAGACACATAGGAATTCCTAGCCAATTACCTCAATAAACTCCAATGCTATGATGCCTCACATTTCTATTTCACAATCCCATCTTTTATTCAGATTTTCTTGGTTTGCTGAGGAAAAGAGCAAGCATATGTCTAACATTATTGTTAATACTTAACATTCATTCATGAGAAAAACAGTCTATATCTTTCCTTTCTGCTTTTTACATCATTTCTAAATTTATTCAACAATTTAAAAGGGATTATTCTCCGCTCTGGATTTCTGCTTAAAATAAATCTTACTGTAATTTGGTGGAATAGTATGGAGTTTTTTTCAATTAAAAAAAAAATGTTTCTAGAGTAGAAAATGAGTTTTTTGTACCAGCATTTGCCTTAAGATTATAAAGGGCAGCAGCGGGTAATGATACCTCATGACTCTTTAGTTTAATGAGAAGAGAAAACTCAGTTGATCACAGATCATTCCCAGGGTTTTTCAAACCTCAGTTTGTAAAGACCAGGCCTCTTTTGTCTGGTTATGGAAGATGTGACCTGGAACTGTCTGTAGCTATGTTCCCTATGACATGGAAAAACTCTTCTAAGAGAATGAATCTGGAGTGCTGCAAGAAACAGAGAAAGAGAGTATTCTAATGGTGTTCAAATCTCTTTTTAGTGATCCTTAAAGGTAGTTCCAACTACCCTTCTCTCACTGTTACATAAAGCCAATAAAACCCCAACTGGCTTAAACTAGTTCAAATTATGTCCCTGTCATATGCAACTAGATAACAGCAAGACATTTAGGTATTATACCTAAAAGTGGGGTTTTACAAAGTAAAAACCATAAAATGTGGTTCTATTCGAGGTGGGAGACCATGAGGAGATAGCAATCCTTTGAAAATGGTATCAAGGGAGTTGGTTAAATCTGTTTCCAGTTTTCTCTTAGGACATAGGCCATATACACAAAAGCTGTTACTGAAGAGGATTTCATAGCAAATGTCAGGGTATTGGAGGGTGTTGGTGAACTTTTGCCACCTTCAATAAATTACAGGAAAGAAACAAGCTAGGATCTTTTTTTCTGATTCATCAGACAGAATAAAAAGTTCATTAGTATGGATCAGCAATTTTTTAAGAGAAACGCTGGCTGTGGCCAGAAATTCAAGTTAGCAAAAGTCAAAAAAATCATGGGTCCTGCTGAGGTACAAAAACTGAACGTGTTGTCCTATATCAACCAGAGTGTATTATTAGAGTAGTGTTTTTCAGGAGTCAGAGAAAATGGGGGAGGTTTAATCTCCCATGATACATCAAGTTACAGTCATGTATCCCTTAACAACAGGGATATTTTGAGAAACGTATTGTTAGGTGATTTCATCTGTGTGTGAACATCACAGAGTGTACTTACCCAAACCCAAATGAGATAGCCACTGCACAACTAGGCAATATGGCACAGCCTATTGTTCCTAGGCTACTAACCAGTACAGCATGTTACTGTACTGAATACTGAAGGCAATTGTGACACAATGTTATTTGTGTATCTAAATATATCTCAACATAGAAAAGGTAGAGTAAAAATACATATAAAAGATTTAAAATGCGTGTCTGTATAGGGCACTTACTATGAATGGAGCTTGCAGGACTGGAAGTTGCTCTGGGTGAGTGAGTGAGTGAGTGGTGAATGAAGATGAGGGCCTAGGACAATATTGCACACCACTGTAGACTTTATAAACACTGTACACTTAGGCTACAATACATTTAAAGTAGCTTTATTTCTTCAATAATAAATTAGCCTTGACTTGCTGTGACATTTTTACTTCATAATTGTTTAAACTTTTAAAGATACTTTTTAACTCTTTTGTAATAGCACTTAGCTTAAAATGCAAATACATTGTGCAGCTGTACAAAAATATTTTCTTTATTATATGTTTATTCTATAAGCTTTTTGATTTTTTCTTTTGATTTAATTTTTGATCCTTTTTAATTAAAAATTAAGATGCAAACACACACATTAGACTAGGTGTTCACAGGGTCTGGTTCATCAATATCACCACCTTCCTTCTCCACATCTTGTCCCACTGAAAGGTTTTCAGAGAAAATAACATGCATGGAGCTTCTATCTCCTATGATAGCAATGCCTTCTTCTGGAATACCTCCTGAAGCACCTGCCTGAGGTTGTTTTACAGTTAATTTTTTTCATAAGTATGAGTACACACAAAAATAATAAAATGTTAGTATTATAAATACCTAAACCAGTAACATAGTCATTTATTATCGTTGTCAAGTATTATATTCTGTGCATAACTGTATGGCTATAATTTTCTATAACTGGCAGCACAATGGGTTTGTTTTGGCAGCATAACTACAAACACATGCATTATGTGTTGTACTATAACATTATAATGGCTACAGTGTCACTTGGCTATACAAATTTTCAGCTCCATTACAATTTTATGGGACCACCACCTTATGGGCAGTCATTGACTGAAACATCATTATTTGGTGCATGACTGTGTCTTCTATGCACTTCCTGCCTAAATCCTCTAAAACTCTAATTTCAAAGCACAGAAACCTGGAATCAATCCCCATACAAGATAAAACTTTCTATCATCTCTGGCCATCTTAGACAGTGACCTCAATTTAAATAGGCCTTTAAATTGAGGATAGAAGAAATAGACAGAGGCTTAAACCTGTTGCTTAGAGATTAAAAATTAGGGTTACAGGCTAGAGATACAAATATTTTACTCAGTAAGTGTAGCAAATTGTATCTTCTAAAGTTAGACACAAAAATATTTCCCATACCACATTCTTACTATGTAATATGGATACTCTAACTATTGCATAATGTGATCTATGTCCCCTGAATCCTGAATGGACCTTTATGACTGCCTCAACCAAGAGAGTTTAGTGAAAGTGATACCATAGACTTATGAGGCTAGTTCAGAAAAATGCCATATACTTCCAGCTCTCTCTCCTAGAATACGCAGTCCCAGAACCCAGCTATCAGACTGCCAGCAACTGGCCCATGAAGAAAAAACACAAGCTGAGGGCATGTAGAGACTCTCACTGATAGTCCTAGTCAACAGCCAGTATCAACCAGATATATAAAGAGAGCTCTAGATGATTCTGGCCCCCAGCTAGATGACTGAGTCATCACCAGCCTTCAACACTTCCAGCTGAAGCCCCATACACCATGGAAAAAGACTGTCTTACCGTGCTCTGTTCTAATTCCTGGCCCATACACTTTTTAAGCCTACTAAAATGACTGTGTTACACCACTAACTTTGGAATGGTTTGTCACAAAGCAATAAATACTACAACAGCCTTTGGGTACTAGTAGTGGAGAGCTGCCAAAAAGAAAATCTGAAACATGTGGCATTGGTTATAGACAGAAGAGAGCAGAAACTCCAAGTGCCTTGCGATAACTATTTGAAAGTTTATCAAGCTTGTCCAACCCACAGCCCGCAGGCCACATGCAGCCCAGGACGGCTTTGAATGCAGCCCAACACAAATTTGTAAACTTTCTTAAAACATTATGACTTTTTTTTGCCTTTTTTTTTTTTTTTTTTTTTTTTTAATTTTGGCTCATCAACTATCATTAGTGTTAGTGTGTTTTATGTGTGGCCCAAGATGATTCTTCTTCTGCTGTGGCCCAGGGAAGCCAAAAGATTGGACACCCCTGCCTCTTAAATGGTTTCTAAGAGACAGTTAGCTAAAGCTAAAGGCCTCAAGGAGGCTGTCAGTGAGGGCTTAAAAGAAAGATATGGTGAATGTTACCAGGAACTGGAGGAAGGGAAGCAATTGGTATGTGCTGGCAGAAAGTTTGCCAAGATTGTTTTCTGCGATAACATAGAAAATAGAAAAAGTAACTAAAATTTGATGATTGCAGAATATTAAAAGGGCACCTATGACAAAATTTGACAGGAGAGAAGAACTAAAGAATGCACTATTAAACAAAAAAGACTGTTAATTCCTGAGTTCTAAAGTAAAGCTGCGTCTCATACCCAGGATTTCCATATGGAAAATAATTTTTTAAATTAAGAAATAACTTCTGGGCAAAGATCAAGTCCAGTGTGGTGATTAAGCGTCTTTGTGAAGACTTTAGAAATACATAACATAGTGACTGATTTATAACCTTTCAGAGAGACAGAAGGCCTCCTAGGTATCTTCGAGTGGACCACATAGATATTACACATTAAAAAGAAAAGGTTTCTAAGAATACTAAATGTGTTATCCAATGAAAGTTTCGCAGTTTGAGCTCAAGATAGGGAAAGAATAATCGCAAAGAGATTTGTAGGTGTAGCTTTGACCTAATAGAATGTATTATAAGTTGATACATAAGAAACTCACAAGATTTTTTTAAGTAATTGTAACAGCACAGACTCAACAGGCAGAGTCAGTACAGCTCCATCGAACAGGCAGTTCCTCTGAACTCCCAAGTTTGCAAGCTGGAAGCTGGTTAAAAGAATGACTCAGGTGTAAACATGGAGAATTTTTGGTGGAAAAAGAAGATGACTGACTCAGATATCAGAATGAAGAGCCCAGAAGGTGAAAACAAGATCCATGAAAAACAATCTTTAAAGAGCAAGAATAAACCCTAGTCAAGAAAGTGACAACACATCCCTGGCTGGATTTCAGAACTGCTGTGGAACAGTGACTGTTAGGTGCTTCCTGTTTTACCTGTATTTGAAGGGATTTTGTATAGCAGATATTCTAGGACTATCTCAGTATACGCTGAGTGTGTGTGAAGAATGGATAACTTGTCCCTTTAATTCAGAGCTTTTCAGATCAAGAGGAATGGTACTCAAGCAGCTATACTAATTAACCACACCTGAGGAGCACTGTCCACACCTAGACTTGATTCAGACGACAGGTACTAGACTGAGCTGTGGAGACTTGAAGATCTTAAAGGATGAAATCATTCTATTAGGCAGATGGAAAGAATGTGAGCTTTTGTGTTCACAGGGCAGATGGCAAAAGAGTATATTTTCCGAAGAAGATTGCAACCGTATCTCCCATTCCACATACTCTTCTTTTTCTTTTTCTTTTTTTTTTTTTTTTTTGAGACGGAGTCTCACTCTGTCGCCCAGGCTGGAGTGTGCAGTGGTGCAATCTTGGCTCACTGCAAGCTCTGCCTCCCTGGTTCACGCCATTCTCCTGCCTCAGCCTCCCGGGTAGTTGGGACTACAGGCCCGCCACCATGCCCGGCTAATTTTTTTTTGTATTTTTTAGTAGAGACGGGGTTTCACCGTGTTAGCCAGGATGGTTTCGATCTCCTGACCTCGTGATCCGCCCGTCTCGGCCTCCCAAAGTGCTGGGATTACAGGCGTGAGCCACCGCGCCCGGCCTCCATGTACTCTTCTTAAATAACGAATACTACATGGCTTTCAAAGTCATGAAATGTCATGAACTCTACTTTACTCTTTTGGAACATTTTCCTTTGAAACCCAGTCACCATTCATAAAGACACCAAAGCAACTCACAGAAGCCTAGCTGGAGAGGAAATGATGCCCCAGCTGACAGCCAGCCAGCACTAACTTGCCAATGAATTGCCCTATTTGGGCCATCTCAGCTGATGTTGTATTCAGCAGAGAAAAGATATCCTTACCTTTCCTGCCCAAACTGCAGATTTTTGAGCAAAATTAATGATTAGGGTTTTTTTTTTAATCAACTGAGTTTTGAGGTATTTCTTTAACACAACAACAGATGATCCATTTCTGGCCTCATGTATAGCAGTGGTTCTCAACTGAGGATGAGTTTGCTCTCCAGAAGACATTTGGCAATGTCTGGAGGTATTTTTGGTTGTCATAACTGGAGTGGGATGCCAGTGGCCTTTGGTGAGTTGAGGCCCAGAATGCTATTGTACATTCTACAATACACAGGACAGCTCCCCACAACAAAGATTATCTGGTCCAAAATATCATTAGTATCATGGTTGAGGAATACTTACTTAAAGGTTCCCTTGAATAAAAATGGCAGGCAAATGTTAAGTAAATCTCAAGCCTGGCAAAAGTAGCCTATATCTCATTGTATTATGGCATCCCCCAAATCCCAAATACCCAAAGGACAGGACAGGATAGGACAGTTGTTAGGATAGGACTACTCTCCAGAAGCAAAATTTCAAATGCCTCTCTGGAAGGTCATCACAGGGGACAATGGATAAAGAAGGGCATCTCAGTAGTAAGAATTCAGTGCATCCAAAATGGAAGACCAAGAACCTAACTCCACCCCTAGGAAAGTTAGCTCTTATTTTCTCAGTTCTGCCTGATATAATATTTGCTGTGAAACAGTGTGGAACAGAACAGATTGCTTTTGGTTTTTTTCCAAGAAGTTTTACTGTTGCTACCTTGCTTTTGTTTCCCCAAACAGAAGCAAGTTTATTTGTAGTGGGTTAAATAATGTCCCCCCAAAAATTCATATATGCCCAGAACTTCAGAATGTGACTTTATTTGCAAATAGGGTCTTTGCAGATATAATTAGTTAAGAGGTCATATTGAACTCGGGTGGGCCCTAAATCCAATGACTAGTGTTTTTATAAGAGAAAGGAGAGGGAGAGTCAGACACAGTCACAGACAAACATACAGAGAAGATGGTCATGTGAAGAACAAGGCAAAATTGGAGTATTGCAGCTACCCCAGTTGAGAACCACTGCTTTGCATGATGCTAGAAATGGATTGTCTGTTGTTGTGTAACAAAATACCTCAAAACTTAGTAGATTTAAACAACCAAAACTATTAATTTTGCTCATAAATCTACAGGTTAGGCAGGAAAGGCGGCAAGGATACTTTGTCTCTGCTGCATACAGCATCAGCTGAAATGGCCCAGCTGGGACCCTTCCGTGGCAAGGTGGTGCGGGCTGTCAGCTGGAGCATCAGTTCCTCTCTAGCTAGGCTTCTAGACTGGGTTTCAAAAGAAAATGTCCAAGCAGGAAAGTGGGTGACTGGGTTTCAAAAGAAAATGCCCAAGCAGGAAAGGCAAACCAAGGAATGCCAAGGATTTCCAGCAAACACTAGAAGCTAGGAAGAGGCCAAGAGAGAATTCTTTCCTAGAACCCTCAGAGGGAGCATGGCCCTTCTGATACCTTGATTTCAGACTTCTAGCTTCCTGAGTCATGAGAAAATAAATTTCTGTTATTTTAAGCCGTCTCGTTTGTAGTAATTTGTTATGGCAGCCCTTGTAAACTGATACACCCACTTTACATTGTTTAAGTTGGCTGTTGGTTATGTTTATCATTTAGCTCATTCGAACAGAATCATGATAAGCCACATATAGACCTGATTGAGACTAATTTGTATCATCCAGATATCCTGGATTTAGAGTTAGATGCAATTGTTATCTTTGAGATGTGAAGAGTTAAATTTTTGTTTATACATGAAACAGATGTATTTTGGCAAAGCTGGGGGTGCATATGAATGAAGAAAAGGCATGTTGCTGTATCAAGAACACAAGGAATAGATGTAACTGGGAATTATTATTCTTTTCTGTTTAGAGCAGAGACCCCCCATTAGCTCTCTGGGATTCCTTATTCTGTGAAGTTTGGTGAGTACGCAAGAAATCTTGTCTATTTGCTCCATCTCAATCATAAGCCCCTCCTGTCCCCATTAGTAACCATTTTCCTTATATTTTAGCCAATTACTTCCTGCATTTTTAAAGAATTTCATTATTCAATCATGTATCCCTAGACACTATGGTTTAATTTTATCCTTGCCTATTTTTAAATAATTGATATGTCTTTTTAAGTCTCCTAATCTATAGGTACTCCTTTCATCCCCTTCTTTTCCTTACAATTTTCTATTGAAGAACCAAGATGATTTGATCTGTAGAGTTTCCTGCAGTCTGGATTTTGCTGATTTGGTGTTCTTGGAGTAGTTCAATATGTTCTTCTGTCTATGGCATTTCCTGCCAATTGGCAGCTGGATACAGAGACTGGACCAAGTTCAGGTGTTATCCCTTTGGTAGACCTATGGGAGGTGTTTGATACATAATGTCAGATTGTGTCTCTTTTTATGATGGCAGCAGTCAGCGATACTGATTTTACTCATTGTTTTGAAATGGTGATATTCTAATTCTATCATTTTTTAATGCATTAATTGGAGTACTTTCTATAAAGAGGTACATTCTACTATTTGGTTATCCAGTGGTACAGTTCATATTGAAAAGACACAATAAATCCTTGATTCTTTCTCTTTACTTACTAATTCTTTAGATCATTGAATGCTTCCCTATTATTCTTCAAAGATGCCTGGTTTTTAAAATATTATTATGAATTTATAGATATTTGATGGGTTTTAATTTACTGTAATTGTTATCATTATTGAAGCTCAAGTTGACCCATTTTTGGCTAGCAAGAGACTCTTCAAGCTGGCTTAACTTCTTTTGACATGATCCCAGTAGTTTTTCATACCCTCCTTGCTCGCTTCTATGACAACATGTTTTACGCTTAACTTACACATTTTCTGCTTTAGACCTGGAATCAGTCATTTTCCATGAAGTTCTAGGTTCCTTTCAGTGAAAATTTTGTTTCAAGATCACAATCTGGGTTCTAGAGATATTCTTTGCTACTAAGTTAGTCATTGTAGTCCTTCTCTGTGGAAAAAGCTAGTAAATAGAGAGAAAGTCAAATTCAAAACTATTATAGTTTAAGGAGTTTAGATTAACTTCTTTCTTATACACCTCAAATCCTGGTTGTCAAGATTACAGGGGATGATAAAATTAGACTATCCCCTGATTACTCATTTGTCTTACTTCCTGTTATATGCATAGCAGCAGATTATGCTAATATTACCACCAATACGAATATTGAAAGTCTGTTAAAATTTTTATATGCTTTCCTCCCATTTTATTTTTATTATATCTACATTGTCAGATCATATGGTTAATATACATTACACTCTCTCCTTTTTGTTCCTCATCTAGTTTTTGTTCTATAGGAGTCATCTATAGAGTTAACACTCACCTCCTTATTTCAATATCTCTCCAGTAACTTTGGTTGTCTGAAGCTCATTCTCTATAGATTCCTCATAAAGGGCTGATGGGATCAATATTTCTTGAGTTCTCGCATGTTGATAAAAGTTTGTCTGTGTCCTTTACACTTGAAAGTCACTTCATATAAAATCATTGGCTCACAGCATCTTTCCTAAATATCTTGCTTCTCCATTTTTTTCTGAGCTAAAGGATTACTATGTCAGATGATAATATAATTTTCTTTCTAAGTTACATACATTTTAAAAAATCTAAAAACCCAAAGGATTTTTCCCCCATTCTTGAAAGTCCAGTAATTTTACTAGGTTATGCTTTGGTATTGATTTTTCTGAGTTGATAGTCTTAGGCATGTACAGCAATCGTTCAATATCTAGTTTTAAATTTTTTTTTAATTCAAGAAAGACTTCTTTAATTATAGTATGTAGTTTTTGTTTTGTTCCTTTGGTTTGGTTTTCTTCTTCAGGGATTCCTATTATCCTTGTGTTTCACATTTTTAGTCTGTTTTCAATACTTGTTACTTTCTCTAGACTATTTCTTTTTCAAATATTCTTCTTCTGTTTTACCTTCTATTGGTCTTAGCCATTATTAGTTTTTTGCTCTTTTATTCTTTTACTTTAGTCTTCATTTTGTTAATATTGTTTTCTTAATTTCTAATTTTTTCCTAAGTTCTCTCACCTCACTTCTGAGTTTTTTAAATTCCGATTTGTGTGATCCTTTACATATATTATCTTGTTAATGCCTTTTAGCTTGTTTTCAAATAATAGCTTATAGTTTTGTTTTGTGGACACATTTTTCTGATGCTCTTTCACTATCTGTAATGATGTTATGCTGCTCCTTTTTTCTCTTTTTTTGTTATGACAACTTTGTATGGAATTTTATCTTGATAATTTACTGTTGCTCATTTTCATGTGGTATTAGCTTTCCTGAACTTTTATAATAAGGCAAAGTTCAGGAAATCTTGCCCAACTCTAGAGAGCTCCATCTTTCTTTGTTTTTTATTTTATTTTATTTATGTATTTATTTATTTATTTGAGAAGGAGTTTTGCTCTTGTTGCCCAGGCTGGAGTACAATGGCGCAATTTTGGCTCACTGCAGTCTCTGCCTCCTGGGTTCAAACGATTCACCTGTCTCAGACTTTTGCGTAGCTGGGATAGTAGGCATGTACCACCATGCCTGGCTAATTTTGTATTTTGAGTAGAGACAGGGTTTCACCACGTTGGTCAGACTGGCCTTGAGCTCCTGACCTCAGGTTACCTGCCTGCCTCGGCCTCCCAAAGTGTTGGGATTACAGGCATGAGCCACCGCGCCTCACCTCTTTGTTTTTATAAAGTGCTACAAATAAAAATAAATTAAAAATACAGCAGTACTTTTGAGATTTCCTGACACTGCTCCCCTCTCTGGCTGTGGAACATTTGAAACGTGGTCAGTGTGACTGAGAAGCCAAATTTTAAATTTTAATTAATTTTAGCTAATTAAAACTTAAATAAAATTAATTAAAATTGAAATAACCACACGCAGTTAGTGGCTACCAAATTGGATGGCGCCCCTCTAGGCTTCTTTCCATTGCCTCTACGGCCCCATCCTGCTCAATTTTTATTTCTCTCTAAGCAATTTCTGATTGTGGAAACTCGTCCTAGAAGAGAGTCCTGGAGGGTCAGCTTTGACATAGCACAAGGGCTAGATGCCTTCATTCCCTCCCTTCAATCCTTTTTACTTTTCCAGCTGCTATTATAAAATTGGCCTGAAATGCTTTACAATAAATAACTGGAGGAGAGCAATCTAGTTCTTCCATCCATCAGACACCACCCCACTGTTTTCTTCCCTCCTTAAAACATAATCGTTTATGCATATATGTCTTGTGACTTTCGGTGGTTTGCCGTCATCTGTTGTGTTTTGGGGTTTATGAAGATACCTTATTACCGAGTTTTTTCTGAAGTTTGTCCCTGGGCATTTGGTTTTGCTAATTAGTGGATCTGGTTTTTGTTTGTTTGTTTCTTAATGTAGGCTTTTGTAGAGACTGAAAATTACACTGCCACTGCTCTGTCCCCCTAAAATGCTTGAAATAATATATTTTTAAATAAGGTTTTTTCTTTTAAAATAGTCATACTAATCATGGAATATTTTGAAAAGGAGGAAAGAAATCCCCATGGACCCACCAATCAAAGGCAAACTGCTGGTGACATTTTAGTGTATTTGCCTCATGTTCTTTTTCTATGCATGGTATATTTTTGTATAGCTGTGAGCATACTGTATATACAATTCCATATTATATTCTGTTCCTCTAACATTATAATTGTTTTCCATTACAAACGTTCCTAAGTATCATTGATCAGTAACTATGCTAAATCTATCATGTGGCTCATCCATTATTTACTTAGCCAATCCCCAATTTTTGGTCAATTAAAAACGTTATGGGATATTAATTTGCTCTAAGCTACATTGACACCTATTTTCTTTAAAAAAAACCAAAAAATACCCCTAGAGAACAACCTGTAATCTTATACAAGCTGCTAATGAGGAATAATAGGTGTGTCAGACTCACAAAGGCGTTCCTATGACAGGTGTTAATAACTGATTAACATATCTAAAGAGACCTCTTGGGATCACATTAATAATTGATGAGACAGGTGTATCATTTTACTCGTGAAATTTTTACCTCATCTAGCATAGAAAAGTTTTCAATAATTATTTTCCCTGGCATATGTAGTGTTTACTCTGTGTGTGTATTTATGTGTGCATATGTATATATGTTTATGTATGTGTACTTGTGTATGTAGCATCATCTGTATCTTCAGCCCGGATATTTCTTTTGTCCACCAGACTCAGATCCTATTGGCTTTGCCAAATCAATACATACGAAACAAAACCCTTATCTTTCTCAGTCAAATTTTCTTCTCCTCTTTTGTTTTTTACTTTAAGGTGTGTGTTATATCTACCAAGTTGGTGACCCAAAATAGATTTCTAAGAGATAGGAAAATAGAATCCTAATGGATTCCTTATCCTCTCCCTTTTCAAGAATCAGTCAAGTCCAATATTTTCTACCTCTTTAATATCATTGATAAATCCTTCTAACTCTCCACACTCATTCCTACTGCTTTACTTAGGCCCTCATCATATTCCTTGTGGGCTATAGCTAGAATCTCCTGATTAATTTTCCATTCCTTAGACCTGTCCCATTCATTATCCACCCCCATTCCTAGCAATAAAATAAACATCTACAACTTTTTGCCCAAGTGGGGTTTCTGTAATTTAAATAGTTTTTGAAATGTTCAGAAACATTGAGTACACCAGAACACATAGAGCAATAGACAATGGTGCCCACTTGAGGTTAGAGGGTGGGAGGAGGGTGAGGGTCAAAAAGGTACCAATTGAGTACTATGCTCACTACCTGGCTGATGAAATCATTTGTAAACCAAACCCCGGCAACATGCAATTTAATCATGTAACAAACCTGCACATGTACTCCCAAACCTATAATAAAAGTCAAGGGAAAAAAGTTCTCCAATATCGACAGAAAGAAAAATCTTCTGCTTGTACTTCCTAAGCCTCTTCCTTTGCTAATTTCCTTGTAACATCTGCAACAGAGATAGATATCCTTGGAGGCATTTGGAAAACTCTTATTACTCCCTATAAGTTTGGGCTTTAGTCTATGTGTTGTCCTTTGTGTCTCTCAACTGGCGCCAGCTTCAGCTAATTGAATCAGAAGTCTAAGCTTATCCAAGCTGGGCTATTTAAAGTCTTTCTGTTAGAGGGATTGAAATCCCAAAGTGGGTATTTTGCTTGAACTAAGGTGATGTCAACTAATGAGCTGAGACTGCCTTTATTGGTTGCCCATGTGTGCAGGAAAACAGAGTCTTCAAAGAGGAAGAGCTAAAGCTGATGGAGGCCAAGCAGCAAGATGAGAGACCACATGACTCCAGTGAAGGAGTAGATTCCTTGTTCCAGATGTTGGTAAATGCTTGGTCTAGTTGCAAATGCATCTGGCCCTGGAGTTTTGCAACATACCTCTGTATCCTTAAAATAAAATGCCACCTTTTTAAAAGTAAACTAGCTTGAGGGTTACTATTACTTGTGATATAGTTTGTATATTTGTCCCCACCCAAGTCTCATGTTGAATTGTAAGCCCTAATGCTGGAGGTGGGGCCCAATGGGAGGTGTTTGGATCATGAGTGGCTTGGGCCATCCCTTTGGTGATAAATGAGCATTCTCTCGGAGTTCACAGGGGAGCTGGTAATTTAAAATTGTGTGGCACACCTCATCCTCCTCTCCACACACATTCTCTCTCTCTTGCTCCTGCTTTTACCATGTGAAGTGCTTGCTCCCACTTTGCCTTCCGCCATGATTGTAAGCTTCCTGAGGCCTCCCCAAAAGCTGATGCAGAAGGTATGCTTCCTGTACAGCCTGTAGAACTGTGAGCTAATTAAACCTCTTTTCTTTATACATTACCCAGTCTCAGGTATTTCTGTATAGCAGTGCAAGAACAGCCTAATATAACTTGCAATCAAGGGTTTTAACTAAGACACTTACTCATCTTCCAAGACTAAGCCAAGGTTACTCTTTTCTAAAGATTTTATAAATCCCAATACCACCTTCTCCCTGACTCTCACGTGTGCTTCCCTTTACTTGTAACACTTCATTACTCTTACATGCCTGCTACTCCCATACTAATCTATAAACTGCTAAAGAACAAAGGGAATGTCTTACGTATTTTTACATCTCTCCAGTGATCGTTACAATGAAGGGTACATAAATGTTTAACACATTTCCCTCATCGGATATTATAATTTGACAGCATAGAAATTGAATTCAACCTGAATAAATATTTTGTTCTCTCTCTCTTTCTCTCCTCTGTCTCTGTGTGTGTGCATGTGTGTGTGTGCGCGCCCCTGCACACGTGCGTAAAATCTAATATTTTTATTTACTTTTCTAAGGATAACGATCTTAAGAACATTCCTTAGTATTATTCAGTATAGTATATTGATTTCCTCTCTACTTGATTCAAACAGCAGAGTTGGGCATTTATTTGGCTGATGTTTCCATAAGTTTTGTGGAAAAGTCAAGTCCAACATTGACTAAAGCACTCTGGTGGTAACAAAGTGAGATAAAATTGTAAAGTAATATCTTTCCCCACAACTTTACCAAAAATGCACTTTCCAAAGTCACCAATGATCTCCTTTTTGTTAAATCCAAAGGGCATTTGACCCTTTTCTACAATTTGACATTTGTTAACTAGTTAATTTCTTCTTCAATTTCCTTTCTTGATTTCAGGGATTTGACTCCTAATTTTTTTCTTACCCTTAATCTAGCCCTTATCTCTTTTCTGTGTTTCTCTTGCTCAGCCTTGCTCACTTGGTGTCTTTGATATTCTTCTCTTTTATTTTACTATCTCCCAGGCTCATCTGACTTCTCAGCCTTTAATTATTTATTTATGTAGGATGTGAACCCCTAAATCAGCACTCTAGTCCAGGTTTTAGGATGTATATTTGTATACTTCATTTCAATATCTCAGTCTCAAACTCAATATATTAAAAATTGGATCCTTTATGTCTACCAGCAGCGCCAAAGAAAGCACAACTGAACAAAACCCTGACTGTCATCCTATATTTTCTTTCTGAGCCATCCATAGAGGTGATCAGGATAGAAATGTGTGCCATCTTCTATTCATTCCACTATCATCAACTACATGTAGTCATCAAACCATGCCAGTTCTACCTCCTTAATAACTGTAGCTTAAAACCTGAATAACTGAACAAAAACTTGCAATTTAATTCTTTTAACACTTATCTACCTCAATTTTATTTTTATAATTTATACATAATCTATAATTACTTTTCTATAATTGGCACAGTGATAATTCCAGATAAAACTCACTGAATTTCTATTTTCATCCTTGCCAATGGTACACACACAATGTAATGCTGAGAGGGTTGGGAGGGAAGAATGGGAGAAAGGCAGAAGTTGACAGTTAAAAAAAAAATGTTTCCAGATGGTTTTCTTAGTGTCATCTCTGCAACCTCATCAAATAAGGGTCCAAAATTTATGTTACAACATTTGTTTGATGCCTTATTTAAATTGCTTTACTGGACATTTTCCATCTGTTAAGCTCTCTGAAAGAAACAAAATTGCCTTGTCATAGCTAGACCTCATGTTCCTGTACACTTATACAGAGGGCAAACTTTGCAAGGGCCCACAACTTTCAAGGTGATTTGGGAAAATGATATAGAAAAGTTTTACATCAAGTGAAAAGAAAAATGCGTAACTCATTTTGGTAATTTCAGTTTTAATTCTTAATAGGGTAAAGGAAACATGCACATTATAAATCAATGCTCTGTGTTAACAAATAATCAAGTAAGCAGAGTTGCAAGTATTGGCTAAAATGAATTTTGGATATTTTTAGCTACCAAATTTCTAGAGGCAAGGTAGACATAGATCTGGACCTGAATATCTGCATTATTGGGGAATTTTTGTTTGTTTTATATTGTTTTGTTATTTTTAAAAGTAGGTGTCAAATTATGTCACCTGCTGTCTGGGCAATGTTATTTTTTGCCATAACCACAAATTGAAGAAAATTGACCGCTCTTTTTCCTTACTCAACATGCTCTGCTTCCAGCCCCAAACATCTTTGAGAAGATGTTTAGATTCATGAGCAATGCCTCTGTCCCCAACAGGCTAAGACATTAGGCAGGTCCCTGCACCTCTGGTGTCCTCAGTTCCCCGCAAAATGAGGAAGCTAAGACTAAGTAATCTTAGGCTCCCTTCCGGACCCACCAATCTGAAGGTATTAGATGCAATTGCTCCTGAATTAGGGCATGAAATGAATTCAGCTCTGGTGCACCAATGTGATGACTGTGCGTCATCAAAGCCTGAGCACAAGATAGGCCTAGCACCATTTCACACAGCACAAAGGGCAACCCTCTACTCCCAAAGGAATGACACCTGTTTCTGAAGTGATTCACATCATGTTTACTTTTGAACAACCCAATGCTCAGGAAACAATCTAAGAATCTTCACTGACGTTAGGGATGTAAGATACGGTTTCTTGACAGTATTTGGGATTTTGCAGAAAAGCAATCGAGGAAAGGGCATCTCCACAACGCAATAGTGAATTTAGTGCCCAAGGTCCATCACAGGAATCCCTAACGATCCCTACAATCTCTCTCTTTCTCTTTTTCTTTTTTTTTTTTCTCTCTTTGCTCTGAAAATAAACTGAGAAGTTAGTTTGAAAATAAACTGAGAAGTTGGGATACCTATTCCCCTTGACCCAGATAAAAAGTCCTGGGCAAACACAGGTACAAATTGCCAAAATGGAAAAAGTTCTGCTCTATCTTCAGCTAGAGGGAGGCTGGATCCCAGCTCTTTAAAAGCGGCCCGTGGACGCCCAGAGCATCCTCTGGGGACGAGGTCAGGGTCCCCGAGCTTGCCCCGCAGGGCGCCGCCCCGGACGCGGCCCCGCCCTTCACCTTGCCAGCGCCGAGCTCGGGCCGCGAAGGTGCGTGCGGCGCTCGGTGATTGGCGGCGGCCCGGGGCTGCCCGGCTGCCATTGGCTGCCCAGCCCTCTTTGTTCCCGGGTCCCTGCCGCAGGCCGGCTGCGGCGGACTGGGCGGCGGAAGTTCGACGGCGCCGGTCGAGTGGCTGCTGGGCGGCGGCGTGGGAGTTCCGCAGGTTCCCCGTGTCCGCAGCGGAGCCGGAGGCCAGCTGAGCCCGGCCGTGGGATCCCGGACTGGAGGAGGAGGGGACCCACAGGACGCATAAACATGGACCTGGAAAACAAAGTGAAGAAGGTAGGGGGATGCTCAGGGGGGCGCTTGTGGCGGGCACTTGTGGCGGGCAGCGGCTGCTTCACCTGCGCGGGTCGAGCGGTGCGCGGCGGCCGGAGGTGCCGAGGCGGGTGGGGCTTGCGGGCCGCCTGGCGTGAGCCCGGCTCTGGGTCTGCGGTGTCCCGGGCCCAGAGACCCGGCCCCCGGGTAGAGTAGGTGCCCGCCGGCCCTGCCAGCTCCCCAAACTCGAGAGCGACAAAATTGGAAGCGCGAGCGAGGGCGGGCGCGGGGCTCTTCTCTCCCGTCTTACGGAGTCCCAGCGGTTGGAGGTGTTGGAAACTTAATACTTAAGATGTTTTAGCTCTGCCTGTGCCTCCTCAAAAGGACGAGCTTAGGGCGAGTGCGGGCGAGACCGTGACACTTCCTGGCTCAGGAAGTTCAACTTCATTAAGCCTTTGTGGTTTGGGGCTCTGCTGTGCTTTGACAGCTCTGACCTCCCTTCCAGCTGGGCTGCCTGGGGCGCTATAAAATGAGTGTTGATTTAATGCACTGCCTTCGCACCCGTGCTGGTGATAACTTCTAATGTGAATTTTTTTTTTTTTTTTTTTTGGTCATTCATTACTTGTCTACCGAAGCACTGCCTCCCTCTTAGGGAATTATCTGTCAAAGCGCGCATTCTCCCTGTTTGGCAGGGAGTCCCAAAGGGCGGTTGTCACCAGCGTCTCAGCGCAGGGAGACATTTCCAGCCTGGCTGCTGCCTCGCAGGCATTGGAACCGATGGCCTTACCTGAGCCACTCCCGGGTTATGTGGAGCCTGGTGTCGCCTGGGAGAAAAGGGTGGGGACCAGACTGTGACTCAGAAGGAATGCTGATGTCACATTCGAGTGAATTGCCCTGTGCGAAATTTCTCCTCGTTCCAGGGGATTTGCTCATATTTTACTTTGTGGTAAATTTAAGCTAGCTCTCCCTTATCGGATAGGGAAGTTTTGCAGAGAGAGGAAGGGAAAAATAAAAGTTTGTTTTTTCTCTTACTCATGGTTCCTAATATTCTTATTTTATCTTCTAAACACAAAGTTTCTGACTTGAGCATTAATTCTATTTTATGCCCAGGATTGGATTTTTGAAAATGGATAGAAAGTATTGTGTTAGGACTGCAGAGTTTTCGGTTAGGAAGCTATTGACCAATAAAAACTTGAAATGAGAAAACAGTTTTTTTCATTCCTTAGGACTGAAATTCGCAAGCACTCAAAAAGGTATCCAGGAACAGAAAAACATAAATTGTTGAGAGTAGCGTGATTGCATTCTATTCTCTTTCCATTTGGTTTCTTTCTTTTTTTCTTTTAAGTAACTGATATTTTTGGTTTGGGGGAAAAGCGGGGAAAGCATTTTTCTCGCTTAGCTTTCTGTTGATGAATACTACATTCATTTAGTTTTCAAGTGGGTAAGAGCTACTTAATTTAGTACTTGTCTAAAACTTGAGGGGTCTTGTCCTTGCTTTTAAGTATTTATTTGAAGACAACTTTGTCAAAGTAAACATATTTTGGGTTGGCCAGGAAGAACAGGTGAAGCACAGGATTTTTAGGGTAATGACCCTATTCTGTATGATACTATAAAATGGCGGATACATGTAATTATACATTAAAATCCATAGAATGTAGAACACCGAGAGTAAACCCTAATGTAAACTATGTATGTTGGGGATAATGATGTGTCAATGTGTTTCATCACTTGTGACAAATGTACAGCACTGATAACGGGATGTTGGTAGTCCGGGAGGCTGCTTGGAGATGGGGAGGCAGGGGGGAGGTACATAGGAACTTCGAATTTTCTGCTCAATTTTGCTGTGAAGCTAAAAAATGCTTTAAAAAACAAAGTCCGTTTAATAGGGGAAGAAAAATCAAAGATATTTTTGAAGCTTTTTGAGACAAGGAGTAATTCTGAGGGAAAAAAGTTCAAAGTTAAAAATTGTATGTGCTTGCAAAGGAAAAATGCAGACGTTGTTTATAAACAATTTTCTTAGAGTTTGAAAATGTGGATTATGATAAATAATGCCCTTGACATATGGTATAGTTTTCCTCCTTTATCCCCCACTTTACTTTTAAAAGTTATGTTTTCAACCAAGAATCTTAACTTCCTCTAATTCTCCTCCTCTCTGCCTTTACCACCCCAAAAAGAATTCCGTAAATTAAAGGTTTTAGAGAGAATCCCATGATACAACAAATCCCTGTTTCACTACGTTGTCTTCACTGATGATTCTTAGAACAGAATCCTCACCTGGTAAATTGGAAGCTATTAAAAAACTGCAAAGATG
Source organism: Theropithecus gelada (assembly GCF_003255815.1). Lineage (NCBI taxonomy): Eukaryota > Metazoa > Chordata > Mammalia > Primates > Cercopithecidae > Theropithecus > Theropithecus gelada. The sequence continues at coordinate 140,517,291 of NC_037670.1, forward strand.
TCCTATTTGACTCCAGTTTGTGTGGGTCCCTTAATAGATTTGATATTCTAACAAGAAGTTTCCCAGTACAAAAGTTTGGAAATCTCAGGAATGTATTTCACAATCTTGGCCATACTCTCAAAAAGAAATTTACGTTCCTTTTAGCAATTGTTTTCTAACACATCCAAAGAAGGAAATATTACAAGACTATCTGATTTACCAGCACAGTCTTCTCACCCTATTTTGGTACCTAGTTTTCAAGTCGCCTTTCTTTTTGACTCAGTTATACAAGAAAATTAATAGTTTGAATGTACCTTGAGAAAAGGCAGATTAAAAGTTGGAACAAAGACACAACCATTTAAATACAACTAATATGACTTCTGTTTTAAGATGTGTGACATTTTTTCCTTCCAAAACTTTTACATTGTTGATTTCATGAAGAATTTCTTCCAGACAGATGAAAAGCATTATTTTTCCACATTAACATTTCATGTAAAAAGAACTAAAGAGGATTGTCTTTATTAAGCAGTGATTGAGATAGATGATACTGTTATAAAATTCTTGGCTTGTAAAAGGAAAGCTCATCCACATCAGTTGTACAGATTGGGATTAATTACCAGTTAAAACCCACCATCACAAAGACAAAGGGTTTTTATAATTAGATTTTGCTATATTTTGTTTTGTTTGAAGTAAGCGAGCTGTTGCTAGGATGTGAGAGCTGGTTTGGTTATACAAAGTTTTTGTTTTAATAATATTTTAGAACAGAATTTGATTCTGTGTCCTTGCCCTGTCTTCTGAGTTCACATCTAGACCTCTTTCTTATTGTTTAAGTCTCTTGTTAATTGGCTTTGTGTCAGTATGGTCCATGTCTGCTTGGGAAAAACAGTGGACTTTGAGAAGGAGAAACAGTCTCATTTTGCGATAAATGGTAAATCATGGCCAACAGCCAGCTGTTTTCCTCTTTCCTTTCTGTGCTACTCTCCCATGAGAATTACTTTTTTCAATTAAGAACATACCAACAGAGAAAGAGAACTTCAGTAGTTTCCCTTTTACTGCCTGGAATTGCTGCAGGGCTTTATTTTACCGTGTTCATTTTTTGTCTCCTCTCTAACGCCTTTATTTTGATTAATCCTAATATTTTGCATACTTTTCTTAAGACTCTTATTTCTTTAATTTTACTTTTTTAAAATGTGGTGCATTTTAAAGATCACGTGTTACTAAAAATCCCCTTTCTCTGTATCCAAACTGGTTTTCAAAACCTTTGTCATTAGCCAAAAAAGCATAGTGAAACCAAGTGAATACTATTGGAAAAAGGACTGAACTACAGAGATGATTTCCATTGGAAATTAGAATGAGTTATTTGCCTGAGGTGGCCCCTGGTTGAAGTGGAAAAGGCAATATATGGTGACCTGGATGCTCAAATCTACAGTTGGATTCAAGACTTGAAGCCCCTCTTGCTGCAAGAATCATTGGCAAGGCTAAGGGTAAAGGTAGGGCAGGACACATCCAGGGCTTTGCTTTAGAGGTGTTCTGCCTCTCAGAGCAAGTGCAGAAGAAAATGAATGGTCCTTGGCTGGGCTTTTATAAAACTATTCTCACCCGTGGTGTGATTCATTACATTGGTAGAATATGAAAAGTCCCTTTCTCTTAATTGTCCTGAATATTGGTTGGAGAAAAAACTATAGTAGGTTTTCTATTGATTCTGTTCCTTTATGCTGCCCTATGAAGTAGAAATAGGAATTTATATGTCTACTGGCTATTACATACTGTGTTCCATCAACTCACACCATGACTTTGCTTGTGCATGCCCATACTCCATCCATAGTTCTAAATTTTTTCCATCCTTCAAGGACCAACCCCTCACGCTGCACACTCCTCTAGGAAATCTTTCTCCATGCTGCCACCTAGATGAAAAATATTTTCTTCTTTTCTCCTGAATTCCCAAAACATGTATTGGTAACACTTAGGACACTAATAACTCTCCACCTCTGGATTATACTTACTTGTTGTATGTTTCACCTTCTTACCTTGCGTACAAACTTCTTGAGAGATGAATCCATATCCTGTTATAGTTGCATGGTTATTTTGTTTGCTGTTCAAAGCAACCTTAGGAAGTAGGCCTTAGCCCCACTTTCAGGATGAAGAAACTAAAGTTTAGATAGTGTAATCTGAAACCTTTCTATAGAGAACTTTACTATGAACTTCAACCATAATCTGAAGAAGCCATACTCCTTTCATCATGTCGACTAGCCCGAGTCTTATGTTCTTCATCTTGCTCACTAAATATATGTGGAATGGTAACTGTTATAAAAAGAGAAATAAAATAAGATACATTTCAACATTTTCACTCATGTTTTAAAGGAATTATATTTGAGGAAATGGTTTATATTCCAATAAAATCACCATCCTACTAGTTTCTGTATATTGTTTCTACTTTATCCATGTTGTATGTATTACCTTTAGTGTAAGTTGCCATTGACATTCTTTGGGCAGAGGCAAAGTATACAAAAGTACAAGTTTGTGAAAAGGAATTTCTGGGAAACTTCTACAGTCAAAGAAATAGCATAAACTCCAATAATACTCTCTACCTGTCTTCTAAGTTTCTTCCAACTTCCTGACTTTGGTGTGAGCCAATGATAATGCTGTCTCCTAACTATGTAAAATGGCCCTGGGTAACAGTGACGCTGTATTTGGCTCTCTGTTTTGTTAAGTTTAACCAATGGCATCTGGAACTATAAAGGGATACTCATGGTCTTTTCTCCCTGTTGAGCTCTGCAGTTGATAGAAAGCCTTACACATAGCATGAGTAGGCTACACCTCTTTTCCCTAGTAGGAAAGTGTTCAGAGTACCTCTGGAGTGACAGTCCAGACAGCTAAGAATAGAGCAGCTAAAAAGAAACAACAAACAAACAAACAAACAAAACCTCATAATATTGGGAGGAGAACTATTTTTTTGTTTTAATTTCCCATTCTTCATGCAGAAACATTTCTTGTGAAGCTGAGAAGCTGTGTAAAACACCACAATGATCAGATATTTCATGAGGCTCTCATGGAGCTCCAGCATGACATCCAGCATTATGAGCATGGGATCAACATCATAGCTCATCAGTGTGCAACACGAGTTACCAAGAGGGGCCTTCTTAGTGGAAAGAGAGTGATAAATTGGTAACATGGAAGCTACTTCCTGTGTTCTTTTTCTGAGAACTAGAAGAAGGAATACAAGTTGGCCCCATGCTAATGTGTATATACCTTTTTTACATACCAGTCACCAAAGTGTGTTTAGAAATTAGGAAAGGTCAGTAAGTCTCCAGTATATATAAACATCTATAGTGTATGGAAAGGTCTTCCATAATATATCAGTTTTCTCACTTCCATTTATCAGTATAATATATTTAAAGTTGCCCTAAGCTGAGAGTTGGTAGATCCAAGTCCACTGTTTTTTGTGATGCTGACCACTTTGGCTATCAATTTCTATTTATATAAAAATCAGTAGGGGAACCAGATGATTTCTGAGACGTCTGCAAGTCCTGTGACTCTTTGATCATAGGAAATAATATCAGTAGTCTACCACATGTAATGATCCACAGCGCTTTAAAATCACACAAACAAAGAACATATAAATATATGTGTAAATAAATACATAAAGGAGATGGCATAGTTTAAATGTTAGTGAATTCCATGAAGACCCTATAGATTGAACCAAATAATTTTTTCCCACAAATCTTAGCTCGTTTCAACTTGTTTGTACTTAATTTTCATAATACTTGTGGAGGTATTTGAAGATATTAGGTTAAGTTTAATTAATTTAAATCTGTAGTATAAGGCTCTGAAGGCTGTAATAGTGTGGGTCCCATAAGTCTAGGAGTGATATATTACTTACCTTGGTATTTAATTATGGGAAAATGAAAAATAATGGAGCGTTTATTTTCTTTAAAAGTTATCTCTCTCAAAATAAGGCTGTTAAAAATTTTAAAAAAAATTTTAAAAAAGAAAAAAAAACCTATATGAGTGCTTTTTTACATACCATGCACTGTTCTAGACTCTGGGATTATAGTAGTGAACAAGAATGACACTGAACTTAAGCTTATGTCATAGAATTACGCTATTACAAGTGATGATAGAGCAATGTAAATGTTGAAAGTAAGCACAACTGGGATTATACCCGTCAGTGAACTCTTTATAGGTTAGCAGTACCTACATTTCTAACACAGACAGTCAGCAATTTTGGTGGTGATCCCTGGGCTTGATTCTTGGTTTTGCAGACTTTGTAGTTAGGGGTTCTTATTTCAGTTGTTTTAAGTAATGGCAAATGTAAAAGAAATGGGAAAGCAGCTTTTATGTATTAGAATGTGAAAAAGATTATGAATGCATAAAGCTATACAAATAGACTTACACCTATAATATACACAAACTGTAAGTCTTCTCCCTGATTACAAATGCATTACAAAAGAGTCATTCTTGGATTTCCTGTTTGCAGTCATAGCTAATTTTTGTTTGGTAACTACTGCCATGGTAACCAAAATTATGATTTTAAAAGAATTGTTTATTAAATCATTAATATACAGGAAATTGTTTTACTTTTTACAAGGTGGTGGTATCCAGGGAAATTATATTATTAATTATGAAATCAACTTTTTCTAGGAGAGGAAGATAAGGAAACAAAAGACTAATCAAAAACATTTCAAAACCACAGATTTTCAGGATTTTAAAGAAAAATAATTTGGTAATTGATAACTTCACCACTGTTCTTTGAGTAAATATCCATGTTTAAAAATTGCCTCAAACACTATTAGAGGATTAAATTTAGAAGTTATGCTTTTCAACTAGCCAACTACAATCTTTGACTCTCCTACAAAAGAGCTGCAGTTTAGCGTGGTTTTGTCAATTTTCTGTTCTAAGTGCCCTGTCTGCCTAACATTCTAGTTAGTAATGGGGAATTAGAGCAATAAGGGTATGCATGACTATAATTTTCTAAGTATCACTGCATTTATTTTGGTCAAATTCAAAAAAGTAAAAGAGCGTAGTTTAGAATTGCCAATTTCTCTGTTCCTTAGTCTGTTAGAATGGTGGGGTGTCTGCTCAGATTTGAGCATGGCTTAAAGTGGGAGAGCTTTATTAGAAGCCAGCCAGTGGGGATTGCTGAGATCTTGTCTGCTGAATAACAGCAAAGTTACTACTGTGTAAATATACTTAATCTGAAATGCTGAATTATCCTCAAACTATGAGTGATTCAACTTGTGTTTATCATTGTGACATTCTGGCCACTGTGAAAAGCTGTAAACAGGAGTTTCAGGGTGTTCAATGCATAGCTTATCTGAGCAGCGAGCCCGGCAGAAAAGATGGGCTTTCAGCCTAACAGAAATGCTTTGATATGGAGTCCATTAATGCATCTCTAGCCACAGTGAACTTTTCCCTTGCCTTGTTTGATAATAAAGTGATATCATGTTTCATTGAAAAATGACCATGTAGATGTTAGGTGGATTTTTGTTTTTATATGAGTGTAATGTGACAGTCTTAACAGAATGAGTCACAAAGTAAGGATCAAGGATCTGATTTTTCCTTTATGAAATCCTGGCCTACAATAAAAATAACTTGGGGTTAAAAAAAGTTACCGTTTGTTTTTCATAGAGAATATTAAAAGTGCAGTTTAGATTTAAAACTACAGACTCTAAACTCCATATCTATCAGTATCACCTCTTGAGCAAAATATGGATGTCAGCTTTGATAGATTTAAAAAAAAAAGGAAGGAAGGAAGATGAGTGAGCAAGACAGATGTGTAAGTTAACTACAGTGCTGGATAGAATGACGTAAGTGCTATAATACACTGTTTTTCTTATCTGGGATAAGAAACCTTTTTATAAACAAAAATTTATCATGGGCTGATATTTTTAAAAACATAGTAAAAATTACTAAAACAAAAGACAAATACAGGACCAATTAAAAAATATTAAATGCAAGAGACACAAAATTACTTTAAGTGTATAGTAGTTCCTAATTGCCTACTGTCAGTTTCTCTGCCTATCTCATCACAGACAAGTGACTTACAGTTTGTGAACTGCCACTTTGAGTAGCACAGCAATAATAGAAATAAAATGGTTATGAAGTCTCAGAAGCAGAAGTAACTAACTTTAATTGTGTGGGTTGGGATTATTTTATCAAGGAAACACCTCCTATAGAATAAAGAAGCTTTCATTAGGCAAAGAAAGCATTCTATAAAGAGGAAATAGCATGAACCAAAGGTACCTGGCTGTGAAAAGTCAGTAAAACCACCATTAACATTTTCAGTTTTGTCTCTCCTAAAATAAAGCTAAAGTAGATGAGCAGCAGTAATTTGTAATTTTTCCACAGTACAGATTTGAATTAAAGAAGTGTATCACTGAGCTAGTATAAGACCGTAGGCCACAGCTGAAGAGCTTCTGATCTCCCTTGACTTGGATGATTATTTAATACATTGTGTCATCTGCTGAGAGAGAGGAGGAAATTTCACAGTAGAGTCTAGCTTATGTAGGCTGATCTGGACTCGGAGCTGTGGACTGGGACCATATTGGTGCTAGGTTTTCATCCTCCTTAGATCAGTGAAGCAAACAGTAAAGGTCATGCCCAACTAAAGGAGCACCTTTTAAGCCTCTTCTTATGCCAAAGCAGTCATATGTCCAGTCCTGAAGTCAAGGAGAGGAGAAGTCTAGTCTAGCAACTATGAGGCTGCGGCAGGGATATGATGTTGAATGCTAATATGTGGGAATGAAGGATTGGGATCATTACCTCAGTCTACCACGTGTGCTACAGAGGGACAGTTGAATGTAGGGGCTTGAGGATACTTTTCTGAAGATCTTTCATGTATCAAGAGTATTCTGAGATGATATTCTGTACAGTATCACAGACTACACATGTTTTAAAGCAGGGTAGTTTTTGGTCATTCCAAAAAACTGTAGAGGAGAGTTAACTTTGCAGTATCCCTTACTTGATTTTTAGGGTGTCCATTTTTCAATCTAGTCACTCTTCTGTTAGCTTTGAAACATAGACCTCTCCAAATTCATTCCATCCAGGTCATGTGACTTCCGTGTTACATGAAGAAATGTAAAACTCATTTATTTGGGAAATGGCAAGTTGCCTAAGGTTTTGAAGGGGAATTACAAAATATTACCTTTTATATACGGCAACAAATGGAAAATATATTCTGTAAACATTCCGATAATATGGGTTAGACTCTACTGTGGTAACGGAATAGAAGGTTATCCCAAGAGAAATAGCAGAATTTAAAGGTAAAAAGAGGCAGGACAGATTTCAGTGGCCTAACTCCACAGCTCTTTTAAGATGTCACCGGTAAACCAGTAGTGATGTTATTCATTGTTACTTTTTCATGGACCAGATGAAATTAAGCCAGAGGATAGAATTATCCTGTGGACCACCGTTGCCCACTTTTCTCTAACAGTTAGGGAATTTAAAGGGAGCAGCGCAGACTTTGACGTTTCCAGACATAGATTTGGATCCCACCTTTGATATTTACTCAGTAGTTTGGCAACAGTTGCTCCTTGGTTTCAGAGATCTAATCTGCAAAACATGGATAGTACTTCTTTATTGGATTATTGTGTACTGTAAACGTGTAGAACAGTGCCTGACATATAGCAAGTACCTGATCAGTGTTGATTATTAGTGTTCTCTGATCAGTTTTAAAGGCCCTGGCCTTTATTAGCTGTGTGAATTTGGGAAAGCTACCTAGCCCTGTAAACCTTAGTATCCTCATCTGAAATGGGTTTCAACTATCTGCCTCACAGGGTTGTAAGGATAATCAAGATGAATATTTTAAAGCACAAAGTATGGTGCCAAAACATAGACAATAAACAAATGTGTCATAATCCTCTTCAAGAAATCCAATCTAGAGGGAAGAAAATCCTGCATAGATCTTCATGCTATTTCACAGACCCCTGAATATATCATCAAGAATTTTATGATGGCATACTCTCAGTAAATTATTGCCACTTGGTGTTTTGTTGGACACAAAGAAATAGCCATTTAAAGTTGGATAACTGTGGGATATATTAACTTACTGGATTTAATATATCCTTTTGCTAATTTAAAATTTAATATATTTAATGTATCCTTTTGCTAATTTAAAAATTATTCTGATTTTTATTTTTACAATGAAATTAAAGTTTATAAATATTTCCAGAACTTGAGTACCTACCATGTGCCAATCGCTATGCAAAGGATTCAAGGCTGTGTATATTAGGTTCCCTGAGAAAGCACTTGAGTGAACACTGCAATGTATTGTGGTCCAGTATAGGAAACTGGCATGTTTCCCTGATTGGAATCTTCCTCAGAGTTTCTGAGGTAAATTACAGAAATGGTTACAATTCTTAGCAGCACCTCCCATTAAAAAGTGGAGTCTATTTTCCTTCCCTTTGAATCTGGACTGCTTTCTGACCTACTTGGACCAGTAGAATGTGGTAGAAGTGGTGTGTGAGTCCTAAGCTTGGACCTCAAGAGACCTTGCTTGCTTCTATTGCTCTGTTACGGGTATTTAAGTCTTCACAGCCTCCTACGGTGAAAGCTGTGTAAAGAGTCTTACAGAAGACTGTCCTCACTTGAATTACCCTGATATTCCTCTGTACATATGAAAGAATCAAGAATCAATGTACTGAAACTTCTCTGATTTCATTGGTGGCTTAAGACTGAACCCACTTTCTACTCTAGACGAATCTAATTTTGATTTTTGTGCTTGTTGTTCCATTAAAGTGAAGGAAAATTAAATTAACATGCAACTGCAATTTTATCTTAGTTGTAAATAGGTGGTATATGCATATTTTGAAAATTGTCTAATTTCCTTGAATCACTAGACACATTTTAAGTGATGTCTATGTACCTTCTTTAGTGGTATAGTCTAAATATAGAGCAAAAAGTATGGTAATCCAAACTACTCTCTGATACATCAGAAGTTAAAACATGGGTCAAAAAATAGTTAAGGCTCTTTGATTTATGCAGCACAACATATCAATAAACATAATTCTTTTTTTCCCCCAGAATAAGGGATGGTATGAAAAGGGTATGCAATAAATAAATAAGCAAGCATGAGGACCTGGCAGTAGGGTTCTTACATCTCTCCCTTTCTTTCCTGGTTTCCAAGACCCCTATCCTTGCTGTAAGACTGTTTTTGTTGTAAATGCCTGTGAATGCTAATTTGGGGCAAAAGAGAAAAATGAGAAGACTGTCTTTTTCCACCCCCTTTTCTGTTTTCTTTGCTGTCTCTGTTGGGCATTACTCTGTAGGTTTCCTTGGATCCTCCTCTGGACAGCCTCCTTCAGTGAAGCCTTCTGCCAATACCATGAGCGTTTTCTTTCATTCTCCAGTCTGTGAAAACACATCTGTACTGCCATCTTTATCTGCATGTGCTCCAGTTAGATAGTTAAAGAATTAGTGGCAATAAATCACTTAATTGTACAGTCACCCTACTTATACCTTCACCCATGTATTATAATGGGTTACCTCTGAAGAAATAATACCACAGCCCTTAGGCATGGCAAGAATGATCACAGTGTTCAAGTTTGGGGATAAAGAGCCTTAATTAAGACCTCTCAAAGCAGCTCTCTGTGGGATCCACCCTTTAGAAGCAGCTGTGGAGATAGTGACACAAGACCAAATTAGGAATGGTTGCCATGATCCAGATTCTTTTACGGAACTCCTACAGATGCCTTTTGGAATCAGGTTTTCAAAGTCCCTTTTATAGCAAATAAATAGGAGGTTTTGAGGGCTGTTTATGAACGCATTCCATTGCAGTGTCCTTCAGTGGAGCCAGAGCTCAGCCAATCCTAATTAAGAAGCAATTTCAGCTGCAGTCATAGCTTATTATAATAATTGTGACATTTTTATAGCCCTACATTGTCTTTCTCAAAGTAATGGATTCTGGAGGAGGCCTTTTCTGAGTAGAGTCCACAGAAGAGGTATTCTGTTAGTAAGCATTTCAAATGACTTCCTTCATACAATAGTATAAAAATAATCTGATAGCAGTCTGTTTGAAAAATGTTTATAAGGAACCAGCTTAAACTGAGCAGATGCAATATATTTTCAGCAGTTGCTTACCTAAAATAAGTACAAACCATTTTTATTTTTAAAAAGGGGGGCCTAAATTTTGCTCCTAATAATATTGTAAGGTTACATATTAGGATTCAAATAGAGAAGTAGAACTGTGAGGGAAGGAGCTGCTAACTGTAAATACTACATAATTTGAATCAAGTAATTTTGGCTCCTTTTATCACATAGAGGTACTGAAATTTATTTTATTTTACTTAATTCCATCTCCAGGTGGATTTATATAATAGAATTTAAAAGTTTATATAAATCTTTTCCAATTTTTATTCTGTGTTAACTTTAAGGACTACTGTGGCATATTATAAAAATTGTGAAAATTTCCTCCCAAATATATTTGGTATTTTAATAATCTGGTTTGCAGCTGTCTTCTGTAACACAAGTGTGTGTGTATGTGTGTGTACACAAGTGTGTGTAACTATATATTGAGAAAGAAAATGAGACTTAGAGGCTAAAAATCATATTCTACCCTGTCTTCTGAAAGATCATTTCCTGGTTCTGAGTGAACAACTAACAAATTGAGGGGAACGAGAGTATTTATGAGGAAGGAACAAAGTTCTGCTTTAGATACCCATTGGGTGAAGAGAATTTAAATATTTGAGATGGGCCGAATAAAGAGAAGTGGTAGATAAGCACCCCATATGCCCCTGTTCCCCTTTATAATATGTCTGTCTCATCACAAATCACTTAGTCTTTGAATTTAAAATCAAAACAGAAAATAGGATATAGTAGGCAGCATCTGAGCTGGTTTCCAATTACTCCCACCTACTAGTAGTCACACCCTTACGTATTGCCCTCCCATTGAGTGCAGGCTAACCTGATCAGTTGCCAAAAAATGAAATATGGCAGAAGCGATGGCGTCACTTCTAAGATTAGAGATTACAACTTCTATCTTGTGTGCTCTTGCTCTCTCTGGAATCACTTGCCCTGGGGAGAACCAGCTACCATGTCCTGAGGTACCCATGTGGGTAGGCCCATGTGAGAAATCTTAGAAGTGGGAATCTCCCTTGTCGATCCTTGCAGCCCAGCTGACCCCGATTGCAAACTTGTAAGAGACCCTAAATCTGCGCATCTACTTAAGCCACTTCCAAATTTCTGACCCACAGAAACTATGACATGATAAATGGTATTTTCAAACCCTAAGTTTTGGGGTAGTTTGCAGCTAATACAAAGGTTGTTCCATTATGAATCTAGAAGTTTAGTGATTTGAAAAATATGAAAAGAATATTTTGCTTATTATATTGCCCCTGACTACTGCATAGTGAAAACATCTTACATGTAATATAGCAGATAATTTTTAGTACTAGTCATGTCTACACGTTTTGAGTAAACGCCTTTCAACTTTGAAATAGAATTTGTTCATTTGTATTTCTTGCTCATTCTTTTAATTTTTTTTTTTTCTCTTGCTGTAACATTGAAAGAGACCTGTTTTGCATCAGGACCCTGGAGATTTTTCTTGACTCTCACCTCATCCTTCTGAGGATCCCCTTGTGTGTGAATTTATTACCTCGGGGACTTCCATGTTAGTATAGCTGGTGTGCAGACATTCAGGTTCCTCATAATAAGTCCCAGGTTTGCCTAGGACGGAGGAATTCCTGCCTAGCAAGCAACGAGCAGTCTTTCAGATCAAAATTGATTGTTCTAGAGAAGTTACAGATGAGGAATATTACTCTTTAAATTACTATTTACCTTTGAAGTTTCAGTTTGGAGGGAAAAAAGCAGTGACTTTGTAGTTAAGCGCATAGGGTTTGAGTCAGAAATGCCAAGATGCAAATCTTACTTCTGCCACTTGCTAGCTGGGTAGTCTTAGGCAAATTAATTTCTCCGAGTCTCAGTTTCCTTTTTATGAAATAGAGGTGATAATACTTTTCCAATAGGTTGTTGGGGATTAAATGTGATGGTATATGTATTTTGGCTCGTGGGTAGTAACATTTTAACAAATGGTGGTTGAGGTGTTTTTACTAACACTTCTACCATCACAACCCTCAGTGCTCATTTTTTAAAGTATAGTTAAAAACACTTCAACGTATCCTGCCAAAACAAAAATTTATTACTGTTTCCTAAAAATATAGCAGGATGTATTTCTGCTCTTCTTCAAATATGATAGCAGGATCTATTTCTGCTCTTCTTCACATATGTTACCATATTTATTGAGGTATAGATGTTTTGGGTAATCAGCTACAACTTGATTACATCTCAAACTCAAGTAGAGAAATTGTCTCGATGACAGTACCTTTGTCATTAACTTAATACTGTTACTGCCTTAAGAAGTGTAGGGACAGATTCAGTAGGAACAGTCTACTTTAATTTGTTAAAGTCCCAGAAAACTTGACCTATTACCTCCAGAATATATTTTACTATAAAATATTTAGGCAGAAAGAACACTTGTTTCCTTTTCATTCCTAACATAATAGTCTATGTGATTATTTACTGCTGTCTGTGAACAAAAAAGATTTCTGACCATTTGGCTTACAGTGGATTTCATAATAGAGATGCATACAGGGCTTCTGGCTTTATGCATCCTAAGCTGAAAAGGTAAGGGGATGTGGAAATGAATCCTAGAATCTGCAGTAAATAGTTTTATTCCTGTTTCCTTATGGATGATCTGTGTTGACAAGTGAAGACCCTTAATTGATTAGTCTATTCTTGAGCTATAATACTTGGTCTTCAGTTAAAAATTCCATTACATTCTATTTTTTTAAACGGATTTAGGAAATAGTGCTTCTTTATCAGGGCTTTCCATTTTATGACCTATCTTTAGGCACTGTTTATTGGTTAAGAGCAGTCATAGCTCTGTCTCAGTTTCTTCATGTGGATGAAAATGTGAGTAGTAATAGTATCTCAGACTCTCATAAGAGTGTTAGGAGGATAAAATGAGATAATCCATGTAAAATACTTAGAACCATGCATGGCAGTGTAAGTGCTCAGTAAAAATCAGCTGCTGCTTTTATTATCACCATCCCTTCCAGTGTCTTTTTTTGTGTGTGTAAAAGGCAGTGGAAGTTCCTTGGGGTAAAGATACGTTATGATCAAGATAGTTCGATAATTAAAACAATTAAATAAATAAAACTTTCTAGCACTCCTGTAAATCTCAGACACTGTGGCAGTACTAGCAGTTCAAATCTGAACAAGAAGTTCACAATCTAATGGGGGTAAATTGATGTACACACAATCATAGGATGGTAAGGAAGGACTTAATAACACCATTTGTGCCAAGGGGATAGTTAAAGAAAAGTATCACAGAGTTTCTGACATTAAAATTGATATATGGGCCCAATAGAGAGAATGACTTTGGCAGATGGAGAAGAGGAGGAACAGAGATTCAAGCAAAGCGAAAAGCTCCCCTTTAAACAGAGAATGGCTGGAGGGGAGTGATGTGAGGAAGGCAGGCGGTGCCAGGCTTTAAAGGATCTTCTTTGCATGCTAAGAAAAGTGAAATTCATTGAACTTATTAAAATCATCTAGCAAGAGGAGTGTTATGATTATCTTTAGGTTTATCAAAATAATTTTGAGAATAGCAATACAACATCATACAAAATGATCAGTTAAGAGAGCGTGGTCTCAGGATGATATGATGTGAGTTTAAACATGAACCCTGGAGTGCAGATGAGGGAGGAGACTGTGTGACTTTTAGAAAAGAGACACTAGAATTTGGAGCATAATAAACATGCTAGACAAGGACAAGGAGGCCTCTGGGCCCCAGGTTGGGTGACCAAGTGGGTGATGACAACTTTGTCTTCAGTCTTCTTCTCATGTATTTCAGACTTGAGTAACTGAGAGATGGGAAGTTTTTGTTTCTATTAGCAAAGAAAGAGAAATGTAGCAGCTTTACTAGGAATGACTAATTGTAGCTCTTAATCACACTAGTTCTTTGTATTCTTACCTAAGAAAGTGGGCAAACTAATAAAGTGTGCAACTATTTTTGTATTTAAGTTTGGTTATCTGTGTAACCTACACTTTTCATTTTATTTATTTATTTATTTATTTATTTATTTATTTACTTTTTGGAGATGGAGTCTCACTCTCTCACCCAGGCTGGAGTGCAGTGGCATGATCTCAGCTCATTGCAGCCTCCACCCCCTGAGTTCAAGCATTCTCCTGCCTCAGCCTCTCGAGTAGCTGGGATTACAGGCACCTACCACTGTGCTCGGCTAATTTTTGTATTTTTTTTAGTAGAGACGGGGTTTCATGATCTTGGCCAGGCCGGTCTTGAACTCTCGACCTCGTGATCCACCCACCTCAGCCTCCCAAAGTGCTGGGATTACAGGCATGAGCCACCGCGTCTGGCCAACCTACACTTTTTTGGTAATGCAAATCTTGTTAGAGATTTGGAAACAGGCAATGAACTAAAAATTTCAAATAATTTTAAATCTTGTATCAGATCTTAGTAAAAATATATTCCTTGGGTGGGGGACTTCACAGATCACACTAGATTTCTAAGGGAGCCATTTGCTAAGATGAATTATTTAGATATGTAGTTCCTTTGTCCAGAATATTTATCTGGATGAACAAAAATCTAAAATGCTTCTTTAGGAGTGTAATATGAGTATATATGTGTGTGTATGTACATGCATATGTGTGTGTATATGTGATAGGTAGATAAACATGCATGCACATACACACTGAGAAAGGGGGAGTGGGAGAGAGATACGTATATTTCATATGATCTACCTTCATTCCAATATTATTAAAGAAGTCTTAGTAACACTTGCTTGTTTAGTAACCACATAGGATTCTTTACTCCAGAGGGAATTTGGTTATGAAAACAGCATGAATCAGATGATCTCACCCTGAATACTGCATAATATCTTCCAGACCCAAATTGTCTCCAAATCAATTCAGACCATGTTTGAAATACCAGATGTTCCATACTCTTTTTTTCCTTTCTTTTTTTTTTAAAAAAGTATCTGACATGCAATACCTTTTTCTGGGTCAGAAGGGTGACCTGAAATGTTGCCAACCTATTTGACTGCTTAAAATTATGAATATGGATAAATTGATTCCATTTCGTTTTCTTATTCTAAAATAAGCAGGGTATAAAAGAGTGTTTGGAGGCACAGATCATGTGAATATAAATTCAGTTTGTGGAGCCTGCAGTTAAAGATACTTAAGTCCTGTTTGTCTGTGATTCCTGTTTCATAGTAAATATTATATAGTCACTTTTATTTTTTTCTTAGGATATTGATAGATATTCCCAAAGCCTGACTATACTTTCTTCCAATATAGTCAATCCAAAGGACCTGTTTTCTTGGATGCTGAAGAAAAAAAATTATTCTGTCATATCCTTTTATTGATGCTGACCAGAATGTGTTACTAAAATGATATGAAGTAGACAGCTTTGAGACTTTTGTGCTTATGAAAAACATGTGTTTTTAGGCACTAAGTGTTGAGTCTGCAGGGAATACCGTATCACATTTGCTGTTGAAATAATTACGTGCAACAGGCCTGAGTTTTATCATTCACAATTTAAGTCTTTTGTTTCCTATGCATACTTTGTAAAACTACTCCACCAAACTCAGTTCCAAGTGATTCTGACTTCTCAGAGTCATTAATATATTAGCTTTTTCAAATAATTATTTTCTATTTAGTGATTAAACTTTGAGCAGTTGACCATGCTGAATAATAACCAAACTAAGAGTTAATCTGACACGATTTTCAATAAAATTAAAAGGTATCTTGGAACCAATCTAGTTTAATTTCTTCATTATCTAGATGAAGCCTGAAGAAGAAAGATCACTTTCAAAATCCCTGAACTCACCAGTGACACTCTGGGACCAGATCGCAGTTTTCCTGACTCTCCTCTAGGGATCTTTCTACATTTTCAAAGTTCCCCATTAGCTCACTAGTATCTGTAACTATATATATATTTTATCATTTCCTTAACATTTGGTAATTCTCACAACATACATATGACATACAGGCACACGTATCTTGATTATATTAGTCCAAGGATCTAGATTTCACTTTCTAAACAGCCAGTTTGCCTTAGCTGAGGAGCTAACCCTCTCTGGGCTCCCCTTCCTCCCTACCACTCTCTCTCTCACATACCCCTGTGTGAACCCTGGGCATCATTAAATAACATTTTCCTTATTTATATCCCTCGCCAAGAGTTTTCTCCAGCCCAGTCATCTGGGCAGAGACTAACCTACAAGATTTGGATGTTCAAGAATAATAATAGCCTTGGCTCTTCAGGAAAGCAGAAGGACCCTAAGGAGAAGGTGTGGTCTATGCTGAGGGTAAAGAGAAGGGATGAGAAGAATTCTGGGTCCTGGACTTCAGGGAATCTTGAATACAAAGTGAATAATGGAGAGAAATTAGAGAAGCCCTTAGAGTAGATGGGGTTCCAGATCCTTGAACTGAAACCAAGAGGAGTTGAGGAACCTCAGTTCTTGTGACACTTTGCCCAAAATAGGCCCTAAGAAACTGTGCTTGGGGCAGTTCTGGCTATGAAACTCCTCTTACCACAGATTAGAGTCCATATGCTTTCCTTCATCTGATGCACGTTTGACTTACGAAGGGGAGAATAGCAGATGATTAGATGCCTCAGTTGGAGTGGGAACAGAGCAGAAGAAATTTGCCTCACACTGGTAGAGGTATGTCTGCTACCATGCAATTTTATAATATAAATTGGATTTAACAACTGCATTCTAAATTATAATTCAGTCTGAAACTAGGCACATCCTAAACAAGGAAAACACTAGAGTGTGAATCATGTATCTTCTTTCTTGGAGAGGCATTGTGCTTGTTTCCTAACAGAGGGTTGATAAAGAGAATAAAAATATGGAAAAAGTTCTCACCCAATAATGTGGCATAAGTCAGAGATCTTCCGTGCTGGTGTCAATGAGATTTAAGTTTTGTAGCTGTATACTTGTAGCTATAAAATAAGTTTCTTACTGAAATGTTCTCAGGGAAATAAGTTTATTGCCAGTCTGAAACTCTAATTGCTCTAGCTGTTAAAAGTGATTTTGAAAACTTGGTGTCATTTTTGTTTGTGTTTTGTGTGTGTGTTTTTAATTAGGACTGTTTCCATTAGGTTATGGTAGGGGAAAGTGTATCATATTGCCGTGACCCATTCCACTCTCTTTCACTTACTTGCTCTCTGTCTGTGATGTTTAAAAGTTCCCTCACACTTAAGTCTGAGCACATGGGGAAGATGAAAGTGTTTGTGTTTGGAAAGGTAGAGGGGCACTTTCTCCAGGCAATCACAAGTCTAACTGGAAAGAGTCCATAAAGAGATTAAGTTGGCCTTCCAGGCAGGGCCCAAGGGCAAAAGAACCCTGGAACAATACTTTCTGGGTTTTCCAGGGCAGCCTACAGAGACAGTTTCTCAAGTTACTGCTTTTCCCAAGGCCTGGTCTCCTGGTCTCTGTGAGGGCTGCCTGAGCTTCTGCTAGCAGAGCTTGAGAGGTGCTCCTGCTCCTCACTCTCCCCTGTTGCCCTGTGGCTTTCCTTTTTACCAGTCTCTCCTATCTCTGAGGATGTCATCCTCTGTTAAGCCAGTAGCCTAAGGCATGGCATTGAATGCTTCATGAAGTTTAGTTTCTTCCTTGGGAAAATGAAAAGGAAAACAAAACAAAATACTCCACCTGCTACAAGGCCAGCCCTGTCACCCTGCAAGTGCTTTACAGTTTTTTGGCTCTTCCCTTGCCCTCTTCTGCCACAGGACTTGTGTATGGTGTTTCCTCTCCCCTGAATGCACTTCTCTGAGCCAAATTAGATACTGGTCATCCTTTCCATTGTAATTCATACACCTCTCCTTCAACAAAGCTTCCCCAGCCTTCCTTATTTAACTTACTTGTCTTCCTTTTTAAAGCTCTCAGAAAGTCATCTACACTTAGAGATGGTGCAAGAGTGTTTCTGGATTGGTAGTGCTTTTCCTTGGGGCAGAAATTAGCTAGTGACTCTCTTTGAAAGACAAGAGCTCCCGTTTGACACTCTAGTCATCTGCCCCAAAAGAACAGTAGAGCAGGAGCCAGATGCTGAGTTTTAGGTCTGGTTTGCTGTTTAGTAGCCGTGCAACCAGGAGCAAATTCCTCATCCTCTCTTGATTCTATTTTCTTGATCTCTTACATGAGGGAGATGCCTAGTCCTGTTCAGAATAAGAATATGTGGGACACTTTAAAAGAGCAGCAGTTCATGAAATACCACCAGCTCTAGTAATTATAATAAATAAACCAATAGCTATTTTAAGAACATATTGATGTAAAGAGTCAAACTCTGTAAAAGTATTTGAAAATCTTATTCTGAGCCAAATATGAGTGATCAATGGCCTGTGACACAGCCCTGAGGAGACTCTGAGAACATGTGCCCAAGGTGGTCAGGCTACAACTTGGTTTTATACATATTACAGAGATGCAAGACATCCGTCAATACGTGAAAGATGTACATTCCTTCAGTCTGGAAAGACAGGACAGCTGGAGGTAGGGAGCAGTCCTTCCAGGTCATGGGCAGCTTCACAGATTTTCTAATTGGTGATTAGTTGAAAGCCTTATTATCTAAAGACCTGAAATCAATAGAAAGAAATGTCTGGGTTATTGTAAGGGGGCTTGTAAGGACCAAGGTTTTATCATGCAGATGAAGTCTCCTGGTAGCAGGTGTCAGAATAGATTGTAAATGTTTCTTATCAGAGTCTGTTCTGTCAGTCTTAGGTCTCTGTGTTTATGCTAATGCTGGTCATCTGTGAAGCAGCATGCACCGCGCCCCCCCACCGCCCCGCCTCAACTCCCCATTTCCTATCATGGCCTGAACTGGTTTTTCAGGTTCACTTTGGAATGACCTTGGCCAAGAGGTGAGGTCCATTCAGATGCTTCTTGGGTTTATAATTTTATTTTTGATTTACAAAGATAAAAAGTTGGTAGGAAAAAACAACTTGCCCCTTTGCAAGATTGACTTTGTAACAGTAGTGAGCTACTCCAAAGCCTTAGTGTAAAAACTCTGCTGACTCATGGAGGTTCTAGTTACATGAGCTGAACTTTCAAGTTGCATTCAGAAATAGAGAATGAGATGGTATTGTTCCAGGATGTTTGCAGTCTTTTACAAGCCCAGCGTTGTTCAGACCAGGCAATTCTAATTTGAAGGCATGCAAGAATTTAAGTGGCCATTTAATTTAGAGGCAGAAGCATATTTCTAGATATTATCTGTCCGCAAATATCAGGATTTTATACACACATATAAGTTTGTATGTGTATATGCAAGTTCTATGTCATGAGGTAAAATGTATTCCATGTTGTGAATTACATAAAAGAGAGTTTAAAAACATCTGATTTAAGCTAAGCTATGTGATTAAGGCTTAATAATATAATCAAAATTTTCATTTGGGATTAGAGTTTATTTAGCAGGAGATGCATGAACATAGTATGAATCATATCCATACTCCAGGCACATTCAGAACTAACTCTTCTGTAATGGAAAATTAGAAAGGGCTTGAAAAAGAATACACTTTTTTGGATTTGCTTTTCATTTTACTATGGATATTGTAATAGAGAAAACATGTAATTGTGCTTCTTACACAAGACCAGAAAACAGTCTCTCTCTGTCTTTTGTTTAACCTACATTATTTCCATACTGTGTGAACTGTGATCATCAGTGACAAGGAAACAATTTGTTTTAAAAAAAAGCTTAGTGTTGACGTTAAATATACAATTTAAAGACTTTCATTTCTTTTGAAAATTGGTAATATGGACATGGCAAAGATGATAAAGCTTAACTAATGCTGGGCAGGTGTTTATTCTTTAGAGAGTACACTTTATATGGTCTAACTTAAAAGTAATGTGGGTTCCCTTAAGCAGCTGGGTGGACCAGCTGGGTTTGAATATGGCCTTAATTATGGAAAAAGGATGTGGTCATTTTCTTTAGAACAAAAGGAAAGGCTTCACTTCAACTTCAGGGCATGTCAGACTGATCTTTCAAGGAACAAGTTACAATGTGGTTTTGATTGCATAGTGACAAATAGAACTTGGTAAAGTTACAAAAGAGGGCCATTGAAAAATATCCATTACTTGTCCAGCTTGAACTGCTACTCTAGGCACTAACCAGTAACCAATTCCTCATGGTCACTGATGTGATATTTAAAACATGGAATAATCTGGTTACTGGTGGTTTGCCACTGTACTGATGTAAGACTGGCTACTCTTTTTTTTTTTTTTTCCAATATCGGTAGTTGGGTAAAACAGCTTAATTACCATCTTGTGTCCTCTGCCATCTGCACCCCACTCCTTCCACATATTAGGCCATGTCTCAGCAAGTTCTCAAAGACTATTGTTTAATATGGTGAAGAAGAAAAGATGGTTTACTATAGCAAGGGTTGTAATACAGCTCTCCACTCCTCGCCTCCCTACAGCCTCAGGCAGAAGAGCGCAGGCCTTGGAGTCAGAAAGACCTGAACTCAAATCTCTACTCTACCATTTATTAACACTTTGATCTTAAGCAAATTCCATAATCTCTGAGTTTCAGCAAAAACGTGTCAAAAATGGCAAATAATATTGCCTGCTCTGTAAGTATTTTATATGGTTCTGTAAGATTTTTTTTATAAATTACATTCTATATAAAAATATTGTCTAAACAAAAAACACTGAGAAAAGTAACATTTTTACGAGAAAACCCTCTAATAGACAACATCTAGATTCTCATATCTGCTATAGAATTCTCTGTTCTGATATGCCGTTTTGGTTGACGTACATGAAGAAAAGTTGGTTTAACTCAAATATGTAACTGCTAAAAGATAAAGTATATATTAATTTTATTATCTTTAAGTTCTAGGGTACATGTGCACAACGTGCAGGTTTGTTACATATGTATACATGTGCCATGTTGGTGTGCTGCACCCATTAACTCGTCATTTACATTAGGTATATCTCCTAATGCTATCCCTTCCCCCACCCACTCCCCACAATAGGACCCGGTGTGTGATGATCCCCTTCCTGTGTCCAAGTGATCTCGTTGTTCAATTCCCACCTATGAGTGAGAACATGCGGTGTTTGGTTTTCTGTTCTTGCGATAGTTTCCTGAGAATGATGGTTTCCAGCTGCATCCATGTCCCGACAAAGGACATGAACTCATCTGTTTTTATGGCTGCATAGTATTCCATGGTGTATATGTACCACATTTTCTTAATCCAGTCTGTCATTGATGGACATTTGGGTTGATTCCAAGTCTTTGCTATTGTGAATAGTACTGCAATAAACATACATGTGCATGTGTCTTTATAGCAGCATGACTTATAATCTTTTGGGTATATCCCCAGTAATGGGATGGCTGGGTCAAATGGTATTTCTAGTTCTAGATCCTTGAGGAATCCCCACACTGTTTTCCACAATGGTTGAACTAGTTTACAGTCCCACCAACAGTGTAAAAGTGTTCCTATTTCTCCACATCCTCTCCAGCACCTGTTGTTTCCTGATTTTTTAATGATTGCCATTCTAACTGGTGTGAGATGGTATCTCATTGTGGTTTTGATTTGCATTTCTCTGATGGCGAGTGATGATGAGCATTTTTTCATGTCTGTTGGCTGTATGAATGTCTTCTTTTGAGAAGTGTCTGTTCATATCCTGACCTCTTCAAAGAGAACTACAAACCACTGCTCAGTGAAATAAAAGAGGGCACAAACAAATGGAAGAACATACCATGCTCATGCATAGGAAGAATCAATATTGTGAAAATGACCATACTGCCCAAGGTAATTTATAGATTCAATGCCATCCCCATTAAGCTACCAATGACTTTTTTCACAGAATTGGAAAAAACTGCTTTAAAAAGTTCATGTGGAACAAAAAAAGACCCCACATTGCCAAGACAATCCTAAGCCAAAAGAACAAAGCTGGAGGCATCACGCTACCTGACTTCAAACTATACTACAAGGCTACAGTAACCAAAACAGCATGGTACTGGTACCAAAACAGAGATATAGACCAATGGAACAGAACAGAGGCCTCAGAAATAATACCACGCATCTAGAGTCATCTGATCTTTAACAAACCTGACAAAAATAAGAAATGGGGAAAGGATTCCCTGTTTAATAAATGGTGCTGGGAAAATTGGCTAGCCATAAGTAGAAAGCTGAAACTGGATCCTTTTCTTACTCCTTATACGAAAATTAATTCAAGATGGATTAGAGACTTAAATGTTAGACCTAAAACCATAAAAACCCTAGAAGAAAACCTAGGTAATACCATTCAGGACATAGGCACGGGCAAGGACTTCATGTCTAAAACACCAAAAGCAACAGCAACAAAAGCCAAATTGACAAATGGGATCTAATTAAACTAAAGAGCTTCTGCACAGCAAAAGAAACTACCATCAGAGTGAACAGGCAACCTACAGAATGGGAGAAAATTTTTGCAATCTACTCATCTGACAAAGGGCTAATATCAAGAACCTATAAAGAATTCAGTCAAATTTACAAGAAAAAAACAATCCCATCAAAAAGTGGGCAAAGGTTCTGTAAGATTTTAGTGAGATATAAGTAAAGTACTTGCCTCTATTCCTCGTGTCTTAGTCTATTCCTGCTGCCATAACAAAATACCTTAGACTGGGTAATTTATAAATAATAGAAATTTATTTCTTAAGTTCTGGGGGCTGGGAAGTTCAAGATCAAGGCACTGGCAGATTCAGTGTCTGGTGTGGGCTTGCTTCCTGCTTCCAAGATGATGGCACCTTGTTGCTGCATCTTCACATGGAGGAAGTTTCAGAAGAGATGGAAGAGAGGAAGCCCCATCAATGAAGGTGGAGCCATCATTGCCTAACTACCTAATCATTTCATGAAGGCCCAGCTTCATGATATTGGTACATTGGGGATTAAGTTGCCACATGAATTTTGGAGGAGCACAAACGTTAAAACCATAGCACTGGCATTCAATAAGTGTATATTGTAGCTATTAATATTTATCATAATAAAAATAATATTACTTCAGTTGTAATTCCTAAAATCTTTAATGCCTTGTTTGATGCAAAATATGTTATTCAGGATGAGACTTGCTTTTTAAGCTATGGTTTTCTGAGTGTTGTACCTATTGTACTACAGGGCTGTACTACGAAGCATGTAGTGGCCGAAGACATAAGTTCATGACTTTTTGCTATTTGCAATATTTGTAGTTTTCTATACGGTTATATTCTGATGCTTTTCTTTCTATGATAAAAGGCAATCAGAATATAAAATATGTTATGTATGTACTTGGAACTGCCATGTACATACCTGGGTATCATCACTGATTAAACGTAAGATTTGTTTGAAAGTTATATCAACACAAGTGGTAAGTGGAATTAAAACTGCAATTTATTGAATTTTTAGATTTGTAAAGAATGTAATAATAGATTCGCGATGTTTTCTTTTTAACAGATGGGCTTAGGTCACGAGCAAGGATTTGGAGCCCCTTGTTTAAAATGCAAAGAAAAATGTGAAGGATTCGA
This sequence comes from Theropithecus gelada, assembly GCF_003255815.1. Classification (NCBI taxonomy): domain Eukaryota; kingdom Metazoa; phylum Chordata; class Mammalia; order Primates; family Cercopithecidae; genus Theropithecus; species Theropithecus gelada. The sequence goes on from NC_037670.1 coordinate 140,540,757, forward strand.
ACTGCACTTCTGGAGGTATTGTTTTGAAAGCTGCCAACCACATTAGTAATTTATACTTTTTGCAATACTTCCTTAGACAGTGGAAATATCTTCAAGTTCTCCAGCATGCTTGCTAAGTTGCAGACCTGTTATTGTTTTTTCTGAGAAATGAATACAACATAAAGTGTTCTTACTGTCATTAAGTTTGACTTAGTAAATTGGACCATAATAACTATATTTAGAGTTGTTGGATTTGCTTGCTGTCTTTAGGATTTCTTTTGAGCCTGAAATACTGAATATATCTTTCTGGTAGTAAATAAGTTTGTAGTAATCCTCCAGGACTGTTTATTAATTTATTTATTTATTTTATTATTTATTTTTTGAGATGAACTCTCATTCTGTCACCTAGACTGGAGTGCAGTGGTGTGAACTCAGCTCACTGCAACCTCTGCTTTCTGGTTCAAGCAGTTCTCTTGCCTTAGCCTCCTGAATAGCTGAGATTACAGGCTTGTGCCACGACGCCTAGCTAATTTTTCTTTTTTGTATTTTTAGTAGAGATGGGGTTTCACCATGTTGGCAAGGCTGGTCTCAAACTCCTGACCTCAAGTGATCAGCCCACCTCAACCTCCCAAAGTGCTAGGATTACAGGCGTGAGCCACCACGCCTGGCCCTGTTTAATAATTTAATTATTTTCTTCTTAAAAATTAGTAACTTCACATCTCATCTCTACATTTTCAGTAAACAAATATGAATACTGAATTGAGAATTTATATGTTAGTTATCAGGGAATGAAATTGAATTTAGGTCTCTTTAAAATTTTCAGCTGTAAGTTACCAATGAAAAACATTGAAACACTTGAATATTTTTTTAAGAAAAAAATTAGTTGTAGTGTCTTGGTTTGAATGAAGTGCAAATATACACAAGACAAATGTTAGTGGGTCAAAAATGTGAATTTTATATAGATCTTATCTTTAGGTTGTTTTGAAAGTACTACTGCATATCATATAAATCTAAAATCAGTATTTGAAACCTGTGCTTATGAATGACTGTCAAGTCCGTAATGGTAGTTCACAAGTCTGCTCAAAGTTAGAATTAGCAGGAAAAAAAATAAAGATAACTATACAATTTTAGGATGGCAGCTAGCTATCTTGTTAGGATGACTGTCATTTGAGAGCCACTTCTGTGCTGCAAATTTCCACCGGAAACCCTTTAGAATACATACTTTCATCAGCTCTTGGAAATGTGTACAGTGTAATTAAAGGAGATTATAAACAAATAAAATTTTAGAAATTAAGCTCTTTTAAAAACTATTTATTGAATCAGTTTTCAGAAACAAAGGTAAATGTGTAAAATAGCAAAGTCAGTAGAAACCTGCTAGAACTGATACAATTCTTCAGTTTTAGGGAGCTCAGGTTTTCCAGGAATTTTTTTTACAAGACTTAAACAGCTCTCCCTTGTGCTGTCTCTTCAAGGGATGTAGAAGTGAGGCAGTATGTCTCTCATGTTTTAAAAAGGTAAAGTGACTTAACACAAAATAGTTTTCGTGGATTAGAACGTCTCTGCTCTTAATGCTCACACTGTTTTCTATTGTCCCTATCAGTTAACTTTACGGAAGGCTGCACTGCCCTCTCCTGGGCGTAGTTTTTACCTTGCAATCTTATAATACCTAAAATCCAAAATCCAAAATGCTCCAAAACCAAAACTTCTTGAGTGTCAACATGATGCCACAAGTGGAAAATTTCACATACCTGACCGTGTGACAGGTCGCAGTCAAAATGCATTCAAACCTTTGTGTCTTGTACAAAATTATTTAAAATATGTATAAGATTACCATCAGGCTATGTACATAAGCTGTATATGGAATAGAAATGAATTTTATGTTTAAACTTGGGCCCTATACCCAAGATAGCTCATTGTGTTTATGCAAATATTCCAAAATGTAAAAAAAATCGAAATCTGATACACTTCTGTTTTATTTTACTTCTGAAGAATTTTGGGTAAGAGATACTTAACCTGTATTCTTTTTGGTTCTGCTATGCAGTTGCCAAAAACTGCTCATGAGATTTTAAAGCTCATTCCTAAGAGATATCATCTTTTCTCTAAAGCAAGTCATAGTCATTTTTGTTATGTCTATATTAATCATTTTAATCTGATACTTTCAGATGAAAATATATCCGACAAGAGCACATCTCCATGGCATGATGGCATGAAAATAACCTTTTTTTTTTTTTTTTTCAATTTTACACACAGACTCATTTAATCAACTGAGTATAGTCTGAAAATCTAAGAGCCATAATAGTCTAGGGCTTTGCATATGGCCTGTCATTCAGCTGGGGTTGATAACAGTCCACCCCGTTGGTATTTCTTAGTAGTTCTGACATCTTCCTGGCATGAGTCCAGTCACGTTTCTCTCAGAATTCTTGATAATTCCCTGACTTTTTCACCATAGCTAAAAGAGCTGAAGCAGGTGCCTTTGACCTCCATATGTAGCCCCTTTCAGTACAGTCTTTGAAGTAAAATACTCTAGACTGGCTGTCCTGAGTGTAACAAAGATTCCAGGTCTTGTCTAGGGCCACAGAACTTCTGTGGGTGAGGTAGACATGGGATTCCATGACCCTGCCCACTTAGCCTCCTCCTCCAGCTTCATGGTGATCCTTGACTTAGGACCCTGAGGGCTCCACTGGGTACATTTCAAAAATCAGAGTTAAATTTTCTCTACCTCTTTATTAGTCTGGCCCCTCACACAACCACATAAATGGTCTTTTGAACATGGATACTATTATATACTTCTGATGACTTAAGAACCCTCAGTAGTTTCCCACTGGACTTCTTTTAGGCAAATTTCTTGACCTTTGATGTTAAACCCCAACATCTGGCCTCTGCTTGCTTTTCCAGCCTCTTCCACTGCCCTTCCAAGCACCCTATGCTCCAAGTGCTTGATACATACTATTCCCTGAAATTTTGTGCCTTATTGATGGTATTCTCTGCCTGGAAAACCCTACCTCCCACCAGTAGGAAACAAAAAGTCTCAGCTCAAGAAATACCTCTGAGAATTCTTCCCTGCCCATGTATGTCTTTTCAGGCCGCCATAACAAAATATCACAGACCTGGTAGTTTAAACAAAATGTACTTTCTCCCAGTTCTACAGGCTGGAAAGTTCAAGATCAGGTGCTTGATCAATCAACATGGTTGAGTTCTGGTGAGGTCTCCCTTCCAGGCTTACAGATGGCTGCCTTCTCACCATGTGCTTACATGGCCTTTCCTTGGTGTGTGTGTGCATGTGCGTGTGTGCATGTTTGTGTGTGTGTCTGGAGAGGAAGAGATCTCTCTCCCTTTTCTTATAAGGTCACCTATTCCAATGGATTGTGACCTTCACCTTGTGACCTCTTTTAACTTTACTTCCTAAAAGCCCCTGCTTTTACAGTCACATTAGGGGTTTGGGCTTCAGCATATAACTGAGGAAATACAGTTCAGTCCACAGCACCCCCTTCCCCTGCTTCCACGTACCCCCAAAGTTGTTAGGAATCATTTTCCTTTTTATCACCTTGTATACTTATAGGAAGCCAGGAGATAAATACCCAGACCTCATTCTTCTTCATCATTCTGATTTCCTGCTGGCACCTCCCATTGTCCCATTGCCAGTGCAAGGGAACCCATGGTGTAGTCCTTAAGGGTCAGCCTTCTGGGAAGTAGCACAGAGTACTGAGGCATGGAGAGTGAATCTGGAGAGGTGAATGGAAGATGCCGGATCAAGGTTTATCACCATAGTTGCAGGAGACTAAAAATGAATTATTAGAAATTTAGAGTGGAACTTGTAACTTAACTAGTCGAACCTTATTTTACAGATCAAAGAACTAAAACCAAAGGAAGTTAAAATGACTTGTTTGAGCCCATGAGTTATTAATAATATAATTTGTGAATGATTTCTATGTGTCACACACCAGTGAGCACTTGTAATAATTTTCTACTACTGCATAACAAATTACTACAAACTTTGCAAGTTAAAACAACAACTGTTAACTCAACATCCATTATTATTATTATTATATTATTACTTTTTTTTTTGAGACGGGGTTTCACCCTTTTTGCCCAGGCTGGAGTGCAGTGGTGCAATCTCGGCTCACTGCAACCTCTGCCTCCTAGATTCAAGTGATTCTCCTGCCTGCCTCCTGAGTAGCTGGGATTACAGGCGCCCACCACCACACTCACCTGATTTTTTGTATTCTTAGTAGAGACAGGGTTTCACCATGTTGGCCAGGCTGGTCTCAAACCACTGATGTCAGCTGATCCACCCGCCTCAGCCTCCCAAAGTGCTAGGATTACAGGCGTGAGCCACTGTGTCTGGCCAGCATCTATTATCTTTCAGATTAGAAGTCTGAGGTAGTGGGGCTGGCTTAGCTGGATTCTATGCTTAGCACCTCAAAAAGCTGAAATGAAGGTGTTGGCCAGGCTAAGTTCTCACCTTTAAGTTCTGGGGAAAAATCTGCTTTCAAGCTCATTCTTGTTGGTAGAATTCATTTTCTGTGGTTGGAGAACCAAGGTCCCTGTTTCCTCGTTGCTCTCAGCTGGGGGCTGGCTACTCTCAGCTTCTAGAAGCCACTCGCATTCATTGAGGTACAGCCCCTTCCATCTTCAAAGCCAGCAACACTCCTTAGAATCCTTCCTGAACCTCACACGCCTCCAACTTCCCCTTCTGCTCCCAGCCAGAGAAAATTCATTGCTTTTTAAGGGCTCACATGATTAGATTAGGCACGCCTGGAAAATTTCCCATTTGCCATATAAAAGTAACATCATCATGAAAGTAACACTGGGGACAGAATTCATAGGAGCCATCTTAAAATTCTGCTTACCACAGCACTTTATATACCTGATTGTACCTAATACTCCTAATATTTATTTTATTATTTATGATAAATCAAAGACTTAGGAAAGTTAAACAACTTACCAAAGTTAGGGCTTACAGATGGCAGAGCTGAATTTGAATTCAGAGTTTGCCAAAACCTTTCTCCATGGCAGAGTAGATACTAGAATGTGCATTTTTCACTCTCAGGGCCAGTGAACTTTGAACTGCACCAGGCTGTCGCCTCTGAGGTGTGATTGTTGTGATACAGACATCCTTGTGGACAAAGGTGTACTTTTACTGTGAGCTCTCTCCTTTTTCAGTGTGCCCGTGATTACAATAGTAGAGGAAAATAAAAGGTTCAGGAAGCCTGATAATGACCCAATAAGAAACACTATCTGCTGGGCGTGCTTTCAAGTAATATTTCGAGAGAATGAGTGTTTATTGAAACGTATGACACGGACCCAAGGTTTCCAGTTTATAGCCAGTTATTTCATATTGAAGTATAGTTAATATAATTGCAACCATGTCATTTATCATATTAAGTAACATAATTATTAGTTTTGCCTTATCTTTGTTAAAGTCTCCCAATAAAACAGTTGCAATTTATTGAAAATGTATTACTTGGTTATAACATACATCTGTTCAGAATTTCTGATTGATTTAGAGCTGAGTGAAAACTGAAAATTCCCTACCATAAATGGATTAATACTTGTGTTGAATTCTATCACAGAGGCCCACGCTTAAATCCATATATGTATATCCCTGTTATAAAAGGGCAGCTTCCAACCCTTTTAAATTATGGTTTGTAGCAATGCCATGGCCATGCTTTTAAATCACTGCGAATGCTGGCAGCATGTCAAAGCACTCTAGTTTCTACTACTTGCCTTGGAAAAATAGTAAGTTTTACAAATAGTGATACAAAGAAATTTCTTTTGGTAGAATAAAGGATAGTTTCTTGGTTGCTTTCAGCTTGAAACTGTAAATATGTTTATTTGTCTGAGGCAATACTTTTGGTAGTTTGGTTCTTGTACTTGCTATCCCAGGCTGTCTCTTTCTCTCCCTCTCTCCCTCCTTTCCTCCCCCTCGCTCCTCCCTTTCCTTCACCAGTTAGATTTAACTGTAGAACTCTTAAGTTGTAATGTAAAGTTTTGAGTGCACAATTTTGATTTGCCATACATATTAATGTTTGCATATATATGTGTTAATGGTGCTAAACTCTTTTTGTACAAACAGCGTTTAATACAAATAACCCTCCTCCATCCCCACACCTTAGAGCTTTCCAATCTGCCAGTCCACCTTTGCATCTTTTTAAAAGAATCATGAAAAAGACTTTTAAACTAACTTAATTCTGAATCCCCTTCCCTTTTCTTTTCCCCATAGAACTTTTCTTAACATCCTGTGGAGAGTCTGGAGAGAGAACTGCTCAATAGGACAGTTTAGAAAATTTAGAGGTTTGAAAACTGTGCTAAATATGGGAACTGATTTATATACTCTCTTAAAACTGTCAACTCAGTATAGCACAAATAAATTTAATAAACAAGCTGTTTAAATCTATATATGTCATCAAAAGTTACTTATGGATCATCTGAAGAAAGATAATCCACACACCGCACAAACAGCCCCTTGCACGTGGATATTGTGCTCACCAATACCCCGTTTTTGTTTTTGTTTTAGGTTTGCATAAAACCACGTTTTTAAAGTTCTTCATTTTCTTAAGGGTAGAATCTGGGTTATTTTAGGCTGAAATTGAATATGAGATAAACATCCCACTTATTCTCAGGCCACTCTCTGATAACAAGATCACAGTGGCATCCTTTTCTTCTTCAATTCCACAACAAGGTTTTTCTTTTAATAAATTTGTTGGATTGCTTCCAAATGATTTTAAAAGTTTGTATAGGTATTTCTAAAAGTAAAATGTTTTAGTTTAAATGTGGGAGATTCAAATATAAAACACTGTAGATTAGAACTCTAAGAAAAAGATTTTAAAACCTAAAAGTAGGTAAGTGGTAATAGCACAGATCTCCACAATAGATAGCTCCTGGCACCTGGTGCTGGTTTTATAGTATGCTTTCTTGCAGAGTGGTTTGTAGCTGGCTCTTTTCCTTGTAGAAATGGAGCTCCAGTGTAAGGCAACTGGAAGGGATGTGGTCATCCCAGCTGTTTCAGTGATGACAGCTCTAGTTGAAGAACCATCCCACCCTTCTTGGGTCACATTCTTACCAAGGACTCTGTCACCACAATTCACCATATTGGAGTGAGGATGCAGATGAGGCTTTTAATGTAGTCATGATTTATTAAATTATAATGAATCAATCATAGGTTTTCTCTACTTAGGAAACTGTTAATTATATGGCATAGTATGACTTAGGTATTTCTTCTTTCTCACCACTACTGCTATTGGTATGTTGTTTTAACCTGATTTTACTTACTTATTAATAAAGGTATATTGGGTGGTTAAAGGCATTGGTAGAAAAGCAGAGGCTTCCTGAGATTGTGAATTCTTCTAATTGTCAAGACAAATAATAATTTTTAAAAATACAGAGTTGGTTCTTCTATAATTAGTGAATTTAACTCTTTATATTTAACACTTTCATAGTAAATATAACTTTTTAACCAAGCCACAGCTCACCATAGTTTATTCATGCTTCAGAAACCTTCAGGCTTTATTTCACTTGTATCTTTTACTATTTATCTTTCAGATTCTAAAATCTGACCCTTCTTATTTTGTGGTTTTCATGTTGTACTGGTGTAGAACTTAGATTGTAAAAATTTCCAAAGTCCAGTATTTATTATACAGCCTTGATCCTTTAAGATACCACTTTACTAATTACTGGGATGCACGCTGTAGCTCACAGCCATAGAAGGATCTATTTAGCTATATTAAGAACTAAATTCCCACTTCACCTTTTTCCCCCCTCAGGAAGATATAATTTTAAACTTGATCCAAAAGCAGTGTGATAGTATAATTACGTTGTTGTTAACCAAAGAATAAAAGTAAAGAACATACTGTAGTAGGATAACTTGCTGCTTTCCACTAGATGGGAGTATGAGATAACCAGATGTTAGAAAGATTCTTTTATAGCTGAACTAGAATATGCAAGTTCTTCAACAAATTCTTACCAAATAAAGATTTCTGACTAGCGTGCACAAGGAAAGCAATTTGCCTCTTCACCACCAGTCTCTCTCTCTCTCTTTCTCTCTCTCTGTATCTCTCAGAATATACAAGTCAAATCTAATATTTTCAGTTTGCATACTGAAAAGTGTTTTAAGAACATTCAGAATGTAACAACCTAAAATCTATAATTAATAATGTATTATTTGGCAATGAGATTCATTTGGGTTTTTAGTTGTTGTTTTTTCTGTTTCTGATGTAGAGAAATTCCATCACTTATATTAATTTTAAATTTAGAAAACTTATTAAACTCTTTTTAATGCTAATTAATACATTGCATTTCTCTGTGATCATTCATAGCATCTATGAATAGCAACAGTTTAGTTTTTTTCTTTCTGATGAATTCTTGTAACTTTTTTTCACACTGCTCTGATTAGTATCTTCAGAACAATATGATTAGAATTGGTGATAGCAAGGTTGCTTTCTTGCTTCACATCTTAAAACTAATGCAGTAAGTATGATCTATGCTGAGTGTCTGGGTTTGTTCCCCCCCGTGCCCCACCCTGCAGAAACTCTTTCTAGAATTGTTTCTATTTCCCTTTACTAGTTTCTTCTATTCTCTTTATTTTCCTTCCTTTTACTTCAGACTTATTATGCCTTTTTCCTAACTTCCTGAATTGAACACTTAGTACTTTATTCTTTCCTTTTTTCTAATTTGAGTGTTTTAAAGTATAAGTTTTTTATTTAGTTATCTAGTTATTTCAACATGCATACTTAACCTAACTATCTAAAGTTAATCCATGTTTATATAGACTGAACAATGTAAGTATCTTTAGAATGTGTTTTAAAACACTCGGATCGCTAATCTTAATTTTATGCTGTCGTTGCGTTGTATATTAGTTCCAGCTTAAATTTTTAACACCACTCCCTACTACTCTGTTTTTCTCTGTCACCTTTTCCAGCTTCTTTTCCTCTGCCAGACTCTTTCTTGAGTCCTTACTTTTTCCCTCTACACTTTCGCCAAGAGGCACAGATGATCTCTTTAACTCATAGTCATTATATTGTTCTCTGACCACCAAATTTATATTTCCTACCAGGCTACAGTGTTTAACCTGAGAGTTATATATCCTACACTCTGTGATACCTTTACCTTGTCTCACCGGCATATCAGATTTATCAGTGGTTTCATTTTGGAGGCTTCCATCAGCCTTCCCCACTCCATACTGCAAAACTGTTCATCTTTTGAATAAACTGTCTTAATATATTATATTCCTTCTACTAATTTACTCATCTCAGAAACTCGGTTTTATTTTTCGAGGGACTGAGTGTATTAGTCTGCTCTCATGCTGCTAATAAAGACATACTCAGGACTGGGTAACTTATAAAGGAAAGAGGTTTAATTGACTCACAGTTCAGCATGGCTGAGAAGGCCTCAGGAATCTTACAATCATGGCAAAAGGGGAAGCAAACACATCCTTCTTCACATGGTGGCAGCACAAAGTGCCTAGGAAAATGGAGAAAAGCCCCTTATAAAACCATCAGATCTCATGAGAACTCACTCACCATCACAAGAAGAGTATGAGGGTAACAGCTCCCATGATTCAGTTACCTCCCACCATGTCCCTCCCACAACACGTGGGATTATGGGAAATACAATTCAAGATGAGATTTGGGTGGGGACACAGCCAAACCATATCATTCTGCCCCTGGCCCCTCCCAACTCTCATGTCCTCACATTTCAAAATACAATCATGCCCTTCCAACAGTCTCCCAAAGTCTTAACTCATTCCAGCATTAACTCAAAAGTCCAAGTCCAAAGTCTTATCTGAGACAAGGCAAGTCCCTTCTGCCTGTGAGCCAGTAAAATCAAAAGCAAGTTAGTTACTTCCTAGGTACAATGAGGGTACAGGCATTGGGTAAATATGCCATTCCAAATGGGAGAAACTGGCCAAAACAAAGGGGCTATAGGCCCCATGAGTCGGAAATCCAATAGGGCAGTCATTAAACCTTAAAGTTCCAAAATGATCTCCTTTGACTTCATGTCTCACATCCAGGGCGTGCTAATGCAAAAAAGGTGGGCTCCCCATGACCTTGGGCAGCTCCATCCTTGTGGCTTTGCAGGGTACAGTCCCACTCCCAGCTGCTTTCACAGGCTAGTGTTAAGTGCCTGCGGCTGTCCTTGGATCTACCATTCTGGGGTCTAGAGGATGGTGGCCCTCTTCTTATAGCTCCATGAGGCAGTGCTTTGTGAGGATGCTGTGTGGGGGCTCTGACCCCACATTTCCCTTCCACACTACCCTAGCAGAGGTTCTCCATGAGGACTCTGCCCCTGCAACAAACATCTGCCTGGACATCCAGGCATTTTCATACATCCTCCAAAATCTAGGCGGAGGTTCCCAAACATGTCTTCTGCATACCTGCAGGACCAATACCTTATGGAAGCTGCCAAGGCTTGGGGCTTGCACCCTCTGAAGCAATGGCCCAAGCTATACCTTGGCCCCTTTTAGCCACCACTGGAGCTGAAGAAGCTGGGATGCAGGGCAGCATGTCCCAAGGCTGCATAGAGCAAGGGGGCCCTGGGCCTGGTCCACGAAAGCATTTTTCCCTCCTAGGCCTTCAGGCCTGTGATGGGAGGGGCTGCTGTGAAGCTCTCTGACAGGCCCTGGGACATTTTCTCCATTGTATTGGTGATTAACATCTGGGCACCTTGTTACTTATGGAAATTTCTGTAACGAGTTTGAATTCCTTCCCAGAAAATGGCTTTTTCTTTTGTATCGCATTGTCAGGCTGCAAATTTTTCAAACTTTTATCCTCCATCACCTCTTGAATGCTTTGCTGCTTAAAAATTTCTCCTACCAGATACCCTAAATCACCTCTCTCAAGTTCGAAGTTTTGCCCCTGCCTACAGATTCTAGGGCAGGAGCAAAATACCACCAGTCTCTTTGAATAGCCAGAGTGACCCTTATACCAGTTCCAGCAAGTTCCTTATCTCCATCTGAGACCACCTCAGCCTGGACTTCATTGTCTTCATCAGTATTTTGGTAAAAGTCATTCAACAAGTCTCTAGGAAGTTCCAAACTTTCCCACATCTTCCTGTCTTCTGAACCCTCCAAGTTTCTAGGAATTTCCAAACTTTCTCACATCAACGTGTTTTATTAGCCCTCCAGACTTTTCTAACCTCTGCCTGTTACCCAGTTCCAAAATCACTTCCACATTTTCAGGTATCCTTATAGCAGCACCCCACTCTTTGCAGTACCAATTTACTATATTAGTCCATTCTCATGCTGCTAATAAAGACATACCTGAGACTGGGTAATTTATAAAGGAAAGAGATTTAATTGACTCACAGTTCAGCATGACTGGGAGGCCTCAGGAAACTTACAAACATGACTGAATGGGAAGCAAACACATTCTTCACATTGTGGCAGGAAGGAGAAGTGCCAAGCAAAAGGGGGAAAAGTCCCTTATAAAACCATCAGATCTCGTGAGAACTCACTCACTATCATGAGAATAGCATGAGGGTAACAGCCCTCATGATTCAATTATCTCCTACCACATCCCTCCCATGACACATGGGAATTATGGGAACTACGATTCAAGATGAGATTTGGGTGGGGTCACAGCCAAACCATATCACTGAGCCTTCCCTTTACCATCACTATATCCAAATCACAAAGTTTAGTGAGGTTTTTGTTCGAGGAGACCTCAAATTTCCTCCTTTCTTTTCATCTCTACTGTTGAATACTCTAATCTAAGCCATAGAATATTTTATCTGGACCACAACAATAACCCTCCAAGATATAAATTCCATTTGTGAAGTAGTGGCAGTATCCTGTTACTTAGAACCATGCCATTGCAAACTGGATGCATAATTAACATGTTAACTTGTCTCCCTATTTCCAGTTATGTTTCACTCCTAATCCATTTACCACATGGCAGATATTGTGATATTTATAATTACAGATCCGATCATTTTATTCCATTACCAAAAAGCCTTTGCTGCCTCCTGATTGCTCTTATGATGAAGCCCAAATTCCTTAATGTGTTCTATGAGCCCCTGCATAACTTCATGCCTATCCCTCCAGCCTTGCCACCCTCCCACTGACTCATCTTCCTACAGTCATACCAACCTCCCCTGGTTATGACACCTAAGGGGACAATTTCTTTCCTAATTCAGGACCACTGCAGGTATTCCTCTTTATACCCAGACACTAGAGACTTTTCTTTTTCTTCCTTTTCTCCTTCCCAGATACGCACCCACATACACAGTTTACACCTATGTTTCATACATCATCCAGATCTCAACCTAAATGTCACCTTCTTATGGAGTCCCTTCTTCACTAGTTTGAAGTCAAAATTACACCCTCTCAAGGGACCCTGTACTTGACTTTCCTATCACAAATGAAATTGTGTGTGTGTGCTTGATTATTTAATGTCTGTCTCCCACCAGACAGTAAGTTCTACAAGTCAGAGACTAGGACCTTTTTTTTTTTTTTTTGTAGCACTATGTCCTAGTGTGAAGTACATTGCTTGGCACATGGGCACTCATGTATGTTGCTTGAATGAATGAATGTGTGTGTGCCAAACCAGAGTGAAAAAGAGAACATTGTCCTTGAACTATAAAAAACACCATGATGGCAGAGAGCACATGGTAGGTGGCAATAAGTGTTTGAAGAAATAAAATAAGGGAAGGAAAGAGAAAGGAAAACAAAAGGGAAGAAAATGGAGGGCAAAAGAAATTGAGAAGAAAATGAGAAAGGTTGTAGTCTTTGATGGGAAAACTTTCCCTATCCCTCACTAAAAAAAAAAAACAAACACGAAACCTTGGATAATGGCTATAAAATGTTAACATGCAATAAAATACAAAGCCTGTGGCTTAAATAAAATAAGGAAATGCATATAATTTTTGTGGTTTTATTTAATTCATTTCTTTTTCTTTATTATTTATTTACTATTTGGTGACAGCATAAGGAATATCAGATGGGGTTACACTCAGACATGTACCTTTAAGTGTGTACTTTTTAATCGCAGTCTTTTATTTTTTTTAATGGTACAATTGAAGATGTCTGTTATTGGGGCCATCACCACTTCTTTCAGTGAATTAATTGAAAAAATCTTGGTTGGTTTTGATAAAAATCAAATGAATAATTGCTTCTCCTGATCATATCAGAAATGCAGATGCACGTTTGGTTGACAAAACATACTGAATTTGTTAAAACACTTTGAAAATTCAGTTGAAACATTATAGTACCATCAAAATCACAAAACTTAATTCAGTAATTTCCAAAAATACATTATTAGTGATTGATAATTCTGCTGCTTTCCTCTTTTTTTTCAACTTCCATTTTAGATTCAGAATGTACATGTGCAGTACAGGTATTTTACATGGGTAAATTGCATGTTACTAAGGTTTGGGGTACAAGTGATCCCATCACCCAGGTAGTGACCATAGTACCTGAGAGTTAGCTTTTCAAACATTGCTCCCTCTCACCCTCCTCACTCTAATAGTCCCCAATGTCTATTAGTCCCATCTTTGTGTCCATGTGTAGTCAATATTTAGCTCCCACTTATAAGTGAGAATATGTAGTATTTGGTTTTCTGTTCCTGTATTAATTCACTTAAGATAATGGCTTCCAGCTGCATTCATTTTGCTTCAAAGGACATGATTTCATTCTTTTTTATGGCTGCATAGTATTCCATGGTGAATATGTTCCACATTTTCTTTATCCAGTCTACCATTGATGGGCATCTAGGTTGATTCCACTATGTCTTTCCTATTGTGAATACTACTGTGATAAACATACGAGTGCATTGTCTAAATTTTGGAAGAACAATGCATTTTCCTTTGGGATTGCTGGGTTGAATGGTAGTTCTAAGTTCTTTGAGAAATCTCCAAACTGGTTTCCACAGTGGCTGAACTAATTTACATTCTCACCAACAGTGTATAAGCATTCCCTTTTTTCCACAACATCTGTTATTTTTTGACTTTTTAGTAATAGCTATTCTGATTGATGGGAGATGGCATCTCATCATGGTTTTGATTTGCATTCCTTAATTATTAGTGATATTGAGCATGTTTTCATATATTTGTTGGCCATATGTGTATCTTCTTTTGAGAAGTGTCTGTTCATGTCCTTTTCCCATTTTTTTAATGGGGTTGCCTTTTGCTTGATGAATTGTTCCTTATAGATTCTGAATATTAGACCTTTATTCGATGTAGGGTTTGCAAATATTTTCTTCCATTCTGTAGGTTGTCTGTCTGTCCTGTTGCCAGTTTCTTTTGCTTTGTAGAAGCTCTTCAGTTTAATTGGGTCCCTCTTGTCAATTTTTACAACCTAGCTCTTAAAAGCCTTATCAAGCAAAGTTGTGTTTTGTTTCCTTCTTGCAACTTTATGGATACATATTCTCCCTTGTAAAAAAGAACTTGCCTTTGCATACTATGCTATAGAATATGCCTAAAAGTATTTTATGAACTGTAAATGTATCAACATAAATATCGATTAAGTACGATTAATCATTTTCTACTTATTTTCAAAATTATAGAAAAATATGTCGTAACTGCAAGTGTGGCCAAGAAGAACATGATGTCCTCTTGAGCAATGAAGAGGATCGAAAAGTGGGAAAACTTTTTGAAGACACCAAGTATACCACCCTGATTGCAAAACTAAAGTCAGATGGAATTCCCATGTATAAACGCAATGTTATGATATTGACCAATCCAGTTGCTGCCAAGAAGAATGTCTCCATCAATACAGTTACCTATGAGTGGGCACCTCCTGTCCAGAATCAGGCATTGGTAAATAATATGGGGACAGAGAGTTCCTTTATTGAAGTTCCTGAAGCATTTATTTGGGGCAGTTTCTTTGGTGACCTAATCAACTTCACACATCCCAGATCTATTATTCTTCCGGGGTTCTCATTACTTTGACTTCTGATTCCTTTTCTAGTCTTTTGAATGTCAGACTAAATACTTCATAAAATTTTTCCAACTCCCTAGATATGTTTACCTTTTTGAGGGAATGGTCTAACATTCTTAATAATTAGATGGAAATAATGTTTTATATCAATCTAGTAACTCTTCTAGCTTACTCTTGAGAGGATTTCTCTTAAGATGATAAAGAAGAGAATTTTTGTCATAGTTTAGAACTAAAAAAAAAAAAATACTCAACATTATCTTTCTGTGTTTTTTCTTCATTTTATTTTCTTCATTAATATTATATAAGACCAAAAAGATCGCAGTTTTATATCAAGTGCCTTCCACTATTATAACAACTAAATGAAACATTTGAAAGTCTTTTAAGGTTAGTTAAATCATTAAAGTGAATTTTGCGATGTCATTTTTTATGTGATAAAAATGTTCCTGGTCCTGTAGACCATTCCAAACATGTCGCCTAAAAGTTTGTGTGTTCTTTCAACTGTACATTTGTTTATTTAGCTTAAGTAAACAGTAGTAAGCCAGATCTTCCAAACTGAAAAAATATGTAATTTCATGGAGAAAAAGTGTTACTTTTTACCCAACTAAATCTATTTCGTGTACCGTTTTTGAGTTTTAACTTCTTAATATACTGTGAAGGTGAGTTGCTACTGTTGGATAGAACCCACTTCTTTCTTAAGTAACTTGCTTCTGATGTGTGTTCTAAAACATCACACTGCCTAATGGCCAATCCCAGTTAACATTGGCCTCCTTCCTTGTGGTTCAGGCCAGGCAGTACATGCAGATGCTACCCAAGGAAAAGCAGCCAGTAGCAGGCTCAGAGGGGGCACAGTACCGGAAGAAGCAGCTGGCAAAGCAGCTCCCTGCACATGACCAGGACCCTTCAAAGTGCCATGAGTTGTCTCCTAGAGAGGTGAAGGAGATGGAGCAGTTTGTAAAGAAATATAAGAGCGAAGCTCTGGGAGTAGGAGATGTCAAACTTCCCTGTGAGATGGATGCCCAAGGCCCGAAACAAATGAACATTCCTGGAGGGGACAGAAGCACCCCAGCAGCAGTGGGGGCCATGGAGGACAAGTCTGCTGAGCACAAAAGAACTCAGTATGTAAGTAGAGTGGTCACACTGCTGGCCCGATTTGTATACTTTACAAAGTTTTTTCCCTTTCTTTGAACTTTTTTGGGGACTATTCCTCTGAGTTTCCAAAAGGGAATAGGTATGGGGAATAAACAGAATTAAGATTCACTTTAGACTTCCCACAGAGGGTCATCATGTTTGAAACTTCTATCTAAAGCCAAATTTTCTATGCATTTATTATCAAGGATAATTGTGAGTTTTATATACAGACAGTAGTTGGTATTGGCATGCTAATCAAGGACAGTGTATTATTCTATAGTCTGTTTCTAAACATGCTCTTGGTATTAATTGCTTATCTCTGCCCATAAATAAGAATATATGCTTAGGTTAATTCAGTTTTGCTTGTGAGAACATGCCTAAAATTCAAACTTAAATTTAATTTTTGTGGATATATAGTGAAGCTCTTTTTTAAGTCTCTTCTAAAGGGAGAAATTGAAGTATTTTGCTAATGACTTGAAGGTAGGAGGCAATTAGGACACAGATGAACAGACATAAGAACTAAACCTGCTGTAATATATTCCTCATAGCTCCAGTTAGCACACCAACCAATAAGGCTTAGTCCTGAAAAAAGAGCACTAATAAGCCCTGAGGTGATCGTTTTAGAGAATCTGCTTAAAATTGAGCTGAAAATTACTATTTTCCTTTTTCCATAAGTGACCTTAATTCAGGAAATAATGCCCTGTTACACACAGTGTGAATGAAGTAGATTTGAGTAGCCTGGAGAAAGCTGAGATTCCATTTCACAGAAGTATTAATATGTTATTATCTACAGAAGTTTTAATATGTTATTATCTACGTCGACAAATTTGTAATTTCAGTAGAAATTATCTCTCTTCAAAGTTGTTTCTCTGAATTTCTACTGAAGCCAATGATAAGAAATGGCAGTCTTCTAATGACTACGTTGTTCTGGATGGCTTCCCTTTCAGTCCTGCTATTGCTGCAAACTGAGTATGAAAGAAGGCGACCCTGCCATCTATGCCGAAAGGGCTGGCTATGATAAACTCTGGCACCCGGCTTGTTTTGTCTGCAGCACCTGCCATGAACTCCTGGTTGACATGATTTATTTTTGGAAGAATGAGAAGCTATATTGTG
This sequence comes from Theropithecus gelada, assembly GCF_003255815.1. Classification (NCBI taxonomy): domain Eukaryota; kingdom Metazoa; phylum Chordata; class Mammalia; order Primates; family Cercopithecidae; genus Theropithecus; species Theropithecus gelada. The sequence goes on from NC_037670.1 coordinate 140,557,849, forward strand.
GCAGACATTACTGTGACAGCGAGAAACCCCGATGTGCTGGCTGTGACGAGGTATGTTCTATGGGACCACCTGCATGCTGGTGCCCTCTTAGACCCTCATACGGTCCCGTTACCTAGAAGGCAACAAGACTTAACCAAACAGCAATTGCTCTGTTTACGTCCACAGAAGTTTTAAAAAATTAACTTTTGATATCATTCATTCTGTCTGTGTTAATTGGGTTAACAAATGAAAGACTAGAAATACAAAAGATTGATTTAGACTAAATTAAATGATAGCATAAGTTCAAGCTTTAGGTTATCATTTTCAAAGTTTAGACCTGAGAAAGTATGTTGTTACAGATGTAAATTATTATATTAAAAAAATTTTTTTATTTTTATCTTCTTCCTAGCTGATATTCAGCAATGAGTATACCCAGGCAGAAAACCAGAATTGGCACCTGAAACACTTCTGCTGCTTTGACTGTGATAGCATTCTAGCTGGGGAAATATACGTGATGGTCAATGACAAGCCCGTGTGCAAGCCCTGCTATGTGAAGAATCACGCTGTGGTGAGAAGTGTTCTAAGGAGATGGTTTTGCCTCAGCCTGCTTTAGGACTTGAGTTTTTACTTTTCTTAAAGCCTCTTATAAATGGGAAACAGAAAGCACTCCTCCTAAGTAGAAAGCAAATTATTCCTACCACAGGGTGTTAAAATCAAGGCAGTTCAAAAACAATACGGGCATTGACTATGAGCCACCTCAAGATTTCTACTTGTGAAGTTTATAGTATCAATTATAGGTACTGCTTAGTAATAAAATCCTCACTTAAAAAATTCTTAATGGGAATGAGATTGTTTTATTCTCATGGTTAGCAATCAGATTCCATTTCAATAACGGTGTCTAGGGGCTATTGATATTCTTTAGCTCTATTTGAATATGATGCTTTCTGTTCGTGTTACTGGACCATCCACTGGAATTTTGTTTTTGCTACCTGGAGATTGTAAGATACCTATTTCTTAAACCCTTATTGAATTGATTTGGCATAACAAAATTTGGCCTGCATATTTAGATTTTTATGTGGGCAAACATTCCAATGTGAAAGTATATTTTTTTCTTGTATTTATTCTGCTTACACAGAGCTGCTATTGTATAATGGCCAAGTGATGGTAATGTAGATAAAGGGTAAAAAGTTGACCATAGATGGTAAAGTGTGTAAGCCAGGAGTATCCAAAAAGACATTTACTTCTTTATATGCAGCAAAACAAATACGTGTTAATGGTCCCCTGAGCTATAAATAAAGTAAAAGAGATTCCTGGCTAAGGAATGAAATTACATATAGTTTATATAGTTATGAGTGTGGTACTTTGAAGATAACGTAACAAGATTTGATGTCACTGCCAGTTTTCAGCGTTTATTCCCCCGATACAGTTATTCATTTTCTGTCAACTGTGTCTCACCAATATATTTCACATTCTCATAATTACAACCGCTCTACTTCAGACCTTTTTTTTTTTGTCATTTTGACTATTGCAGTGGCCTCAAATTTCGTTCCTCCACTTTCATTCATCTTGCTCAAAAGCTAACCACCATAATGATGGAAAATGATCTTCCTGTAATGCAAATTATTAAACTTTTAATAGATCTGGCCCCTTCTTGCCTCTCCTGTCCCTTGTACTAGTTATCCAACCCAAATCATACATTTCCACATGCTCACCAGCATTTTCTAGTTTACACACTGTTCTTTGTCTTTTGCTTACTCTTTATAGTTTTTCTAACACACCCTACTTTTCCCTGTTTCACCTGACTGTACCTACACATTTATTCCTTTAGATTCAGTTTAGCCTTTTTTCAGAACACCTTTCCTGATTCCCTGTGTCCAAACTCCATCATTGTCTCCAGGCTCTCTGTGTTCCCAATGGTGTGTGTCGGGGGGCGTGTGTGTGTGAATGTCACTCATCTGTCTCCTTCACTAGACTGTAAGCAGCTGGAGGGTAGAGCTTGCCTTACTATTTCTGTATCTTCAGTGTCGGCACTTAGAAAATGTTTGAGTGACTGACTTGTGTTCTTAATATTTCTAGCTTTGGGGCTACCGTGGGCCTTCCTTTACCTGGGGAACAAGATGTTAAATCACCATGTAACCTGATACATTATTTAGCTAAAAACTGCTTCAATGAATATTGTTGCAACAGTTTTTCTACAGACTAAAGGTATTATCATGTATACCTTTTTTTGCTGCTGTCTGACTTTTAGTCTCAAGGACTAGAATGTAACTCCATCAGGGCAGGGATTTTTTTATCTGCCTTTTCTGTTCTGTTCCCAACACTAGGACAACATAGGTGCTCAATAAAAATATATTGAAACAGATAAAACTGCTGTTACAAGCTTCTCTGTATTACATTGTTGCTAATCAATGGCAGAGAATAACCACAGATATGATTTTTTAAAATAGAATAATTTTTAAATTATTTAGTTTTATAATATAGCATCATTTTGGCCAGGCGTGGTGGCTCACACCTGTAATCCCAGCACTTTGAGAGGCCAAGGCAGGCGAATCATGAGGTCAGGAGTTCGAGACCAGCCTGGCCAACATGGTGAAACCCTGTCTCTACTAAAAATACAAAAAAATTAGCTGGGCATGGTGGCGAGTGCCTGTAATTCCAGCTACTTGGGAGGCAGAGGCAGGAGAACTGCTTGAACCCGGGAGGTGAAGGTTATAATGAGCTGAGATCCTGCCATTGCACCCCAGCCCAGGTGACAGTGTGAGACTCCGTTTCAAAAACAAAACAAAACAATAGATATATAGCATCATTTCTTTCATGTTTACTTTCTCAGTGGGATATACCATTGGCCTTTGCCTAATATTAAAATGAGCATACATATCCATCACCAGAACAAGTTCCAGCTAACAGCAAAGAGAGCTACCCACACAGCATGCTACATTATATAAAATTTGGAGAAGTTTATCTAGTTCAGGACATTGATCTGCTTAGATCTTTTAATTTTAAAAAAGAGAGAGAGAAAATACAAATTATTTTTAGACTTGAAATCAAGTGCTCAACTCCAAACAACATTTCTGAGAAAAAAAAAAATTACCTGGAAGGAAAAAAAATGGGAAATGCAGCTACTTTGTCTCTGTGTAGTCACTGGAACGCCATAGTTACCCCCAGAATTCACATCCACCAGATTCACAGGACACTCCTGCAGAGAGCTCATTCCAACAGATGTCATTAGCTGTTTTACATCCTGTGTACAAATAAAAAGAGGGATTGACAGAAATAAGAATTCTTTGAAATATTAAAGGTTTAGGAACATGGGAAAATCAAATGGCAGGTGGAAAGTGGTGAAGCACATCATCTTCCTGAAGGGTTCTGCTGTCCCCAGGCCCTCGGTGCAGCCTGGGCCAATTTTAGATTTTCAAAGAATTAGGGATCAATAGATTCGACCTGTGATTACATGTCAGATTTTGAGTTTATGGTAATCAAATTATTAATAAAATGAAATTTTATGAAACCACAAACCTTAATTCTCTATACCACTTATGTGTACTAATTACCTTTTTACTTAATTTTCTTAATTTCATGTGTAATTGAACATTAGTTATCTCTTTTTTGTAAACTGCAACTGAAAATGTGTGTTTTGGGTAATTATAAAAAGATCCACAAATACTATTATAGGTCTGAGAAAAAGTAGATAGATCATGGTCTAAAAGCAAGGGAATAAAACACAGTGTATTTTACGAGAACACATTCAAAATGCTTATACAAACAAGAAATACTGAAAGATTGAATGTTCTTATCACAAGGAAATCATATAATGTTTAAGGAGAGGGATATCCTAATTACCCTGATTTGATCACTACACTATGTATACATGTATTGAAACATCACATAGTACACCCATAAATATGTACAATTATGTGTTGATCATAAATTTTAAAATGGAAAGATTAATATTAAATGTGGAAAACAATAAGACAACGTTCTAAATGAATAATAAAGCTATAAAAATACATACAAAAAGCAGTTGCTTGCGTGGTGCAGCTACACATTAGAAATGTGCTTGCAATTGAAACATTCATTTTTGTTGTATTCAGGAATAGTATATTGATCACACAAAGTATTTTCCTTGTATCTCAGGGAAGACTGGGTTGACCTAATTTATAGATTACAGAGCTATAATCTCTGTAATCAGAAGCAATATAACTAAAAATATGCAGGTCTGAAATGGACATATATAACAGGCCTCGCTTCACTGCCTAAACCAATTATCCAGTGAGTAGCAGCCACATTTTGAAGTCTTTTTGAGTAAGGAGGCTCAAGCTGAATGACCTCCACCCACCTGTTCCTGCCCCTTATCCCTCAGTAATTCCTGACAATCACATTACGAGGCGAAGGGTGCTTAAGATTAGTCACTGTGATACCAGACAGTCTTGTTAGCTTCTTCACTTGTTATGAAATATTTAAAACAAAAACTTTAAGACAGTCATATTCATTCAGAACATGTATAAACCAGAACGGCATGGACTATAGAGGTCTGAACTGGTGTGCTGTTTTCTGCTATAACATAGGCCATTTACATGTTTGAATAAGAAAATTTTGTGTAAATGTGTGTGTGTGTGTGTGTGTATATACATGTTTGTATGTCATATATATATTCATCCATAACACATAGTGAATGGTACAGGGATTGCAAGTATTCATGTTCTACAATATTAGATTACACATAAATCATGACTGATCTTATGACAGAATAGAAGCCAATTAACTACAAGTTATCTTCTTAGTGCAAATTCATTATTCTCAAACACTGTCAGTATTTTTAATTGAGTCCTTAATTACTTTGAACATGATTTTAATTTACTAGTGTCTAGAAATTAGTGGTGTTAATAATCTCATGTGTCATAGGTAAGACAGGTAAAATTACCACTTCAAAGCTTTAATGAACAAGGAAAAATCATCTCATAAACTTCTGTGTAATTACAAATGTGCGATCTAATAAAATACATCAGAACTAAGCGCACTGCTTTGGAACTTCCCATCAACACTTTCTGCCTTGAACGCCATGAAGTTATCTCACGTGCACCACATCACCTGTTTGGCCTTCACCCATTGTTTCTCAGGATGTTCAGTATATTAACCTCTCTTAACAGTTGGCCAAAAAGGTTAGCTAGAAGGCCACCCTCCATCGTGTATTTCCGAGGTTGTCATCATGAGTTGTAATTTGTCATCTAAAGAAACGTGTTCAGTTTGTCCTAAGGTGAAAATGTTACCATTACAGCTTGATCTCTCACCCTCTTCTCTTGTGTTATTTCTTGATAGGTGTGTCAGGGATGCCACAATGCCATCGACCCAGAAGTGCAGCGGGTGAGCTATAACAACTTCAGCTGGCATGCATCCACAGAGTGCTTTCTGTGCTCCTGCTGCAGCAAGTGCCTCATTGGGCAGAAGTTCATGCCAGTAGAAGGGATGGTTTTCTGTTCAGTGGAATGTAAGAAGATGATGTCTTAGGAGGAGGGCACCCAGAAGTATCGAGCCATAGCTAGCCAAAGTGGTCTGCATTTCTACTGTAAAATGCAATTTGAAAAAAAATAAAAGGCAAAAAAAAGAAACTGTAAAGGAAACCAAGAGATTTTGTTTAATTTTTTTGGCCATTTTTTCTTGATCAATTTTTTTTTTCTGTCTCAGCTTTTAAACTTGATTTAAGCATTTGATTTGTAAAACAGTAAATAATTTTATCTTTCCATAGCTTTTCCAGTGTGAAATCATTTAGTTGGAAGCTTGGATCTCATTAAACTTCATGTCTCTATTCCATTTGTGCCAAACACTTAAAAGTTAATGTACTGAATGGAAAGATGCGCATTTCTAGTTCTACACTCCTTTTTTTCCCCTCATGTGTAAAATGAAAAGGAAACTAAATTTGCCCTAATATCAAGGCGCTACATTTATTGCCTCATCTTATTCACTGACCTTTGTAATAATACACAGTGAATTCTTTTTGACAGAGAAATGAAGTGTAGTATGCAAAGTTGCTGTTTTAATGCCTATGCATTTACTCTTTCCTGATTTAGGCAGAGGTGGCATTTTCTTTATTGCATTTCTCTTTTTTTTTTTTTTTTATGTACCCTACCTCTCAGTATTCTCTTTGTAAGTGGGTGACTTCCGTCTGTGGCCTTGAATATTTTATCACATGTGGCATAACAGTATCCACACTTTTTCAATTTTTTTTTAAATTTTGAGCAATTCTCCTGCCTCAGCTTCCCAAATAACTGGGATTACAGGTGCATGCCACCATGCCCAGCTAATTTTTGTATTTTTAGTAGAGACAGGTTTTCACCATGTTAGCCAGGCTGGTCTCAAACTCCTGACCTCAGATGATCCGCCCGTCTTGGCCTCCCAAAGTGCTGGGATTACAGGCGTGGGAGCCACCATGCTTGACCTACACACTTTTTACTTCTATACATGATTTTTGGCTTGGACATAAAAAGCCAAGCCACCCATTTGCTTTTAATCCAAAGAACATGTATACTTTTTGTACCCAGAAACTACGATTCATATTGATTGCACGTGCCTGCCATGATTTAGATAAGATTTTTTTTTGCATGGTTTTTATGCTTTTCTAACGGATCCTGTTTTATAATACTTCCAAGCCTATCCATGGATATATCAAATGTCTTCACTTGTGTATTTTCATGGCTAGGTATTTCTAATGTTTATTTTTCCCTGTGTACTTCTACACATAGCTATGCACTATGAAAATTAAATGGAATGAATGATATGTATATTACTCAAAATAAAGTTTATTTCACTTTAATAATCATTGTCTCTTTTTATTCATATCCTTTTTTGAGTGAAAAATGCTTCTGCAACTAAGCATGTGTTACAGCAGGGGGCGATGTCTCCAAGGATAAAAATTACCCAAAAGACAATAAAGGCTGCCTCTTGACAGGACAGAACAGAATCTAGATGTTTCATTCTGAAAAAAGATAAGGTTTATGAAACTTTAAAATCAGGACTTTTATGTTGTTTTTGGTCATGCAGGAGTTTTTTTTCTTTTTCAAAGAAAGGGAAAGTGTAATTTTAAAATTTGGGAGAACTTTATTTTCTATTCAGTTGGATCTAACAAGCTTTTTATATTTGGGTTTCAACTCTGGTTTCTTTATATGTAAAAATTTTAAAAGAATTTTTTCCTGACAACTTATCATGAGACAGAAAGCAAATGGGGAATAGTGGTAGATTCATTCTTCCTAATGTTAGCAGGCCATAATACTTTTTTCCCTCAATCTACAATTATTTCTGTCCCAGTCGGAGTAGCAGTTTTCTCTGACACATACCCAGAATAACTTGACTTTTTTTTTTTCCAGCTCCTGTTTGGCCAATAGTACTTCTCTTTACATTCCACTTCTCCACTCCCCTCCACCACACACACACGCACATGTGCATACCAGGCATACAAATTTATTCCTTCTGCACTATGCCTTTTTCGACCATGCAGAAGTAACTTTTGGAGCTTGGGTATGTGTCACCTTATGTAAAGTAACCTAATTCTGCATACAATTTTATAAGCTAATATCACAAGTATCATTACTGTCCATAAAGATCACTTTACGATTGCTCATATCTTTATCTTAAATGGCAACAAATATATTTTCCACAGCATATTGTCCACAAAGTTGTACAACTTAACTTTTCCCAGACATGGCTAAGTGAGAATAAACTGAAACAGAACCCATCTGCTACCAACATGGCCAATTCCCTTAGGAAATGTGGGTTGCTCTTGAGACGTTCTGGCCTTCATATGTGTTGCATATCTCCCTTTCTTCCTTTCTTTTTTCTTTAAGCCGGGGGCTGGGCGGGGGGGGGGGGGGGCGACAAATGAGGGGCTAGGGATTGTTCTTTCTTTTCATTGACTCTAGCTGAAACTTCTATTACCGAAGTCTTCAAGCATAGATTTCCAAATTTAACTTTGAATTATTTCAGCCCAGTTTCACCAAAGGCAAGGGATTCATCACTGATTCATTCTCAAGGAATTTCCAACACATAGTGTTTAAGCTTATACAACTTCACCATAGTTACCAAAGAGACACCAGCACCCAAGAGCAGCATTCAGCCTTTGTCTTGAGATGCCTCGGCATATCTGAACTTGTCTTCTGGGTATTCACTTAATTCTTTGGAAAACTTGGGATTCTGTCAATGTCTCCATAAAAAGGTGCTTTCCCACAATTTCTTACTCATCTGTCCCTTCTTGGCCTCTGTTGATTTAAATGCTCACCAATAACTTTGATGACTGTACTGAATGCCCACATGTATGCAAAGAACCCACTGTGCTGGGATATGTGTATGTGCTTTGACCACACAAAACACATTCTGGCTTGATTAATAGATTAATAGGATTTTTTTCCATATATTTAGTTGATGCTTAAGTAGCTTTGGCTAATTATTTTGTTCTTTCACAGAGAACACGTCATTGTAGCTTCTATTTGATCTGATAATATAAATTGAAGCACTCAAAATAAGATGTCATTACCTTTTGATGCTTGTTTTGAATGACATTTATGAAGGCTGCTATCAATATTTTTTCAGTAATACTCCTCACCAGGGTGTCTTGCCCCTCAGCCAATAACAAAACCAACTTGTACCCAGTTATCTTTACTAGAGTCAGCCATGAGTGAATATAGAGACTAATATTAGAGTTGATTTCTCCATAAATATTGATGGACTGTGAAGGCATCATGTTATAATTCCAGGGAGATCTGGATTTAATAATCTAGACAGACACTTTCTGGCCACATCCCATTGATTCTCCTCCTCTCCCATTACAATAGGATGGAGGACGTTGGATTTGAAGAGTAAGAAATACCAGGCCCAAGTGTTGAATGGACATCATGTATTGAAGTCATCAAGATTAACCACAGGGAAAATGGGGGAGAGAAGAGTAAGCCAGAGCTAAAGTTATCAAAGTATGTGGAGAAGTATTGTGGCATCTGATAGAAGATGGAAACTCAGGGTGGAGATGGGTGATAAAGTCTAAGTCCATGTGCTACACCTAAAAGAGCTGTGAGTGTTAGGAAACAAACAGCCTTTAATGGGAAAAACAGTAGACAGTGAGGGAGACACGCACCCCACAGGGATTGTGCCAGACTCTACTTGAAATACTACAGAAGAAGCAGACTTTGGGGATAACTAGGTGTCAGTTGGAGAAGATGATGAAGAGTTTGAGAGTACAAAGGAGTCTGCAGTTCACAGACATTGGATGTCAGTGGGTACAGAGATAAGAGTATAGGAAGAGATAGGGCCAGATTCAAAGTACAAAGCAGAATGGGTATCAGGTTTCCAGTAAGGCTGAAAAATCTAGAGGCCAGGGGTAATAAACAGGACCGAGAGGCAGGCTAAGGTTAGTTCTGGTAGTTTCCTAGGGAAAGGTGGGTTATCAGGAATGCTTTTGGCTGTAAGTTACTAAAAACCTAACTAAGAGTGGTTTTAAGACAAGATGGAGGCTAACCCAAATTTGGCTCTGACAAGTTTATTTAATCTCTCTATTCTTCCACCCTCTATGTGTTGTTGCCTTCTATCCTCATTTGTCCCTTCATTCAAGCACCATTCCCTCATATGACATCATCCAAAATAATAAAGAAGATAAGTGGCAAAAGCGTATTTTACCTCTAGAAAAGGAAGATCTTTCCCAGGGGCCGCCAGTTGATTCACCTGCCATTCCACTTAATTGGCCAGAAATATGCCACCTGCTCATCCTCATCAAAGGCAGAGGGAAACGGAGTTTCTATGGTGGACTTATCCAAGCACAATTCATACCATGAGGTCTGGGCACATGCTGCCCAGAACAAAATTATTTTGCTAATGTGTGATTGTTTAGATTCAGCATTGTTTAGATAACTAAAAGGTATGTTTGTAAATAAGCATGAATCTAAAGTTTGGGGTTTCTGTTGGCTTGTGAGATGAGTCAGGAACATCATTTGGGGACACCTTTCTTAGGTAACATTTCACTTTTCATGGCCAGCAATAATGTGAAGTCAGGGCAGGAAACACTAACATCCTTGGGGTTCTGGTTACTAGACTCTGCTTGGCTTGCTTCTCCTAGCATCTCATTCTGTCTGATCCGTTCTCAAAGCCACAGGTCACTGTTATATGTCTACCAAGCACTGCCCCTACCTCTCTCTCAGAAGTGATGATGACTTATTCCTTGGTGCTCCTACCACTCTGACTTAATCTGGCCATCTGAAACACTTATTTGAATCTGTCTATGCCTGCTTCTACATTACTATAACCAATACTTTGGCTAAAAAACTTGGCATTTCTCACCAGGTATATTGTAAATTCCTATCAGATCCCTTGTTCTAATGCAGTGGTTCTCAGACTTTAACATGCATCAAATGTACCTGCAGGGCTTGTTAAATACAGACTACTGGACTCCACTCCCCAGAGTGTCTGATTCAGTAGATCTTATACAGGGCCTGATAATTTGTATTCTGAACAAATTCCCAGGTGACGCTTACACTTTAAGAAATATTGTTCTAATCCTGAGAACATCGAGGAAAAAATTAAACTCATTTTCTCCTACTTCACTCTCACCAACACATTTCTTTTCCTCTTTTTCTTTTTCTTTTTTTTTTTTTTTTTGAAACAGAGTTTCACTCTTGTTGCCCAGGCTAGAGTGCAGTGGCATAATCTGGGCTCACTGCAACCTCTGCCTCCCAGGTTCAAGCCATTCTCCTGCCTCAGCCTCCCGAGTAACTGGGATTACAGGTGCTCGCCATCATGCTCAGCTAATTTTTTGAATTTTAGTAGAGACGGGGTTTCACCATGTTGGCCAGGCTGGTCTCGAACTCCTGACTTCAGGTGATCCACCCGCCTTGGTCTTCCAAAGTGCAGGGATTCAGGTGTGAGCCACCACACCCAGCCCAGCCTTCACCAACACATTTCTAACACCAGACGTAAGGGGGTGTTTCCCTACCCACCAAACAATCAGCAAATTCTGCAGCAGACACAAGCTGGGTGCCCTCCAGTTTACTTCTGATGCTATCTACCTGGAGGCTGTGTTAGATCCCACAGGTTGAGAGCTCACTTTCACAAGATTGTTCCCCATTTCCAATACCAATCTCAAGCCTCAGGTTGCTTTACCTGTGCTTCTGGTCAACTGGCTATAAATCAGGCTTTCCACAACCCCTTATTCAGGTTCTACTAACTTGCTAGAGCTGCTCACAACAGAACTCAGGGACACAATTTACTTATATTTCACAGTTTATTATAAAGAATATTGCAAAGGATACAGATGGAAAGACACATAAGGCAAGGCATGTGAGAAGGGGTGCCATTCCCTCTCTGATGTACCACCCTCCAGGAACCAGAACGTGTTCAGCTATTTGGAAGCTCCAAGAATCCGGTCATTTGGGGTTTTTATGGAGGTTTCATTACATAAGTACGATTGATGAAATTATTGGTCATTGTTGATCAGTTTAGCCTTCAGCCACTCTTCTCTCCCTGGAAGGTGGGTAGCGGGGAGCTGAAAGTCCCAACCCCACCTCTTATCCTGCCTTGGTCTTTCTGGTGACCAGCCCCTATCCTGAAGCTACCTAGGGGCTGCCAGCCATCAGTCAACTCATTCACATACAAAAACACATTATTACTAATAGATTACATCTATTACTTTGGAGAGTCCATGATTTTAGAAGTTAATGCCAGGAAATGGGAAGAAAGGTCAAATATGTATTTTATACTATCAGATTCATTCTCTTTTCTTCTGCCAGAGTGCAATACAGAGAAGATATTAGTATTCCTTACTGAAAAAAATCTAACAGTGATTCAGCCTCTTTTCCCACCCTTTTCACATATACACATGGTCATCTAGCCATAACTGAATGCTTGCAGTTTTCTGAAGTTAGTAGCTTCCTTCATACCTCCATGACTTTGCAAAGATAGTTACCTCTAAGAAGCTGATCGATGACCATTCCACACCCCCTCACGCTTGAAACTCATCTTTGCTTACATACATCTTGACCTATACTACTAGTTCACTGATATCATTGCCCTACTTAAGTGCAGAAATATAATTTTTTCATGTTTATTTCCTTAAAACCAAATATAGCACTTAACACATGATACGTGCCCCCAAAATGGTGAATAACAAAAAGAATTAAGTGGCATCTGAATAAGCCATAATAAATCAGGTAAGAGTTTTACTAATTGAGATGGAACTCATTTGACCAAGTTTCTAAAGGACAGAGCAAAAGAAGAAACAGAGCTCAGTAACCATAAGTATTTTTTTAATTAAAAAATCACTTGTGTTTTAAAAAATGACAGTACAAGGATCCAATTACATAATCCTCAGCAACACTTATTAAAATTCCCTCTTCTCTGCTACCTGCCTTTCTCATACCTCCAGCTGCTCTCTCCACAAGTCCCCCAAACCTCAATCCTGCCCAATTTCTTTTCTCTCACACTCTGCCATCTCCACTTCTCTCCATTGTTTCATTCATTCATTCATTCATTTGCTTAGTCAATCAATCAATATTTATTATCTGCTATGTGTCAGGAATGGTTGCAGGCACTGGGACCAAGTGATGTGAACAAGATAAACAAGATCCCTGTTCTCATGGTGTTTTACATTCGATAGAGAATAGGACTGAAGTAAATAATTCTAACAGAAAATGAAATGCTGACCAAATGGGGGCGGGGAGGGGATAGGTCCAGAACAGAGGATATATTAGTAACAACAGAAGGCCAAGGCTATTAAAAATATGTTATAAGGGCCTGCATAATACCTAGAATGGAGATTCAAATTTTCTTCTCAGATTCTTAGCATTGCTCTTCACCTGGACATGTGAAAACTGGGTTTCTCTTTGAAAGTCTGGAAGGATTGAGGGAAGGCTATGATCTCTCACATATGAATCATTTTTACCTGCTTAAGAAATTACTATTAGATCTTAATACTAACAGAGCTTCACTCCCCAAAGAAAGGTGTATATTTCCTCCTTTCTGAAACTGACAGTAATGTCAATAACTGTATCTTTTTTTCTACATTTTGACTTCCAGGAAGCTTTGAGGAAAATCTTACCCTTCACTAACATAGCAATTATGATTTAAATCTTTTTTCCAGACAACGTTGTTGTATGAACTCTCATTTCAGCCTGCTTCAAATTCTTTGTGGAATTTGGCAGGGGATCTTCTTGGTTAGGATTATTTATCTTTTCAAAGTATCAAAAAACATTGATCATTGTAAGGGTACAGGCAGGAATATAGGAATTAGCCTACAGATGGAACAGAAGCCAGGGCTGGGCAGCCACCAGGTCCTTTTCCCCTCCCTCCAAGTTCCTCCCTGAACATCTGCTTCATTTTTCTTTCCCTGCAGGCACAGTCTCTCTGCTCCTTAGTCTGCATGATCAGTTAGTAAAGATGGGTACTCTAAAATTTCTGAGTTCATAGGTTACAAATATTGTCACACTGAGAGACTGACTGGCTGCCTCTTGATTCTGATTCCAAATTCCCCAGGGGAAAAAAAAAAATCTGATTGTCTCCAATTGTTTTACACATAGACAAACCAATTTATGAACAGGGGACAGAGTCATGCAACCTAAGCAAAACAGTTAAAAATCTCATCAAACGAAGTTTGAGAGGGCAACACAGTGGAAATAAGTGAGAGTGAATCAAGGAGCTTAGGGGGATCATTGTGATCAGAAAGACACTCTGCCAGTTTATTATTATAATTGTAAATAGAGAGTTAGAAGGATAGCATGGCAGACACTGGCTAGATGATCTCCAAGCTTATTTCCAGTGTAACTATATTTCCCAGCGTCCACTGTAGTTGTGTGGAGTTTTCTGATTGAGTTTTGGCCAAGAGACCATGGAAAGAAGCGATGTAGTCTCCTTCAGGCTTTGCCGTGACAACTCGGGTAAGATGGTGCAGCCAAGAGATAAATGAGCTTTCTCCTTTGCACTGTTGTGCACGGAAACATGATGTGGGCAAGAAATATGCATTTATTGGTTCAAGCCAGTGATATTGGGCTTGTTGGTCATAGGAGTTAAACTTCCCTAACTAGTACAGATAAATAAATAATGAAGATCACGTGTTCATCCTGAAAATATCCCTTTAGTAAGTCGTAAGTCATATTGGGATGCTGGGGAACTGAGGGTGAATAGAACAGAAACTTCTGCTGTCAGTTGTTCAGAGGTTCATGGAGGAGACAAGCAGGTAACAGCAAATGAAAGTAACAAAGACCTGTCACTGACAGGAGACAATGGAAGTGATGCTGAAGCAGCTGTTTGTCATATCAAAATATCTTCTCTAGTATGAGAGGCTGCTTTCACTGTTACCCTAGGTAAGTGGATGGATAAAAGGGAACACTGCAAAAATGGAATCTATGAGATATTATCACAATGGGACTGAAGGACAGGGAGGAGTCAAAGACAACCCTGCCAATTGGAAGAATGGCGGTGACCTCAACAGAAATGAGAAATCCACTTAGGGAAGAGCTACGTTGAGAGAAAAAATGATAACTTCACTGGGGAGAATGTGGAGCTTGAGGCAAGTGGAGGAGTACAGCAGGCAGTTTGGGACCTGAAAGTGGATGCTCAAGAGAAACCTCTGGCTAGAGATATAGATAAAGAAGTCAATAGACAAAAGTTACCATTCACATCTGATAATAGCTTACCAAAAAGGGCTCCAGTCTCCTTATCAAATGTGACATGTCAAAGACAGTTTTGAAATGATTTTTACGTTACTCTATTTTTCCCCAGGTGGCAATGACAAGTTTAGTGTATTTTCTCCTTTTTGGTGAAATTATATCAGCAGTTTTTGTATTTCCACAATAGATATTGAAAGTTCTGAGACCTAAAAAATTCTGAGTACTTGTATTGCAAAGGTTGTCAAGGATCTGCTTATCTGACAACAAACTACAGAAAAGGTTATAGTATTAAATGTTTCAGCAATGCCAATTCCTTATCTTCCCCTTTCCCGTAGCACCTCTGAAATCTCAGGTCCCAGTTTGCACATTGATTTTCTTGTACTATTATGAGCCACTAATTGCTGTTTCCATTAACTTCATCTATACATAAACCATGCAGTAGATGACAGCATATCACCCATTCCTCTCTTCTTCCTTATCTTTCTTTTTCATTTTATTTTGCCTTTATGAATTTTTCTCCTAAACTTTTCTTTCTCTAAATGTTACTTTCTTTCCCAAACTTACTCCTGATTTATTCTCTTCTTTCTCTATTTGATATATTAATTATTTATAGGTTTCTTCATTCATTAATAAAAATCCATCAAAGAGTAATTAAATGTTTACCATAATCCAGATATGGATAAAAAGAAAATATAAATATATTTCATGTATATTACATTGAATCAGTCTAAATACTGCAGCCCAATGACTCATTAGCTACAGTTTCATTCTGCATTCATTAGCTTCATTAGCTACAGTTACTTTCATTACTTCTATTAGCTACAGTTTCATTAGTTATTCTTACAAGTTGAAGGAGATTCTTCATTAGCTGCACTGCTTTCACTTGGATCCTATAAATGACAGACACCTTATATTCCCATTTTATTGACAGAGAAGAGGACCATTAACAAAAGCAGACCCATACAGAGAAAAATAATTCCTAGACAAATTAGCTTTGTTTATTTTTCAAAACCTACATCTATTATATCTTAAAGAATCATGAACTTCTCCAGGGTAGTAGTTACTCCTTTGAACATCAGCTTTTTCCTTTGTGAGAAGGTAAAAGGAAATATATTGACTTGCTGCTTTTCCTGAAAAAAAAAAATTATTCCATTCTATTGTCTATTTAAATTGTAGCCAGTAAGGTCCATATATTAGACAATAGTGTTATATAATATTTAATTTCCTGCTGTGATCATTCAAGGGAATGTCTTTGTTTTAAAGAAATACACACTGAAATAAGCATTTGGGGGTAAAGGAGTATCGTATCTGCAACCTACACATAAATGTTTTAGAAAAAATACTGTAGAGAGAGAATGAGAAAGCAAATGTGGCAAAATGTTAACAGCTAAGAAATCTGGGTGAAGGATAAACAAATTCTTTGTAATATTGTTTGCAGTTTTTCTATAAGCCTGAAATTATTTCAAAATACAAAGTTTTAAAAGTTATCAGCTCATAGTTCAGGGGAAACTTGGAATGGAATTTTATTATAATTTTCTCTTATGAATGTTCTCAGTTTAAAATACCATGTTTCATAAGAAGTCTCATAATTATATTTTACCAACTGAAAGAAGAAAATACATCTCATCAAGTCATTCATCTCTTCACATAAGTGGAGCGTTTGTGTGAAGATTTGGCTCTCCATAGTTACAGTGTAGTGACAAAATTATATTGCTAAATCAAAAAAACTGGATTGAAGTGTGAACTCCCAACTTACCAGCTGTGGGGACGTGAATAACCATTTAAGCTGTGCCTCAATTTCTCACCTACAAAACAGGACTATCAATCCCTAGAAGGCAGCTTATATTTTCACAAATGGTCACAGCAATATTTCTGGTCACATGTTCTTACAGAACCTTGTCGACAATCATCTGGAGTCTATCTTCTCTCTCCTTGAAACTGAGGGGAACTTTGTTACTGCCTGGACTAACAGACTGCAGCATGTCTGTCTGGCTAGGCTAAGTCATCAGAGGTGATAGGAGCTCTCCAGGATCACTCTCACCTCTCTCTTTCTCTCTCTGTCTCTCCCTTTCTCTCTCCCCCACCATCTACCCTGGCAATGCCTGTCTTTGAAACCCATTCATAATATTGTGGAGAAACCCAAAGTTTTCTACCCAGAGAGTCCATGTGGAAAGACACATGTGGAGAGGAACTGAGGCTCCCAGCCCAATGCCAGCATTGACTGCCAGAAACCTGGGTGAACAAATCTTCAAACAGTTCCAATCCTGGGCCTCTAGTCTTCCAACTGAAGCCCGTGACATCAGCAGAAAAACCTGAACCCACTGCATTCAGTTCAAATTCCTAAACCACAGAATCTGTAAGCATAATAAATGGTTGTTTTATACTGCTGAATTTGGGGTCGTCTGTTATGTGGCCAAGATATCTAACACCTACTGAACAGAATTATTAGATGATAACTCTGTTATTATGTAATAGATACATAAAAGAGAATTTCTATAAAACACATACATTTGCTCTGGATGCTATAAAATGTTATTTATACAAATTCATACAATTTGTTACTTACACAAATTCATTTTTTATATTAACTTTCATCTTCTCATCTACCTTTCTTCTTCCTTTGCTTTGGGATTTATACAGTTGTGCAGTCTTAAGAAACTTAATTCTATAAACTCTATTTGAGAGTTTATAAACATCAGGAATATTTATGATATTCTAGACTCAGAAATTCTGGTGAGCACTATTTTCAGGACAGTACATTCCAGAGGTTAGGATCACAGTCATGGAGCAAACAGAAGGCCTATATTTTCACAGAGAGTCTTCAGTTCTTGAATTTCTATGCTGAACAAATGGAATCCT
The DNA here is from genome assembly GCF_003255815.1 of Theropithecus gelada. Lineage (NCBI taxonomy): Eukaryota > Metazoa > Chordata > Mammalia > Primates > Cercopithecidae > Theropithecus > Theropithecus gelada. The sequence goes on from NC_037670.1 coordinate 140,575,317, forward strand.
CAACACTCCAGGTGCTAAAGTGAGAAACACCTTTAGTGCTGCTAAAGATTCAGTGGGAAAGAACTTAGAATACAGGACCTTGTTTGTTCTCCAGATTCTATGAAATAAAGGACATTTATTTAAGGAAGATTGGGGGAAGTCGGGATTTATTAGTCACCCATGAACTCCAGAGTACTATGGGTACAAACTTTTATACAACGTAGACCTTGGCCTCAAGAAGTTTACAGTGTCATATCTCATAAACGAGAGAGGTATTTAAACAAACTGGCAATCCATTGTGATAAATGCAATAGTAGAGAGAAAATCTAGTGCTTAGTCCTGAAGTTTGTGAATATGTACAGTTTTCCAAAGAAAGATGGTACGCGATAGTATTCGTAATTAGTGACTTACCTGATTTCTTACTCTTTTGTGTCAAATTTTTAAATAAATTACTACTTTTTAATTGAAACTGAAAAAATTTAGGAAAGATACCTTCGAACAATTTAAGTGTTTGTAAGAGAGAATTGTAAGGAAGGAGGTGAGAGTGTTGGCAGCTCTGCTTGACAAAGTCATATAGTACATTCTTTTTTTTTTCCCCACACACATTTTCTCTCTTTTCCCTTGTTCCAAACAAAGTTCTGCTATAGGTATGAAATGGGAGCTAGGAAGAGAGGAGCTGGAGGACAGCATAGGTCCACAGCAACTTGAGGTGCTTTCATTTTGATTTGACTTTCCATGCCATGCTCCTTTTTTCACCAAATAGCACAGCACTCGGCATTTGCCTCTACTGGGAAATATTGCATGCTGTTTTGCAAGATCTGTAAGGTAACGAACTATAAAACACTACTATGAATTATCATCATCACTCAATCTTTATTAAGCATTCTCCTCTGCCCATTCCAATGGCTGGCATATGACACCAAAATGGCAGGTGAAGCCCCTGCTTTAAAGGGGTGGCACCTCAGAGGGAAGATTCAGTATCCTCATTGAAGGTTGAGATGGGTTCTTGATTCTTAACTTATAAAATGAAATGGAATTTCTATGACTTATTCCCATCCAGATGATCTTTGCAGGATAATTATAGGACCTTTTCCAAAATCCTTATAGAATTTTACAAATAGGAGAGGAAAAAAAACATTAGAATGACCTCTTTATCGTCTCTTGCATGCATATGTGTGAGCAAGTGTGTGTGTGTGTGTGCAAGAGTGTGTGTGAGCATGTGTGTGAGCCGTGTGTGTGTGTGTGAGAGCAATCAAGTGTGTGTGTGTGTGTTGGGGCAAGTGTTATCATGTGAGAGTAAATTTACTGGAAACCTTTTAAAGATACAGTTTATTCTTACTCTGTTCTATTTAAAATTTTCTTAGCATTATTTCAAGAAGTAGCTCTAGTCAATGTTAAATCTACTTTATACATACAAACTCACTTAATCCTCACAACAACCGTTCGAAGTAGGTACTTTATTATATCATTTTACAGATAGAATAATTGAGGACAGTGGAATTATTATGATTATGTAATTTGGAAAGCCATCAAGCTAAGAACTGAAAGACCCTGACAATCAAGGCCTAAAGTGTGAACTTGTGTTCACCACGCTATACTAAATATTGAATGTATATCTTCTTCCCTTTCATGTGAACTATGTCAGGTCACAATGTCAGCACCACATAAAAATAGATTTCTTTTGCTCGCTTGCCCTTTCACAGAGATTTCTTCCATGTGCCTTTGCAGCTTCCAAAAGCTGTAGCCTGTTCTTTGAGAAAACTCTTCTCTCCTTAAGGAGTTGCCCCACATCAGACTGATTCTGGGCCATGCCTCATGTCAGCTTGCAAAAGACAAAACCCTTTCTGTTTCTAATGAAATCTCTCATATTTTGAAATGAAAGCAAGAACTGCTCTGCGGAGGTGCCAAGGGAAACATACTTCCATTATGAAGTGTTTCTAACAAAATGTTTTGGAGATTTTAAAGGAGTAGCTTTCTAAATATCCAAGGCATCTGCAAACAACCAGACATGCAGGCCCGCTTCTCAGCCCAAACACTGTTCCTGGGTTGTATCATTTTTTTCCCTGAAAATCAGCACAGCTGTTGCAATGTCCCTTTATCAATGGTCCAATGATCCCAACAAATTTTTTTCCAAGAGTGAATAATCAAAATGGTATTACAGGTCTTTGATTTTGAAATATATGCACTGTTAATATAATTTTGGCCTTCTTTAGCAGAATTTCAAAGGGGAATCAAAGGTTTATATTTATAAAGTTTATAATCATTCCACAAAGTTCAAGACATTTGGCAGTGCTTGGGAAACTTAAAAACAGTAATAAAAGGTTACTGCGGGGAATTCAAAGCTGCCTTGTATGGTAATGCTGATTCAAGCCACCACATAGTGCAAGCATGACAAGTTTAGCTGTGATTTGGGGATTGGATCAGAACTGTGTAGCTGTAGAGATATTGAAATGGCTTACCCATTAACAACAAACAAAGGACTTTGGAAAATTTACAAATATTTCCTCTTTGAAAACACATTAGGAGTACGCGGGGGGAGAAAATCGTGCATTCTTAGCCTGATTTACTAAGCCTCTATCAGCCTCCTTGACTGTTCTCAAGCACCAATCTTGCCTTGCAATTGTAAACTGTGCACTTTTGCCAACCTGGAATGCACACTCTGTCCCTGCCCGGCTCCAGCTCATTCTGCATCTGTGCTTGCTCAAACTCTGGTAACCCAGGCTCTTCATTTGTTGGCAGCTGGTAAAAGGGGTTTCCTTATGAGTCACAGTGTGGAGGGCGGCTGAGTAATATACCCTATCCTGTGCTACAATCTGTGTGGAATGTATTTGAAATAAAACTCAACCTAGAGTTTAGTTCGACATCTGATTTCAAACACATTCTTGAAAAATTGGAGTGCAATCGGGAAAAAAATCACAGTGTCTCTCCTGCTATGGAAAAGTTTATTCCCTACAATTGTCTCCAAAGGGACAGGAACTAAGTTGCACTCGTTCAGGCTCTGAGGTCTCTGATGAGGAAAGAGTCCACAGCTTGGCTTTTTAAGATGATCCTGCTTTCCTGTTATGGCAGTAAAGTAGCTGGTCCCATGGTGAATGAAAGTGGGAAAATATGAAGTTGAGAACGCACAGGTGTCACAGGCTAAGGCTTTTGTCAATGCTGCTTAACAAATGTAAGCATCTGACAGATCATATCTTTAACTGCAAGAAGGTAAAGAACATTACAAGATAAGTTGTGTTTATAAAAATCATAGGTGATGCAAGAACACTGTTTATCACCATATATTCACCTGTTTACAGTAAGTTGAAGAAAATGGGTTTTCTTATTATTAAATGCAGTAACATGCATTTATCGAGAAAAACGAATTAAGACTAGCTATGAAGGTCTAAATTTAATTTCAAAGAAACTACAGACACTGTACTAACCAAATGTTATATTTTTTTCTTTTTAAATATCATTAGATACCAAATATCTGAAATGAAAAAAAGATTAGTGATGACATGAGGAATGAATAGAAAAACTGGAAAATTTGTGGCTAGAAACTTAGAATTATCCTATAAGCTAAATGTATCAAATTCACATATTCTTCTAAACTAGAGAATTAGTTATGCTTCAGAAATATAAAATACATATATACCAGAAAGTTTGCTCTGGTTACTAAGAATAAAATAATCATATCTTCTTAATTTATGAATCTTATAAAGTAAATGAGATGGAAATATGTCTGTTATCTGCTGCTTTTGACTAATATTCAAATAAAAGAATCAAGTTATTTCCTTCATATAATTTGTAACACACACTTCTAAATACAGGTGAGTTGCATGAGAAAACGAGAATGAAAAATAAAAAATTTCTGGGCCAGGCACCATGGCTCACTCCTGTAATCCCAGCACTTTGGGAAGCCAAGGCGGATGGATCACAAGGTCAGGAGATTGAGACTATCATGGCTAACACGGTGAAACTGCGTCTCTACTAAAAATACAAAAAAATTAGCCGGGTGTGGTGGCGGGCGCCTGTAGTCCCAGCTACTCAGGAGGCTGAGGCAGGAGAATGGTGTGAACCCGGGAGACAGAGCTTGTAGTAAGCCGAGATCTCACCACTGCACTCCAGGCTGGGTGACAGAGTGAGACTCCATCTCAAAAAGAAAACAAAAAACAAACAAACAAAAAAATTCTATTTGGTTACTTATAATTTGGGTTTGATACAAAAATTCCTTCAGTACCAACAATCTGATAGGGTCATCAGGTATAGCCGATGTTAACAAATCCACCAGATTAAATCAGTATGTAGAAAATGTCAAGTCTATGTTTACTCAGTTATTCCACAGTCAACACTCAGAGCTTACCAAATACCATGATATTTACAAGGCATATAAGAAGCTCATCAAGTGAGGACAGGGGCAGACATGCAAACAAGTAATTGTCATGGATGTGGTCTGAATGTTTGTGTCCCCTCAAAATTCATATGCCAAAATCCTCACCCCTAAGGTGATGGTTATTAAAAGGTGGGCCTTTGGGAAGTGATTAGGTCATGGTGGAGGATGGGGGAACCCTCATGGATAGCATTAGCACCCTCATAAAGGAAGTCTGAGAGAGATCCCTTGCCCCTTCCACCCTGTGAGGCTAGAGAGAGAAGATGACTATCTATGAGGAAGTGGGCCCTCACCAGGTAGTGAATCTGCCAGAGCCTTGATCTTGGACTTTCCAGATTCTAGAACTAGGAGAAATAAATTTCTGTTGTCTATAAGTCACTCAGTTTATGGTATTTTGTTATAGCAGCTCTAACAGACTAGGATCATCATATGCAATGTGATAAGCCCTCAACAGAGGGACACAGAAAGGGAGGAGAGAAGAAGACAGCAGACAAGACTTGGGGGAGGAGGGCACCCTTTGAACTGGGTCTTAATAAGAGAATAAGTGACCCAGGAGGAGAAGGGTGGGAGGTGGGATAGCAAAGAGCATTCCAAACATAGTTTCACAACAGTCTTGTAGACAGAAGGCATTATGTAGTAAGAAGACTTGAGCATCAGGGAGAAGTAACAGTTCTGACCGATGATAAGAGAGATATTGGCAGGAAGAGTAACGGACTTTGAGTTGGTGAAGAAGGGAGGCGGGGTATGAATATCACTGTAAGGTTAGCCGAAGAGTATGACTATACAATGACATTTTCCCAAAGGTGTTTTATAAAATATTAACTCCATATACCACTTATTTATTGGATTATTTATGGGGACTAGCAAACAAAAGTTTTCTTTTTCAAAGAAAGGATGAGAAATCTTGATTTTTTTTTTCTGTAAAACTTTTCACAGTCTTCAATGTGCTAATGTATGTGGTTCCGCGAGATATATGTAAATAAAGATAAAATTTCCCAAACTTATTTCACCAAATATCCCTTTAGCTGCACGGATATTTTGAAAAGTTAGTGTTCCATATAAGATAGTTTGGGAATGCTACTATAAGGAATCGATTAGAATGGAAAGTCTTAATTAATAAAGATGTGAAAAATTCACGGCCAAATTTGTATTTTAAAAACGCAACTTTGGCAAGAATGTGGAAGAAGGGTTTGTAAGTGAGACATAGTTGGGAAACTAGTGTCCAGGCAAAGCCCATGGGAAAAAGGAGAATATCTGAATTTGGTAGAATTTCAGAATTAAACATCCAGGTGTTCATGGCGAGTGAAGATGTGAATGAGGGGAAAATGTCAATATATTACCTAACCAAGTGACCAAAGGTAACATAATTCGTAATGAGACAGATATCATGAGCCTCTTGTTGTGATGCACTGAGAACACTACATTACTTATGTTACATTCCTGTCAACAATGCATAAGCTGAAACTAGTCTTGAAAATCATTCTATCAAATCAATGGACTGTACTGTAAAAAAAAAAAAAATCAATGTTATAAAAGACAAAGAAAAGCCAAAGAACCACCCCAGATCAAGGAAGACTCAAGATATTTGAAAACCAAGTGCAACTGTGATTCTTCATGGCATTGTGGACCTGTAAAATACATGCTATGAAAGACATCAAAGGGACTATTAGAATAAATTGAATAGATCTTATGAATTAGATAACAGTATAATATCAATATTAACTTTTATGATTTTGAAAATTTTACTGTGATTTCATAGGAGAATTTTTTTTCTTGGAAAATAACACAATATTTCAGGGAAAAGAAGCATGAGCTTTGTAACTTACTCTCGAATGAAACAGAACAAAATATATAAATATTATATATAAAATATATATATTTATATAATTGGTCAGGTTTGGTTGCTATGTGTGTGTTTGTGTGTATATGTACATATATACACTATATATATTTATACATATATATGTATAGAGAGAGAATGCTAAAGCAAAGCAAATATGAGAAAATGTTAAAATATGGTAACCAATTTGGGTGAAGGGCATATGCAAAAACATTAGTATATTTTTGCAAATTTTCTGTAAGTTTGAAGTTATTTGAAAATAAAAAGTTAAAAAAATAATTCAGTAACTGCATTTGGAATTCATCTTAAAAAGCAAAGCCAACAGGTACAAAATATGAGTCAATGACAATTCTGCAGTTTCTAGCTTCAGTAATAGATGAGCATATGGAGAGCACAGGCTAGGGAGGAACAGGATTTGAAACAGGAAGATGGTGAGTTCTGTTTGAGGAATGTATTTTCAAAATGTCAATATCATCTCCAGGGGGACATTACTAGTAAGACATGCCTGGAGTTCTTAAAAGAAGCAGCACTGGAGTTTGAGATTTTGAAGACATATTTACAAGAGATCTTCTCTGTTCAGGGATTCAGTTTCCTCCTTGTTCAATCTTGGGGGGTTGTATATTTCCAGGAATGTATCATTTCTTTTAGGTTTTCTAACTTGAGTGCATAGAGGTGTTCATTAACAGTTTCTGGGAGTTTTTGTATTTCTGTGGAGTTAGCGGTAATGTTCCCTTTGTCATTTCTGATTGTGTTTATTTGGAACTTCTCTCTTTTCTTATTAGTCTAACTAGTGGTCTATCCTTAATTCTTTCAAAGACTCACCTCCTGGATTCATTGATCTTTTGTATGGTTTTTCGCATCTCAACTTCCTTCAGTTCAGCTCTGATTTTGGTGATTTCTTGTCTTCTGCTAGCTTTGGGGTTGATTTGTGATGTTAAGTTCTTAATTTGAGATCTTTCTTTTTGTTGTAGGCATTTAGTGCTATAAACTTCCTTCTTAACACTGCGTTAGCTATGTCCCAGAGATTCTGGTATATTGTAGCTTTGTTTGCTTTGGTTTCAAAGAATTTCTTGATTTCTGCCCGAATTTCATTATTTACCCAAAAGTCATTCAAGAGCAGGTTGTTTAATTTCTATGTAATTGTGTAGTTTTGAGTGATATTCTTAGTCTTGATTTCTACTTCTATTGCCCTGTGGTCCAAGGGTGTGGCTGGTATAATTTCAGGTTTTTTGTTTTTTTTTTTTTTAAATTTGCTGAGGACTGTTTTAAGTCTATTGCGTGGTTGATTTTAGAGTACGTGCCATGTGCAGATGAGAAGAACGTATATTCAATTGTTTTTGGGTGGAGAGTTCTGTTGACATCTATTAGATCCATTTGGTCAAGCATCGAGTTCAGGTCCTGAATATCTTTGTTAGTTTTCTGCCTCAATAATCTAATATTGTCAGTGGGGTGTTGAAATTCTCCCACTATTATTGTGCGATTATCTAAGTCATTTCCTAGGTCTCTAAGAACTTGCTTTATAATCTGGGTGCTCTTGTGTTGGGTACATATATATTTAGGATTATTAGGTCTGCTTGTCGAATTGAGCCTTTTGCCATTATGTAATGCCCTTCTGTGTCTTTTTTTATCTTTGTTGACTTAAAGTCTGTTTTGTCTGAAATTAGATTAGCAACTCCTCCTTTTTTCTGTTTTCTGTTTGTTGGTAGATTTTTCTCCATCCTTTTACTTTGAGCCTATGGACATCATTGCATATAAGATGGGTCTTTTGAAGACAGCATACTATTGAGTCTTGCTTGTTTATCCAACTTCCCACTCCGTGAGTGTTAATTGAGCATTTAGCCCATTTACATTCAAGGCTAGTATTTACACATGCATATTTGATCCTGTCATCATGTTGTTATCTAGTTTTTTATTTTTTTTATTTTTTTTATTTTATTTTTTTAAATTTATTTATTATTATTATACTGTAAGTTGTAGGGTACATGTGCATAACGTGCAGGTTTGTTACATATGTATACTTGTGCCTTGTTGGTGTGCTGCACCCATCAACTCGTCATTTACATCAGGTATAACTCCCAATGCAATCCCTCCCCCCGCCCCCCTCCCCATGATAGGCCCCGGTGTGTGATGTTCCCCTTCCCGAGTCCAAGTGATCTCATTGTTCAGTTCCCACCTATGAGTGAGAACATGCGGTGTTTGGTTTTCTGTTCTTGTGATAGTTTGCTAAGAATGATGGATTCCAGCTGCATCCATGTCCCTACAAAGGACACAAACTCATCCTTTTTTATGGCTGCATAGTATTCCATGGTGTATATATGCCACATTTTCTTAATCCAATCTGTCACTGATGGACATTTGGGTTGATTCCAAGTCTTTGCTATTGTGAATAGTGCTGCAATAAACATACGTGTGCATGTGTCTTTATAGCAGCATAATTTATAATCCTTTGGGTATATCCCCAGTAATGGGATGGCTGGGTCATATGGTACATCTAGTTCTAGATCCTTGAGGAATCGCCATACTGTTTTCCATAATGGTTGAACTAGTTTACAATCCCACCAACAGTGTAAAAGTGTTCCTATTTCTCCACATCCTCTCCAGCACCTGTTGTTTCCTGACTTTTGAATGATCGCCATTCTAACTGGTGTGAGATGGTATCTCATTGTGGTTTTGATTTGCATTTCTCTGATGGCCAGTGATGATGAGCATTTTTTCATGTGTTTGTTGGCTGTATGAATGTCTTCTTTTGAGAAATGTCTATTCATATCCTTTGCCCACTTTTTGATGGGGTTGTTTGTTTTTTTCTTGTAAATTTGTTGGAGTTCTTTGTAGGTTCTGGATATTAGCCCTTTGTCAGATGAGTAGATTGCAAAAATTTTCTCCCATTCTGTAGGTTGCCTGTTCACTCTGATGGTAGTTTCTTTTGCTGTGCAGAAGCTCTTTAGTTTAATGAGATCCCATTTGTCAATTTTGGCTTTTGCTGCCGTTGCTTTTGGTGTTTTAGACATGAAGTCTTTGCCCATGCCTATGTCCTGAATGGTACTACCTAGATTTTCCTCTAGGATTTTTATGGTATTAGGTCTAACATTTAAGTCTCTAATCCATCTTGAATTAATTTTCGTATAAGGAGTAAGGAAAGGATCCAGTTTCAGCTTTCTACTTATGGCTAGCCAATTTTCCCAGCACCATTTATTAAATAGGGAATCCTTTCCCCATTTCTTGTTTCTCTCAGGTTTGTCAAAGATCAGATGGCTGTAGATGTGTGGTATTATTTCTGAGGACTCTGTTCTGTTCCATTGGTCTATATCTCTGTTTTGGTACCAGTACCATGCTGTTTTGGTTACTGTAGCCTTGTAGTATAGTTTGAAGTCAGGTAGCGTGATGCCTCCAGCTTTGTTCTTTTGACTTAGGATTGTCTTGGAGATGCGGGCTCTTTTTTGGTTCCATATGAACTTTAAAGCAGTTTTTTCCAATTCTGTGAAGAAACTCATTGGTAGCTTGATGGGGATGGCATTGAATCTATAAATTACCTTGGGCAGTATGGCCATTTTCACGATATTGATTCTTCCTATCCATGAGCATGGTATGTTCTTCCATTTGTTTGTGTCCTCTTTTATTTCACTGAGCAGTGGTTTGTAGTTCTCCTTGAAGAGGTCCTTTACATCCCTTGTAAGTTGGATTCCTAGGTATTTGATTCTCTTTGAAGCAATTGTGAATGGAAGTTCATTCATGATTTGGCTCTCTGTTTGTCTGTTACTAGTGTATAAGAATGCTTGTGATTTTTGCACATTAATTTTGTATCCTGAGACTTTGCTGAAGTTGCTTATCAGCTTAAGGAGATTTTGGGCTGAGACAATGGGGTTTTCTAAATATACAATCATGTCATCTGCAAAGAGGGACAATTTGACTTCTTCTTTTCCTAACTGAATACCCTTGATTTCTTTCTCTTGCCTGATTGCCCTAGCCAGAACTTCCAACACTATGTTGAATAGGAGTGGTGAGAGAGGGCATCCCTGTCTTGTGCCAGTTTTCAAAGGGAATTTTTCCAGTTTTTGCCCATTCAGTATGATATTGGCTGTGGGTTTGTCATAAATAGCTCTTATGATTTTGAGGTACGTTCCATCAATACCGAATTTATTGAGCGTTTTTAGCATGAAGGGCTGTTGAATTTTGTCAAAAGCCTTTTCTGCATCTATTGAAATAATCATGTGGTTCTTGTCTTTGGTTCTGTTTATATGCTGGATTATGTTTATTGATTTGCGAATGTTGAACCAGCCTTGCATCCCAGGGATGAAGCCCACTTGATCATGGTGGATAAGCTTTTTGATGTGTTGCTGAATCCGGTTTGCCAGTATTTTATTGAGGATTTTTGCATCGATGTTCATCAGGGATATTGGTCTAAAATTCTCTTTTTTTGTTGTATCTCTGCCAGGCTTTGGTATCAGGATGATGTTGGCCTCATAAAATGAGTTAGGGAGGATTCCCTCTTTTTCTATTGATTGGAATAGTTTCAGAAGGAATGGTACCAACTCCTCCTTGTACCTCTGGTAGAATTCAGCTGTGAATCCATCTGGTCCTGGACTTTTTTTGGTTGGTAGGCTATTAATTGTTGCCTCAATTTCAGAGCCTGCTATTGGTCTATTCAGGGATTCAACTTCTTCCTGGTTTAGTCTTGGAAGAGTGTAAGTGTCCAGGAAATTATCCATTTCTTCTAGATTTTCCAGTTTATTTGCGTAGAGGTGTTTATAGTATTCTCTGATGGTAGTTTGTATTTCTGTGGGGTCGGTGGTGATATCCCCTTTTTCATTTTTAATTGCGTCAATTTGATTCTTCTCTCTTTTCTTCTTTATTAGTCTTGCTAGTGGTCTGTCAATTTTGTTGATCTTTTCAAAAAACCAACTCCTGGATTCATTGATTTTTTGGAGGGTTTTTTGTGTCTCTATCTCCTTCAGTTCTGCTCTGATCTTAGTTATTTCTAGCCTTCTGCTAGCTTTCGAATGTGTTTGCTCTTGCTTCTCTAGTTCTTTTAATTGCGATGTTAGAGTGTCAATTTTAGATCTTTCCTGCTTTCTCTTGTGGGCATTTAGTGCTATAAATTTCCCTCTACACACTGCTTTAAATGTGTCCCAGAGATTCTGGTATGTTGTATCTTTGTTCTCATTGGTTTCAAAGAACATCTTTATTTCTGCCTTCATTTCGTTATGTACCCAGTAGTCATTCAGGAGCAGGTTGTTCAGTTTCCATGTAGTTGAGCGGTTTTGATTGAGTTTCTTAGTCCTGAGTTCTAGTTTGATTGCACTGTGGTCTGAGAGACAGTTTGTTATAATTTCTGTTCTTGTACATTTGCTGAAGAGTGCTTTACTTCCAATTACGTGGTCAATTTTGGAATAAGTACGATGTGGTGCTGAGAAGAATGTATATTCTGTAGATTTGGGGTGGAGAGTTCTATAGATGTCTATTAGGTCTGCTTGCTGCAGAGATGAGTTCAATTCCTGGATATCCTTGTTAACTTTCTGTCTCGTTGATCTGTCTAATGTTGACAATGGAGTGTTGAAGTCTCCCATTATTATTGTATGGGAGTCTAAGTCTCTTTGTAAGTCTCTAAGGACTTGCTTTATGAATCTGGGTGCTCCTGTATTGGGTGCATATATATTTAGGATAGTTAGCTCTTCCTGTTGAATTGATCCCTTTACCATTATGTAATGGCCTTCTTTGTCTCTTTTGATCTTTGATGGTTTAAAGTCTGTTTTATCAGAGACTAGTATTGCAACCCCCGCTTTTTTTTGTTCTCCATTTGCTTGGTAAATCTTCCTCCATCCCTTTATTTTGAGCCTATGTATGTCTCTGCGTGTGAGATGGGTCTCCTGAATACAGCAGACTGATGGGTCTTGACTCTTTATCCAGTTTGCCAGTCTGTGTCTCTTAATTGGAGCATTTAGTCCATTTACATTTAAGGTTAAGATTGTTATGTGTGAACTTGATCCTGCCATTATGATATTAACTGGTTATTTTGCTCATTAGTTGATGCAGTTTCTTCCTAGCCTCGATGGTCTTTACATTTTGGCATGTTTTTGAGATGGCTGGTACCGGTTGTTCCTTTCCATGTTGAGTGCTTCCTTCAGGGTCTCTTGTAAGGCAGGCCTAGTGGTGACAAAATCTCTAAGCATTTGCTTATCTGTAAAGGATTTTATTTCTCCTTCACTTATGAAACTTAGTTTGGCTGGATATGAAATTCTGGGTTGAAAATTCTTTTCTTTAAGAATGTTGAATATTGGCCCCCACTCTCTTCTGGCTTGGAGAGTTTCTGCCGAGAGATCTGCTGTGAGTCTGATGGGCTTCCCTTTGTGGGTAACCCGACCTTTCTCTCTGGCTGCCCTTAAGATTTTTTCCTTCATTTCAACTTTGGTGAATCTGGCAATTATGTGCCTTGGAGTTGCTCTTCTCGAGGAGTATCTTTGTGGCGTTCTCTGTATTTCCTGGATTTGAATGTTGGCCTGCCCTACTAGGTTGGGGAAGTTCTCCTGGATGATATCCTGAAGAGTGTTTTCCAACTTGGTTCCATTTTCCCCCTCACTTTCAGGCACCCCAATCAGACGTAGATTTGGTCTTTTTACATAATCCCATACTTCTTGCAGGCTTTGTTCATTTCTTTTTCTTCTTTTTTCTTTTGGTTTCTCTTCTCGCTTCATTTCATTCATTTGATCCTCAATTGCTGATACTCTTTCTTCCAGTTGATCGAGTCGGTTACTGAAGCTTGTGCATTTGTCACGTATTTCTCGTGTCATGGTTTTCATCTCTTTCATTTCGTTTATGACCTTCTCTGCATTAATTAGTCTAGCCGTCAATTCTTCCACTTTTTTTTCAAGATTTTTAGTTTCTTTGCGCTGGGTACGTAATTCCTCCTTTAGCTCTGAGAAATTTGATGGACTGAAGCCTTCTTCTCTCATCTCGTCAAAGTCATTCTCCGTCCAGCTTTGATCCGTTGCTGGCGATGAGCTGCGCTCCTTTGCCGGGGGAGATGCCCTCTTGTTTTTTGAATTTCCAGCTTTTCTGCCCTGCTTTTTCCCCATCTTTGTGGTTTTATCTGCCTCTGGTCTTTGATGATGGTGATGTACTGATGGGGTTTTGGTGTAGGTGTCCTTCCTGTTTGATAGTTTTCCTTCTAACAGTCAGGACCCTCAGCTGTAGGTCTGTTGGAGATTGCTTGAGGTCCACTCCAGACCCTGTTTGCCTGGGTAACAGCAGCAGAGGCTGCAGAAGATAGAATATTTCTGAACAGCAAGTGTACCTGTCTGATTCTTGCTTTGGAAGCTTCCTCTCAGGGGTGTACTCCACCCTGTGAGGTGTGGGGTGTCAGACTGCCCCTAGTGGGGGATGTCTCCCAGTTAGGCTACTCAGGGGTCAGGGACCCGCTTGAGCAGGGAGTCTGTCCCTTCTCAGATCTCAACCTCCGTGTTGGGAGATCCACTGCTCTCTTCAAAGCTGTCAGACAGAGTCGTTTGCGTCTGCAGAGGTGTCTGCTGCTTTGTTATTGTTTTCTGTGCCCTGCCCCCAGAGGTGGAGTCTACAGAGACAGGCAGGTTTCCTTGAGCTGCTGTGAGCTCCACCCAGTTCGAGCTTCCCAGCAGCTTTGTTTACCTACTTAAGCCTCAGCAATGGCGGGCGCCCCTCCCCCAGCCTCGCTGCTGCCTTGCCGGTAGATCACAGACTGCTGTAATAGCAATGAGGGAGGCTCCGTGGGTGTGGGACCCTCCCGGCCAGGTGTGGGATATGATCTCCTGGTGTGCCTGTTTGCTCAAAGCGCAGTATTGGGGTGGGAGTTACCCGATTCTCCAGGTGTTGTGTGTCTCAGTTCCCCTGGCTAGGAAAAGGGATTCCCTTCCCCCTTGCGCTTCTCAGGTGAGGCAATGCCTCGCCCTGCTTCAGCTCTCGCTGGTCGGGCTGCAGCAGCTGACCAGTACCGATCGTCCGGCACTCCCCAGTGAGATGAACCCAGTACCTCAGTTGAAAATGCCGAAATCACCGGTCTTCTGTGTCGCTGGCGCTGGGAGTTGAAGACTGGAGCTGCTCCTATTCGGCCATCTTGCTCCGCCCCCCCCCGTTATCTAGTTATTACGCAGACTTCTTTGTGTGGTTGCTTTATAGTGTCACTGGTGCATGTACCGAAAGTGCGTGCTTGTAGTGGCTGGTAACATTCTTTCTATATTTAGCACTCCCTTTGGGACCTCTTGGAAGGCAGTTTATATTTAGCACTCCTTCTAAAACCTCTTGTAAGGCAGGTCTGGTGGCAAATATTTTATGACAAAGATGCCAAAAGCAACTGCAACAAAAACAAAAGTGGGTAAATGGGATCTAATTAAACTAAAGACCTTTTGCAAAACAAAAATTATCAGCAGAGTAAACAGAGAGAATGGAAGAAAATATTTGCAAACTATGCATCCAACAAAGGTCTAATATCCAAAATCTATAAGGATGATAAACAAATCAACAAGCGAAAAACAAACAAAAAAATCGATAATTTTGTAATGCCCTTCTGTGTCTTTTTTGATCTTCGTTGGCTTAAAGTCTGTTTTGTCTGAAATTAGATCAGCAACTCCTCCTTTTTTCTGTTTTCTGTTTGCTTGGTAGGTTTTTCTCCATCCTTTTACTTTGAGCCTATGGACATCACTGCATATAAGATGGGTCTTCTGAAGACAGCATACTGCTGTGTCTTGCTTCTTTATCCAACACGAACATATACTTTTCAAAGAAGATATACAACAGACCAACAATCATATGAAAAAATACTCGACACCATTAATCATTACAGAAAAGCAAATCAAAACCACAATGAGATACCATCTCACACCAGTCAGAATGGCTATTACTAAAAAGTCAAAAAATAATAGATGCTGGCAAGATTGCAGAGAAAAGGCAATGCCTATATACTGCTGGTAGGAATATAAATTAGTTGAGCCATTATGGAAAGCAGTTTGATGATTTCTCAAATAACTCAAAGCAGAATTACCATTCAACCTAGTAATCCCATTATTGGGTATATACCCAAAGGAATACAGATCCTTCTACCATAAAGACACATGCATGCACGATTCACAATTACAAAGACATAGAATCAGCCTAGATGCCCCTCAATGGTAGACTAAATTTTTAAAATGTGGTACATATACACCATGGAATACTATGCACGCATAAAGAGAATGAGATTATATCCTTTGCAGCAACATGGATGGCGCTGGAGACCATTATCCTAAGTAAACTAACACAGGAACAGAAAATCAAATTGTGCATATTCTCACTTATAAGTGAAAGCTAAACACTGAGTACCTACGGACACAAAGAATGGGATAAGAGATACCAGGGTCTATTTGAGGGTGGAGGGAGGGAGGGTAAGGATCAAAAACCACCTATCAGATAGTATGCTTATTACCTGGGTGGTGAGAAAATCTGTACACCAAATCCCCGTGACACACAATTTACCTATATAACCTGAACATGTACCCCTGGATATAAAATAAAGGTTTTAAAAAAAGATATTCTCCACTTTCTGGTGTTTTTAATTAACCGACAATTTCTCTCTTCATTTAAACAACTTTTCCAGTGCAAACTTGCAACTTTGTCTTGGGCTTAATATAATACATGAAATTTTCCTTTTTTATGAGCTAGACTCTCCTAGAAAAAATAGTGACATAAACCATTTATAATTAAGTTTAGAAGAAAAATTCAAGTATATTATATTAAATAAGTATCAATTGATAGTAGCGATCTAGCAATAGCCACAACCTGGCATTGCAGACATCAACGGCAATGAAGAAAATTTTGTATATGTTCCAAAAATTGATTGAAAATGATATTAGTTGAGGTTTTAAAATTCCTCAAGAAAATCAACCACATATTTTAAACCTTCCTAAACTTCACAATCTCCAGAGCTTATGTTCTAGGGGTCACCTTGGATACTAGTTTGGTTAAGCTAAACAACCTATCTGCAAAAACATTTGCCTTGATAAAGACTTCCCGTTCAAATAAAACTCAAAATCTACTTAGAAAATGAAGAATGCTGACGCTAAAATAGATTACACTAATTTAAGACTAAGAAAATGTAAGGTTTTCCAAACCTCAAGGTATAAGAGTGACAGACTCAAAATGTTTTGCTAAAATAAATACCATCTCAATCTTGTGTACCCAGGCAATTTCAACTTTTCCAAGGCAGAATGCTAGATATTCTTGCCTGACCCTGGTCTGTTGTAAAATGCCAGAGATACCCTCCCATCATCCTGTGACAGTAGCTCATTCTGACATGTAAATATCTCACACATAATTTATTCCATTTCTTGGAGCAATGATTTGAATAAAAGCAAAACAGTTTTTCTGCTGTCTTTACTGTAAATGCTAATCTAATAATACCAAACAGAGTGTCTAGCCAGACTGCCTGGGTTTGAGTCTGAGTCTGCCACTTATTAACTGTGATCTTGTACAAGGTATGGAATCTCTTTGTGCCTTGTTTTCCCATGTACAAGATGGAGCAATGACATTACTTAGAGCTTTGGTCACATTATGTGCCACATCAATTTGCCAAAGGAAAATAAATCCTACCTGCCTAGATGAACAGAGTTTCATCTTCCTCCAGAATCTAATTCTTGGTCAAGAAACTACTGAGGGGTTTATTCCTATCCGAAGGGTCAGCCTTAGGACTTCTTAGCTACAATGCAGATAGTATTTCTTGAGATGAAAGGACTCCACCAGCACTATTCATAAGCTGGCAGTACCAGAAACGAATGCCCTCTGTGCTGCTGCTATGGCTGCTGTCACCTGCCATCACCCTAGGAAGTTTCTAGAAGTGAGTGTGGTCACTGTTCATACTCTGCCTGTGTACTGTTTAATATCACCATGCTCTGGTCTAGAAGAAGGAAACCCACCTTTTGTCTCTCTCCCTCTGCCTCAACAACTGTGGAATCTGTAAGCTTATCATTAAAGTTCAAGAACCCTAAAAGCTGGTCGATCACTAATTTTAAATAATCAAATTGTCTATTTTGGTATTTTCCTTGTAAGTTTTTTCAGTAAATTATGGCCACAGGTTATCCTGGGTAAAACGCTTGTCCCAATTCCTTAGAATATCATCTGAGGCTAGGAATAGCCACGGTTGTGCATGGATGTGGCATCATGTGCAGATTGTAGAATATCACTGCAAAGCCCAATTTAGACTCCATGGGTGAGATCATTCTACCTTATACAATACATAAAAATGCTCAGGGTATACACACTTTGCAAAATGCTTTGAGGAAACATTGTTATGCAGCATGGTCTCCGCTGAACAGTTTTGACGGAACAGAGCACTTAAAAGCAGCTGTTGGCCAGGCGCGGTGGCTCACACCTGTAATCCCAGCACTTTGGCAGGCCAAGGCAGGTGGATCACCTGAGGTCAGGAGTTTGAGACCAGCCTGGTCAACATGGCAAAACCCCATCTATACTAAAGATACAAAAAATAGCTAGGCATGGTAGCACATGCCTATAATCCCAGTTACTCAGGAGGATGAGGCAGGAGAATTGCTTGAACTTGGGAGGCAGAGTTTGCAGTGAGCCGAGATTGTACCACGACACTCCAGCTAGGGTGATAGAGCGCAAACAAAACAAAACAAAACAAAACAAAACAAAACAAAAAGCTCCTGTTACAGGAAAATAAATAACAATTTAAATCCATCTCTTGATAACTCAGGTGACTGTATGTTCATGAAAAGCACCCTCTTCAAAGGTATGATCTCTCTGAACCAAATAAATTATTTCTTCAAATGTCTTTTACATGTCCCGTTAATTGTTTCAGTAAGATTATAGGAGACAGAAACGATGAGGTAATGTTCAGGGAAGCAGACACAAAGAGGCAGGGGAAGTATTCACTGAGCAGGACCACATATAATGCAGAGGAAGGAACTGCAAAGAGCAAACTGGGATCTGAAGTGGGTTGAAGGAAACTTCTCACAAATTCTGTTATAGCTCAACAAAGAATATGTTTGATATTTAATTAAAATGAAGCTCAAAAAGACTACTGCATGAATTTAGAATAATTCCAAACCCAACTAGAGAAAGCAGTAAGGGTTTCTACCCATGCACCACCCCTCAAGTGTCTTTTGTATTCTGTTCAAGGAATGCTTTTAATAAAAAACAGAATAAAATTAGAAATATTTTCTGATGAGTGATTTTCCTAGTACTAATTTATGATGAACCTATACTTTTCTACCAGAACTATGGATTTTCTTTTTACACGTAACAGTTTGCCTTTTCAACACAGAGTTAGTAACCCTAATGAGAAGAAATCACAGGCAGAGGATGAGCTTACTGCGAGCAGCAACCCTAGGTTACACACTCAGGACAGTGTCTCCATAGGGGCTGAGCTGCTGTGCCATAATTGCTGAGACCCTCAGCCCTGGGGCAGCAAGGCCCAGGGTGGCAGAACTTCATCTGGGCTCTTCGGAGGGCAGCCTGAGGCATGCTGTGGGCCACACAGGTAGGGAACCCCAAGATGGCCACTCCTGCCACTTTGCCCAGGTGGGATGCAACGGCCACCTCCCAAGTGCCTATGGCCCATTGTAGACAAGGTTCCTATATTAGTTTCCTATAGCTATTGTAATAAATTCCCAAAAACTTAGTGACTTAAAAGAACAAAACAATTATCATCTTGCAGTGCTAGAGTCCAGAAGTCTGAAATTAAGGTGTCAATAGGGGTTATGTTCCTTATGGAAGCTCTAGGAGAGTCTTTGTCTCTTCTAGTTTCTGGTGGCTTTTGGTATTCTTTGACTTGTGGCCTCGTGGCTGCATCACTCCAATCTCTGCCTCCGAGGCTATATCACCTCTGCCACTTCTGCCGAATCTGCTATTATGGACTCATTGTGTATGCTCCCCATTCATATATGTTGAAACCCTGTGATGGTATATGCAGATAGGGACTTATGAGATGAGTGGAGCCCTCGTGAATGAGATTAGTGCCCTTAAAAGAAGAGGCCAGAAAACTACCTTGCTCTTTTTTCAGTCATGTGAAGAAACAAAAAAAAGTTGGCAGCCTACAACCTGGAAGTGGGCTCACACCAGAATCTGACCGTGGTGGCACCCTGATCTTAGACTTCCAACCTCCAGAACTGTGAGAAATAATTTCCTATTGTTTACAAGCCACCCAGACTATGATATTCTGCTATAATGCCCTGAAGTGTCTAAGCAGTCTTCCCAGTGCATTTCTTATAAATAACTTGTCAGTGAATTTAGAGCCACACAGATAATCCAGGATGATCTCCTCATCTCAAGCTCCTTAATTTAATTATATCTGCAAAGTTCCTTTTTCCAAGTAAGATAATAGTCACAGATTCTGGTAATTTGGACATGGGCATATTTTTTGAGGCCCACTATTCAACTCACTACAGAGTCAATGAGACTGCCAAGGGAGTTGCTGTTCAAGATGTTTGATAGCTTAAGGTGAGCCTGGTTGGGGAAGGGATGGGAGTAGGGAAGGAAGAGGCAGAAAGCTCAGGTGGGTACTGGGAAAGAGGTGACTCCAAGCAGTGGCCCCTACATTCTGGCATCACAAATATTGAACATTTCTGTTTTCTCATCCAAGTTGGTTGCACAGTAGCTCTTCTAACACACAGACCTGTTCCCAAATTAAATTGTCGTCATTATTTCAAAATTCTTGGCATTAAAAAAATTATTGGATTCAAAGATCTATTCTTTTTAGAAAGGGAAATTTTAATTTAACAGTTGTTTTTGAAAAAAAGGCAGAAGCTGCTAAATTTTTCAAATACACTAACTGTTATATGTTAATGGTTTTAATTTTTTATAACTTATGCAAAAAAGTGTCTTATCAATGAGGATTGTTAAGACCTTGCAGGAGTCATCATTAACAAGATTTGACTAGGAAGTGTTTAACCATTTCAGGCATAAAAATATAATACTCAAAGAAAAAATGGTCAGGAAAGCATACTGAAGTCTCATTTTAAAAACTGCAAAGATTTGACTGTTTAAATATGCAACCTTTTCATTAATATTTGTGTTTTTATCATAATGATATTGATAAAGTACACATAATATGTTTTCTCAACAGGTCCCATGCAGATGCCTCCAAATACCCTTTAGTTTACTCCAGTGTTAAACAGTTAGAAAGAATTGTCATATGAAATAAGCATGAAAAATGCTTTTTCTCTTTTCCTCTGATATAAAATTATATATAATAGCAGAGGAATATATAACATATATATAATAGCAGAGGAAAAGAGTTTGTGTGTGTTACTACATATAGCATATATAGTAACACAAACATTTTATATATACATAATTTCCATAATATATATTATGTATATAATATATATATAATAGCAGAGGAATTCAAGAAAGAATGAGCAAGAAGAGCAAGAAGGGAATTGTGATTGAATTTGCCTCAGAGCCAGCAATCTTTTACGGAAATTTAATGACTGTAAGCCACAAAAAGGAGCAGTCAGAAGTGAATATAAGGGGCAAGAAGAAGACCTAAAGGAAAACTGATCAGGAAGGGGAGGGCATCAATTAAGTATGAAAATATTTTCCAACTTCCTAGCAAATAGAGATTGGTCATCAAAAATGAATCCAAACCTACAAACATTATTGACTTTAAAAACTTAGTGTCACTGTATTTACACAGTGGAATATTATAGCATTAAAAGTGAGCAACATAACAGCATAACACCATAAAATTCTACATAATGCTGAGTGAAAGAAGCCTGGCCCACAAAATAATACATACTGTACAATATCATTTACATAAAATATGAATTCATTTATGGTGTTGAAAGTCACGATAGTGGTGACCCTTAGAAAGTCATAAACTATAAGAGGGGTCTGAGTTGTTGATTACATTTTATTTCTTGATCTGGGGAGGGCAGGTTACAGAAGTGTGGTCAGTTTGTGAAGATTCATTGAACTGTACACTTAGGATATATGCGCTAATCTAGATGCATATTTTCTTCAATTCAATTTAAAAACAGCAGAATAAATTGTAAAATAAATGCCTCTCCTACCTTTCTTTCTGATGTGTTCTTATATTTTTAAAAATAAAACACCATTCTATTCTATTTGTTGAAATAGAACACCATTGCTGTCAACTAAAATAACAGCAATACACCAAGGGCTTGTATGTTCTTCAACAACAACAAAAAATCCATTTAAAATTAGGTGCTATAATGTAATTGTAGATATGATTGAAAACATGGCTGACTTGAGCATGATTTCTGATGGAAAATTAAAAATGCTGTTTCCTCTACTGAGTTTGAGGTGAATAGAACATAGAGATTTGTTGGACTCCAAGACCTGTGTTTTTTCAGCTACTCTGAGAGTGGTAGAGGCTGTTGCTCCCTGCATCCCCCAGCCTCTCTTAGAGTTAGGGCAAGGCCACTTGACCAATTATAGCCAATGGTCAGAAATGGAAATGGCACATGTCACTTGGGGCCAGGCATTTACGAGGCCAGCACGACTCTTCTACCTCTCTTCCTAACACATGTTAGAATAAAGAATTTTATGTAATAGAAACTGAGAACAAGGTGGGATAAATTTAAGGAAATCACCACTTATTCACATTAAAATGTAACCAGAAAGGTTAGTGCAAACCAAAAAAGGCATTATTATACAATTACACACATTTTAATATATATGATAATTCAAAAAAGTTTTTCCAGTATCTCTCTTTCTCCCTCTCTCTCTCACACACATTCTTTTTCTACATTTATTCTTAATCTTATTAAAAAATCTGATACCACTATAAGAAAGTTTGACAAAAAGTCTAAATAAGTCAAAATCCATATTACCTATGGATTGTTAATTGATAATAACACAGCATTAGTACGATTCAGTAATCAAAATTACTCTTTAATTAGAAAAGTCAAAGATAAATATGTGGGAATTGGGGAATGGGAAGAAAGAAGAGAAAAGAAAGGAAATAATTTGGGTTTAAGTAAGGCTGAGAGGGTTAAAAATGAGAAAGTACAAGTGTTTAGAAAAAAAAAAGGATATTTGCAAAGAAAGTCATGCAGCTAAAAGGGACCCATTATGAAAAGTATTTGGTTTATAGTTTAAAGCCTATTCTTCAGTCTACTTATTTGCGAATTTGTTTATTCTACTTCACTCACAAGCTGGCTCTCAAAATTGTACCACTCTCCTCAGGCATGCGGATAAAGTACGGACAGATAACTAGGAAACAGTCCAGGACTTTTATATTGCTTGTCACAGCAGTACCTCTTGTAACAATTTTTTCATGTGTGTATAATAAAAATATGTAGGCCAGTGGTTTCTTCAGACAAAAGCAGTCTTCACATTCCAGAAACTCAGGGGGAGGTTGTTGAAAGAACAAGTTGTGCACACCTGAAGAATCAGCCATTCCCTGTACTGGAACTTTAACTCTGTTTTGAAATAGCTGAGTTGATGTTGACCTCCCTGGAAAAGACTGTGAGTAAACCCCAAGAAGGTCATTCACCTTGGGAGCTCGGGTCAGAGTAGATTTGGTCAATCAGTTCATGGCCATATTCTTATTCAATGTTGTTGGTTCCGCAGTGGGTGGGACTTGCGTTTTAACACCCAAGGAAACAGCAAGTGAAGACATCAATTTAAGAAGAAGAAGAAAAAAAAAAAAAACATGACTACTAGGAGAAATTAAAGACTTGGTTGTGCACAAACAGAATGCCAGGGATTGGCATAGTATGGGGTGGCGAAAGTTGACCAGAGCTGGAAGTCAGAGCCCTGTACACTAGTTTGCAACCACTGCAAGTCACTTTTCATGTTGGATCCTCATTTTTCTCATCTGTAAAGACGGAATATTTTATTAAACGATTTATGAAGTTTCCTCTCATCTAATTCTACAAATGCTCTGTGAATAGCTTCTGATTGGCTAAAAAGTCTCACTCAGTATAACTTAGAGAGTGTGATTTTGTTCTGGTTTGTCCTTGATCCTGGAGCATTCAGGAAGCTTGGAACAATTTCTCTATGACCCTTCACTCCTTCAGTGATGCAACTTGCCACAACACAGTACACATACCTCGATCCCTATTTTTATTACCAGGGATTTGGCTCTAACTTTTCCCAACTCTCAGGTGATGCTAACCTCTGGAGATTTCCCTGACCTCCACATTTTCTGTAGAGAACTAAACCCTAGTGCTAGATGGGGTTTGGATGCTCACTTTCTTTACCTGATCCTTAAAATATTACAGCAAATATTTCTGATTTAAGATAAAATTATTAATATGATATGTTAACATTTGTTTCTGGGGTGTTATTATAGCAATTAATGAGTTATGTAGGAGTTCCAAAATAGCAATTCAGAAACAGATATTACTGAGTAAGCAGTAAAATAAATATCAGAGTTCTAATGATTACCAGCTTTTCGTAAATCATGCCAGTCTAGGAAATAGAAGTGTTTATGATACTGCTGAACTAACTATATAAGCCCCCCAACAATTCAAGCCATATTAATTTGAAAGCAGTTAGTAGATATAAGAAACTTAGTTATAATATAATATATAAATAATATATATAATATAACTTAGTAAATATAAGAAAATAGATCAGTAGATCTTCATCATGACTGAATGTTAGACCCATTAAGAGAGTTTTTAAAAATTAGCTTCCTCTGTTCCCTTTTCTACCCAACCAATTAAATTGGGCTCTCTGTGATGCAGCCAAGGTGTTAATATTTGTGTTGAGTTCCCTAAGTACCAATAATTTTTCAACAGACAGGGCTGAGAAACATTGCAGTCTATTACTTCCTCTGGGGCCTTATAGGGCACTTCCATAGAGTAAAATTGAAACAAAGAGGTTTGAGTGCAAAGTATGACTCATCCAACTTCTCTTAGCCTCAATTTCCCCAGCTATAAGCAAAGAGACAATATCTGCTCCACCAAATTGTTGAGAAAGTTAAATAAGTTATATTTCAAAGTATTTGATATACAGTAGATGCTCAAAAGGTATTGACTGAATGTTGAATTTATTTTTGACAACTTTTGTTAGCTTAATGTTAGGTGTTGACAGACAGTGATGATCTCAGTGTTAATATGGTGACCATAGTAAATAAGGTGCCTATAAAATATATGTGAAGAATAAATGTAGACATTGATTTTTCTTCTTACACACATACATACAGATGAGGAGTATGGGATTTTAAGTTTATTTTATATACTTTAATAACTCATTAAGTTCATTATATATATATCTATTTATATATCTATTAATTGATCTAGGTATAGATGAGGAATAGGGCACATTATATTCATTTTAAAAATGTGTAAAATCATGAATTCAAATATAAACTACAGCAGAAATAAAACAACAATACAGAAATAAAACAACAGCATGACATTAAAGGGGATCTCATCAGCTAGATATGAGCTTTAAGAGGCAGGAGGCCAACCTGCCCCCTGCTCAGCCTCAGGCCTGTCACTACCAAGCTGCACCTTGGAGCTCAGCCCAGAGGGTCTCCATCACTCACTTGAAGTTGAATCTAAACCCCCTCTGTAACAGAACGCCAGTCTGGGGAACTCTGAAGTACTTTGACTACAGGTTCACAGGTAGAGATTGCTTAACTGGAAGAAAAGTAAGGAAAAAAATCAATGTCTACATTCATTCCTCACATATTCCTCAATAGATCTATATATCTATTGATTGAGGGGTCATATTTCTACATCTTGTTCATTTGTAACTTGGATATTGTATAGTAAAATCTGATTGCCATCCTTGCCATCTCTTGTAGGACAATTTGGGTCTAATTTTGAAAGCTGGATATTATTTTCTTTCCACTTTCTGTAAACTGAGGGTAGGAAGGAGAAGAAAGGGAAAACTCCAATGAAGCTCCATACTTCCTTTCTGAAACACTGTTAAAGATAGTGCGGCAGGTCCCCCTGCACCCAGCCGGGGGTGTATTCACTCCTTTATCATATACAGGTAGGCTTCTGCTCTACCCATCTTGGTATGAAGCCCTGGAAATAAGCAAATTCTTATATAGTGGGATCATGCAGCAAGAGTCTATGCACTCAAAAGTGTTCACTAAAATTTTCTCTGGACCTTCCAAGGGTACCTCATCATTCCACCTGTCTCCCCATGGAAGATGCGAGCAAGAATGCCATGACTCTGTGACCTCAAAATACTAACAGAATATTGCTTCTGCAGGATGGGACCACGGCTAGAACTCTATGCCACACCAGAATTCACTTATTCAACGCACATTTCTGAGTGTCAACTCTGTGCCAAGTATCGTTTCAATTTTACAGCAGCGAACAAAATATACAATGTGCCGACCTATGAATATTACTATTGTTGACATGACAACAATGAATGAACAACAAAACAGATTTATATAAGCCAGGTTATGTAAGTGTTATGTAAGGTTATGTAAGTATTATGAAATAAGTAAGTGTTTAGCCAGGGTTCTCTAGAGGGACAGAACTAATAGGATAGATGTATGAAGGGGAGTTTATTAAAGATTATTGACTCACACAATCACAAGGTCCCACAAAAGGCCGTCTGCAAGCTGAGGAACAAGGTAGCCAGTCCAAGTCCCTAGTCTTTGAGACGGAGTTTTGGTCTGTCGCCCAGGCTGGAGTGCAGTGGTGTGATCTCGGCTCACTGCAAGCTCTACCTCCTGCGTTCACGCCATTCTCCTGCCTCAGCCTCCCAGGTAGCTGGGACTACAGGTGCCGGCCACCAAGTCCAGCTAATTTTTTTTTTTGTATTTTTAGTAGAGACGGGTTTTCACCATGTTAGCCAAAATGGTCTCCATCTCCTGATCTCGTGATCCACCCGCCTCGGCCTCCCAAAGTGCTGGGATTACAGGCATGAGCCACCGCACCTGGCCAAATCAAGAAATTTAAAAAGCATAATATGCCACTGTATTTCTTTTCTTATGAAAAACGATAATGCTAAATTTACAGGCATAATGTTGTATTGGCATTAAAGAAGGGCTACCAGTCCATTAAAATAATCAACATGTTATTTGTGATGCTGAATGTATACACAAAAGTTTTCAACTATCTGAAAAAGAGGATCTTCTGATAAATATTCATTATATCCTGATTTTTTAAATTGGTGTACTTCAAATTTAGATGTTAAGTTAAATAAAAAACTCTAAATTCTCACACATGAAACCTGATCTTGGCTCTGATGTTTACTTTTTTGAAGTAAGTAGAAATAATTGAGTACAGAAGAAACAGCTAGATTTGTTAAAATCTGGTTAAATGTTGTTTTAATTATCACGGACGATGTAAAGAAATGTGTAATTTTATGGATTATTTATAGAATAGTGGGCAAAACCAATTAGGTATTAAGTAAGAAGTGAACCTTGAATTTATGCATTTTTGTAATAGAACCTCTAGCTGTACTAAATACAAACTAAATTTTTGGAGGATAAACACTAAAAAAACTCTTTCATTACTCTCAAGATATATGATTTATCATATTAATAAGCTTCTTGTGTCATACATTGTGTATCATTATCGTGGTTATTTTTGTCAACAATTTTTATTAAATGAGTTCTAATTTTTGGTGGAGAAATTTTGACAACTACACAAAGAATGTACCAATTATCACTTCTGAAAGCTATACATATGAACTTTTTAAAACCTATAAATTACTCTTCTCTGATTTGGCTGAAGTTAGAGGAGTATTGTTAAATAATATTTAGTAAACACTTTTTTAAAAAAAATTTATGTGTGTTTTCATAATGTGTTTTGATTTAAAAGAAAGTTGTTATTATTATTGAAAACATGTTTTGTAATGAGGCACTAAAGTCGTCAAAATTAAAATGAATCATACTATTGAAAATATACATTTGATACACTTTTTTTCTCTGAGCAGGCAAACACATTTAAGACCTTTATGTAAGATCAGAAAATCATAAGACAGCATTAAAAAGTACTATGCAGGAGGAGATGGAACAAGATGGCCAAATAGAAGCCTCCAGGAATCATCTCCCCCTAAAGGATTGAACAATTGTCTAAACAAAATTCAACAACTATCTAAACAAAAAAAGTACCTTCATAAAAAGATGAGTGATCACAGTACCTGCTTTTAACATCATATTAAGGAAAGAGGCACTGAAGAGGACAGGAAAGGCAGACTTGAATTGCCTACACCACTCTTCCCCTATCCCCAGGTAGCAGCCCCTCACTGATGCAGAGAGAGAATCTGTGTGCTTGAGGGAGGGACAGTGCAGTGACTGGAATTTTGCATTGGAATTCAGTGCTGCTCTGTCACAGCAGAAAGCAACACAGGTCAGAACTCAGCCAGTGCCCATAGAGGGAGCATTTAAACCAACCCTAGCTAGAGGGAAATAGCCCATCCCAGTGGCAGAACTTCAGTTTTGGCAAGTCCCACCAACACAGGCTAAAGTGCTCTGGGGTTGGGGTGCATCAATCAATCAATGGGCTTGGGGTACATACAACTTAGTGAGACATTAGCTGGGGTGGCCAAAGGAATGCTTGTGTCACCCCTCCCCAAATCCAGGCAGTGAAGCTTGCAACTTCAGGAGAGAACCCTCCTTCCACTTGAGAGGAAAAGGGAGAGTAAAGAGTATTTTTCTTGCAACTTGGATACCACCTCAGCCACAGTAGGATAGAGCACAGGGCAGAGTCCAAGGCTCCCATTCCAGGGTCTAGCTCCCAGATGACATTTCTATATATACCCTGGGTCAGAAGGGAACACATAACCTCGAAGGGAAGGACCTAGTCCTGGAAAGATTTATCACCTGCTGACTAAGGAACCCTTGGTCCCTGAACAATCAGCAGTGGTAGCTAGGTAGTACTTACCATGGATTTTGGGTGAGATTCAGAGCCATGACCCAGTACATTCTCAGTTTTTGTGACTATGAGGAGAAACTCCTTCTACTTGAAGAAAAGAGAGGGCAGAATAAACAGGACTTTGTCTTGTAGTTTGGGTACCGTGGGGTAGAGCAGCAAGCATATCCTTGTCCCTGATTCCAGGCCTTGGCTCTTAGATGACATTTCTGGACCTGCCATTGACCAGAGGAGAGCTGACTGCCCTGAAGCAGGAGTCCCAGGCCTGGCAGCATTTACCATAACTGACTGAAGACTGCTTGGACCTTGAGTGAACATCAGCAGTAGCCAGGCAGTTCTCACGGTCAGTGGTAGCCATGAGGAGAGACTCCTCTGCTTGTGAAAAGAGAAGAGAAGAGAAAAGTGAAAGAATTTTTTCTTGTGGCTTGGGTGCCAGCTCAGCCACAGTAGAATAGAGCACCAGGTAGATTTCTAAGGTTTCCAACTCCAGGCCCTGTCTCCTAGACAGAATCTCTGGACTTGCACAGGGCTGGGGGAACTCACCACCCTGAAAAGGACACAGACTGTCTGGCTTTGCCACTTGCTGATTGTAGAGCCTCAGAGCCTTGAGCAAACGTAGGTGGTAGCCAGGCAGTTTCACAACTGGCTTTGAGTGAAACCCAATGCTGTGCTGGTTTCAGGTCTGAAGCACTGTCCTAGTGGTGGTGAGTACAGGGTTGTTTGTGTCATCCCTCTTCTAGTTCCAAGAAATTCAGCACAGAGACAGACAGACAGACTCCATTTGTTTGGGAGAAAGTAAGGGAGGAGAACAAGAGTCTCTGTCAGGTAGTCCAGAGAATTCTTTTGTATCTTATTCTAGACCATCAAAGCAATACCTCTATGAGTCTGCAAGAGCCACAGCATTACTGGGCTTGGAGTGGCTCCTAATGCAGACACAGCTACAGTAACCAAAAACTTAGATAACAATACTGAAGTTTCTTCAAATACCTGAAAAGCCTTTCCAAGAAGGACAGGCACAAACAAGCCAGGACTGCAAAGACTGCAATAAATACCTTATCCTAACTCTTCAATGCCCAGACACTGAAAAAGTTCCAGGAAAATGGCCTCACCAAATGAACTAAATAAGGCACAGGGGTCAGTCCTAGGGAGACAGAGATATGTGACCTTTCAGAGAACTCAAAATAGCTGTTTTGAAGAAATGCAACAAAATTCAAGTTAAAACAGAGAAAGAATTCAGAATCCTAACAGATAAGTCTAACAAACAGATCGAAGTAATTTAAAAGAATCAAGCAGACGTTCTGGAGTTGAAAAATGCAATTGACATACTGAAGAATGCATCAAAGTCTCTTAACAAAATTGATTAAGCAGAAGAAAAAATTAGTGAGCCTGAAGACAAGCTATTTAAAAATACACAGTCAAAGGAGACAAAATAAACAAGAATTTTTAAAAAGAAGCATGCAAATCACCTAGAAAATAGCCTCACAGGGCAAACCTAAGAGTCATTGACCTTAAAGAGGAGGTGGAGAGAGAAAGAGGTAAAATGTTTATTCAAAGGGATAATAACAAAGAACTTCTCAAACCTAAAGAAACACATCAATATTCAAGTACAAGTTTAACCCAAATAAGATTACCTCAAGACATGTAATAATCAAACTCCCAAAGGTCAAGGATAAAGAAAGGATCCTAAAAGCAGCAAGACAAAAGAAATAAATAACACACAATGGAGTTCCAACACATCTAGCAGCATACTTTTCAGTGGAAACCCTACAGGCAAGCAGGAGAGTTGCAGGACATATTTAAAGTGTTGAAGGATAAAGACGGTAACTTCAGAGTAATATATCTGGTGAAAATATCCTTCAGACATGGAGGAGAAATAAAGACACCCAGACAAGCAAAAGCTTAGGAATTTCATCAACACCAGTCCTATCCTACAAGAAATAGTAAAGGGAATTCTTTAATCTGAAAGAAAAGGACATAAATGAGTAATAAGAAATATTCCGAAAGTACAAAACTCACTAGTAATGGTAAGCACACAGAAAAACACAGAATATTATAATACTGTAATTGTGGTGTGTAAACTACTCATATCTTGAGAAGAAGGACTAAAAGATAAACCTATAAAAAATAACTATAACCATGTTTCAAGATATAAACAGTATTATAAGATATAAATAGAAAAAGCAAAAAGTTTAAAAGCAGGGAGATGAAGTGAAAATATGGAGTTTTTAATTACTTTTCTCTTTTCTTGTTAGTTGTTTGATTATGCAATCAGTGTTAAGTTGTCATTAGTCTAAAATAATGAGTTATAAGATGGTATTTGCAAGCGTCATGGTAATCTCAAATAAAAACCATGCAAAAGATACGCAAAAAAATAAAAAGCAAGAAATTAAAATGTACCACCAGAGAAAATATCCATCACTAAAAGGAAGACAGGAAGGAATAAAAGAAGGAAGAGAAGACCATGAAACAACCAGAAAACAAATAACAAAATTAAAGGAGTAAGTCCTTACTTACCAATAATCACATTGAAAGTGAATGAACTGAACTCTCCAATCAAAAGACATAGAGTGGCTGAATAGAAGTTTTAAAAAGACTAAATGATATGTTGCCTACAAGAAACACACTTCACCTATAAAGACAACTATAGACTGAAAATAAAGGGATGGAAAAGATATTCCATGCCAATAGAAATGAAAAAAGAACAGGATTTGCTACATTTATATAAGAAAAAATCGGTTTTCCTGACTGTATTAGTCTGTTCTCATGCTGCTAATAAAGACATATCAGAAACTGGGTAATTTATACATAAAAGAGGTTTAATTGACTCAAAGTTCCACATGGCTGGGGAGGCCTCAAAATCATGGCTGAAGGTGAACAAGGAACAAAGTCATGTCTTACATGGCAGCAGGCAGGAGGTCATGTGCAGGGGAACTCACCTTTATAAAACCATCAAATCTCCTGAAACTTATTCACTATCACAAGAAAAGCACAAGAAAGAGCCACCCCTGTGATTCAGTTGCCTCCCACCAGGACCCTCCCATGACACATGGGAATTATGCAAGCTACAAGTCAAGATGAGATTTGGGTGAGACACGGCCAAACAATATCACTGACAAAAACTGTAAAAAGAGTAAAAGAAGGTCATTATATAACAATAAAGGGATCAATTCATCAAGAAGATAGAGCAATTATAAATATATATGATAGAGCAATTGTAAATATATATTCACCTAAATATATATGCATCCAGATATAAAAAGCAAATACTATTAGAGATAGAGAGACAGAAAATCCAATATAATAGTAGCTGGTGATTTCAACACCCCACTTTCAGCATTGAAAGATCATCCAGACAAAATTAACAGAGCAACTATGGATTTAATTTGCACTATAGCACAAATGGACCTAGTAGATATCTACAGAACACTTCATCCAATGGCTGCAGAATACACGTTCTCCTCAGCACACAGATCATTATCAGGGATAGACCACATGTTAGGTCACAAAACAAGTCTTAAAACATTAAAAAATTACAATAATATCAAGCATCTTCTCTGAGCACAATGGAATAAAACTAGAAATCAATAACAAGAGGAATTTTGGAAATGATGCCAATACATACAAATTAAACAATATGCTCCTGAATGACCAGTGGATTAATTAATAAATTAAAAATGAAATTTAAAATTTCTTAAAACAAATGGTAATGGAACCACAATATACCAAAACCTTGGGATAGAGTGAAAGTTGTACTAAGAGGAAAGTTTATAGCTATACATGTCTACATCACAAAAAGTAGAAAAACTTCAAAAAACAACCTAACAATGCATTTTAAAGAACTAGAAAAGCAAGACTAAATCAAACCCAAGATTAGTAGAAGAAAAGAAATAATAAAGATCAGAGCAGAGATAAATGAAATTGAAATGAAAAAGACACAAAAAACCAATGAAATGAAAAGTTGGTTTTTAGAAAAGATAAAATTGACCAATCTTTAGCCAGACTAAGAAAAATAGAGAGAAGACCCAAATAAATAAAATGAGATGAAAAAAGAAAACATTACAGCTGATACCACAGAAATTCAAAGGATCATTAGAGGCTACTATGAGCAACTATATGCCAATAAATTGAAAACCTAGAAGAAATCAATAAATTCCTATACACATACATCCTACCAAGATTGAACTATGAAGGAATTCAAAACCTAAACAGACTAATACAAGTAACAAGATCAAAGCCATAATAATATGTCTCCCAGCAAAGAAAAGCCTGGGACCTGATGGCTTCATTGCTGAATTTTACCAAACATTTAAAGAAGAAATAATACCAACCCAATTGAAACTATTCCAATGAATAGAGGAGGAGGAGATACTTCCAAATTCTTTCTACAAGACCAGTATTAGTGTATTTTCATACTGCTATAAGAAATATTGAAGATTGGTTAATTTATAAAGAAAAAGAGGTTTAATGAACTCACAGTTCCACATGACCAGGGAGGCCTCACAATCATGGCAGAAGGCAAAGGAGGAGCAAAGGCACATCTTATATGGCAGCAGGCAAGAGAGTGTGTGCAGGGAAACTTCCCTTTATAAAACCATCAGCTCTCGTGAGACTTATTCACTGTCATGAGAACAGCACAGTAAAAACTTGCCCCCATGATTCAATTACCTCCCACTGGGTCCCTCCCACAACAAGTGATGATAATGGGAGCTATAATTCAAGATGAGATTTGGGTGGGGACATAGCCAAACTATATCAATTACCCTAATATCAAAATTAGGTAAAGACATATCAAAAACAAACAAACAAAAAACTATTGGACAATATCCTTGATGAACATTCACATGAAAATCCTCAGTAAAATACTAGCATACTAAATTCAGTAACACATTAAAAAAATCATTCTTTATGACCAAGTGGGATTTATCCCAGGGATGCAAGCATGGTTCAGCATACACAAATCAATCAATGTGATACATCATATCAACAGAATGAAGGACAAAAATCATATGATCATTTTAACTGATGCACAAAAAGCATTTGATAGAATTCAACATCCCTTCATGATTAAAAGAAAAACTCTCAAAAAAGTGTTTATAGAAGGAACATATGTCAACACAACAAAAGCCGTATGCAACATATCCACAGCTAGTCTTACACTGACTGAGGAAATACTGAAAGCCTTTCCTCTAAGATATGCAACGCAAGGATGCCCACTTTCACCACTGTAATTCAGCATAATACTGGAAGTCCTAGCTAGAACAATTAGACAAGAGAAAGAAATAGAGTGTTTACATTGAAAAGGAAGAAGTCAAATTATCCTTATTTGCAGATGATATAATCTTATATTTGAAAAAAAACAAAAGACTTCACAAGAAAACTATTGGAACTGATAAACGAATTCATTACAGTTGTAAGATACAAAAACAACATACAAAAATCAGTAACATTTCTAGATGCTAACATTGAACAGTCTGAAAAAGAAATCAAGAAAGCAATCCCACTTACAGTAACCACAAATAAAATTAAATACCTAGGAATTAACCAAAGGAGTGAAAGATTTCTACATTGATGCAAGATATTGAAAAGGACACAAAAAATGTAAAGATATTTCATGTTCATGGATTGGAAGAATCAGTATTGTCAAAATGTCCACACTACCCAAAGCAATCTACAGATTCAGTGCAATCTCTATCAAAATACCAATGGTATTCTTCACAGAAATAGAATAAACAATCCCAAAATTTATATAAAACTACAAAAGACCCAGAATAACTAAAGCTATCCTAAGCAAAAAGAACAAAATTGGAGGAATCACATTACCTGATTTCAAATTATACTACAGAGCTATAGTAACCAAAACAGCATGGTACTGGCATAAAAACAGACACATAGATCAATGGAACAGAATAGAGAACTTAGAGATAAATATATGTATATTCAGTGAACTCATTTTTCAACAAGGTTTCAAGAACATGAATTGGAGAAAAGACAGTCTCTTCAATGTACGTGCTGGGAAAACTGGATATCCATATGCAGAAGAATGATACTGAAACCTAAGACCTCAAAATGTGAAACTACTAGAAGAAAACATTAAGAAAACTCTCCAGAACATTGTTCTGGGTAATGATTTCTTGAGTAATATTCCACAAGCACAGGCAACCAAAGCAAAAATGGACAAGTGGTATCACATCAAGGTTGAAAGCTTCTGCACAGCAAAGGAAACAATCAACAAAGTGAAGAGACAATCCACAGAATGGGAGAAAATATTTGCAAACTACCCCTCTGACCACAAATTAATAAGCAGAATAGATAAGGAGCTCAAACAACTCTATGGGAAAAAATATAATAATTTGGTTAAAAAGTAGTCAAAATATCTCAGTAGACATTTCTCAAAAGAAGACATACAAATGGCAAACAAGTATATGAAAAGGTGCTCAACATCATTGATCATCAGAGAGATGAAAATCAAACCTATTTGTGAGATACCATCTCACCTCAGTTATAATGGTTTTCATTCAAAGACAGGAAATAATGGATGCTGGAGAGGATATGCAGAAAGGGGAATGCTTGCACCCTGTTGGTGGAAATGTAAATTAGTAAAACCACTATGGAGAACAATTTAGAGGTGCCTCAGAAACTAAAAATAGAACTGCCATATGATCCAGCTGATATAGTTTGGCTGTGTTCCCACCCAAATCTCATCTTGAATTGTTGCTCCCATAATTCCCTTCTGTTGTGGAAGGGACCCAGTGGGAGATAATTGAATCGGGGTGGTTTCCCCTATACTGTTCTCGTGGCAGTAAATAAGTCTCCCAAGATCTGATGGTTTTATAAGGTGAAACCCCTTTTGTTTGGCTCTCATTTCTCTCATCTGGTGCCATGTGAGACTGCTTTTTGCCTTCTGCCATGATTGTGAGTCCTCCCCAGCCATGTGAAACTTGAGTTCATTAAACTTCTTTCTTTTGTAAATTGCCCAGTCTCGGGTATGTCTTTATCAGCAGTGTGAAAATGGACTAATAGACCAGCAATCCCATTTCTAGGCATATACCCAAAAGAAAGCAAATCAATATATTAAAGAGATATCTACACTCTCATGTTAATTGCAGTACTATTCACAATGGCCAAGATTTGGAAGCATCTTCAGTGTCCATCAACAGATGAATGGATAAAGAAATGTTGTACTTATACACAGTGGAATACTATTCAGCCATCAAAAAGAATGAGATCCTGTCATTTGCAACAATATGGATGGATCTGGAAGACATTATGTTAAGTGAAATAAACCAGGCACAGAAAGACAACCTTCACATGTTCTCCCTTATTGGTAGTAGCTAAACATTAAAACCATTGAACTCATGGAGATGGAGAGTAGAATGATAGTTAGTTGAGTCTGGGAAGGGTAGTAACTGGGCTGGAGGGAAGTGGGGATGGTTAATGAATACAAAAATATAGTAGATAAAATGAATAAGATCTAGTATCTGATGGCACAATGGGGTGACGACCATCAACAATAATTTGTTGTACATTTCAAAGTAACCAAAGAGTATAGTTGAGTTGTTTATAATACAAAGAATGCTAAATGCTTGAAGTGATGATTACTGCATTTACCCTGATGTGATTATTACACAATGTATGACTGTATCGAAATATCTCATGTACCCCGTAAATATACACACCGACTATATACCTACAATATTTTTTCTAATATACCCTATTCTAAAAAAAAATACTATGCAAAGCAAAAATGTAAAACAAAAATGAAGGACAGCCAGTATTTC
Source organism: Theropithecus gelada (assembly GCF_003255815.1). Classification (NCBI taxonomy): domain Eukaryota; kingdom Metazoa; phylum Chordata; class Mammalia; order Primates; family Cercopithecidae; genus Theropithecus; species Theropithecus gelada. The sequence goes on from NC_037670.1 coordinate 140,611,062, forward strand.
TACCCATATCTTGTCCCTATTTTAAATAAAATTTTAAGAAAAACACCAGAAAAAAAGATATTATAACAACAGGAAAAAATTGAGAATCAATATTCTCATCACTTGTTATTAGTTGAGGTCTCTACCAAGAAGTATTGCAAACATTTCCATGAGAAATTTTGTCACGTTTCTCATGGCTCATAAATTTCCCTTTCTATTTAAAAATTCCAGAGTTTCATATACACTTAAGTATAAAGTAAGCCAAGCATAGTGAAGTTATAAATCTATTGTACTAGCTATAGATACAGAAATATGCAGTAGGTTCACCAAAGTCATGAATGGGAAATGTCTCATAAAATAATTCAAAATAGTGACATATCTCCTGCTAGTTTCTTCTAACTTTCAGCTCACTCTTGTCTGAAACAGTATTCATATATAAATAGGCTAATGGATGCTTCATTACAGTATTCCCTAAAGTGCCTAAGTCTCAAATCTGATTGATAGTTAGACAACAAAGCAAATCCTCAAGAGAGGCAATGCCTACTGATTCAGTATTTATTCATGATTCCTACTTTTATCTGATTTCTAGTTACTGAATACAAATGTACTCTTAGCTTCTGTATTACTTATATATTATTCTCCTTTTTACATTTTAGGATTAATGCTTATATTATTTGTTTTTATTGTTTTTGTTTAATAATAAAATTTTAATGTATTCAATTTATCTTTAGTTACAACTTTAACACCATTCCATAGAGCTTTATAGGTAGTGATTTTATTAATACTCTTTTCTGGGTAATTGCTAATTTTTATTTCCTCTTTGTCCCTACTGTTATTGAGAATAATAGTTTTCAGTGTTTGAGTGATTCATCTTTTCTAATATCTCTTTATAATGACTTTTTATGTTTACTGCATTGTTGTCAGAGATTGCAGCTCTTACAATGTCTTATAAGTTTGACAGATGCAATATTTGTTCTCTGTGCATAGGGCACAGAGCCTGATTTAGTTTTGTAAAGTAACATAATCATCTTATTCATATCCCATATATTATTACATAATATCACTTAAAGTAGCAATTCCAGTAGCGGTCCTAAATACCTTTTTAAGGCTAAGAGCAATGGGGTAGGTGCCAAGCATCCTTGCATGCCAATTCAAGGGGCTGGATGGCCTAGATGATAAATATCAAGAGATTATAAAGCCAGTTCTTCCAACATCAGCAAGTCACTGTGGGTTTGCTGCAAATTAATGAAGATTAAGCTTCAGGTCCTCTTCTCTTGCACAGAGCCCTTTCTAGACTATAAATAATGTCAATTAAAAGAGTATTTAATATTACTGAACCAGAAAACTTGAAACATCCTGGGATTTTATAACTCATACATGAAAAAAACTTAATAGTAATTTTGCATGTTACAATAATTTGTAAGAATTTTACAAGAAACCCAAAAATTTATATGGCAGTTCTAATAGAGATGTATAAAGGTAGAAAGAACTTCTAAACTAATAAAAAATGTGATAAACCATGCCAGAGCAAAAATCGAAAAACCTTCCTATTATGTGTATTGAAAAATCACATTTCTTGCTCATGTACCCCGAACCTAAAACAAAAGTTAAAGAAAAAAGAAAATCATATTTCTAAATCACTGGAATATGAAGAGGAGATCAAAGAATAGACAGCCAAAAATTATATGACTTTAGAGGTATGTCAGGCGGTTAGTTAATAAAAAAATACGTATTTTTTATCTTGTGAGATTTATAGTAGTTGTGACATTTTCAAAATTTGTAACTAGTTCTGATTTCTTTTTACCTTTTTTTTTTTTTTTTCTTTTTTGAGACGAGTCTTGCTCTGTCGTCCAGGCTGGAGTGCAGTGGCTTGATCTTGTCTCACCACAACCTCCACCTCCTGATTTCAAGCAATTCTTTGCATCAACTTCCCAAGTGGCTGGGATTACAGGTGCCCGCCACCACACCCAGCTAATTTTTTTTTTTTTTTGTATTTTTAGTAGAGATGGGGTTTCACCATCTTGGCCAGGATGGTCTTGAACTCCTGACCTTGTGATCTACCTGCCTTGGCCTCCCAAAGTGCTGGGATTACAGGTGTGAGCCACCGCGCCCACCCTCTTTTTATCTTCTAAATGAGAATTCACATTCATTCTTAATTTTTATTTGTTACTTTGGATTTCTTTTAAGGCTTCTTCAAAACTGTATCAGCCTCATGCCCCACAAAAGGTAGACAATTCACTAGTGGTCATATACTTTGAATGGCAAAAGATGATGTGCTGAAGAGTTGAAAGAGAAGATGTGTTTGTATCCCCTCACCTCAAGCCAAATGACTACAAGTTTGTTGGATACAGAAGTTGGGGAAACTGTTAAATCACTGTGTATCCCCACCTCCCTTTACCTACTGCCAACTGTGAGGAAGGGTTTCCCCATCACTTCAGCCAGGTGAGAAGGGCTGTGAGAGAATCATAGCAAGACATCAGCATGTCCCCTGGAGAAATTGGTGTCTGACACTTCCTTCGAGATTTCTAAAGACTGGAGTTGTCTCTTTTTAGAAGTAAAAGAAAATCAGAGAGCTTGGGCACAAACTGCTCTTCCAAGGAATAGGGCAAGGAGGCCCAAGTTTCTCAAGAGTCAAGTTGCTCCCAGAAAGTGGGCATACTTGAGAAATTTTAAAGTCCCCACTCAACGGAATTACTTGGAGAGGCAAAAAGACCCCAACAGAGAGAAGCTGTATTGGGTGACCCCACCTCCTGCCTCATTTTTGGGGAAGGAGAGAAAGTTTGCATTTAAATGAAATTTGGAGATCTGATTATTGCATTGGACTGGATGTTTTAATTATTGAATTGTGATTGCTTTTGTGGCTGAATGACTTGTCCGAGATATCATTCAACACTGAGGAAAGACCTAACTGAGTTTGAAAGGAGTAAAAGAACACAGTTGCTTTATAGTGTGTACCGTAATGAGCCCAAATTATTCAAGAATAGTTACACCCCATTTACCTTTAACCTTCTTAATTTAACAAGGACTTAGATACTTATGTTAAAACCTCTCTATTTTTTTTCTTTAGAGCTTCTTTTCTATTTTAACAAATATTTTAAAAAATTATTTTAAGGCTACATTACATAGTACATAAAGGCTTATTATGTTTTAATTTCAACAAACATATAGACATAAATAGTGTCTCCTTCTTTCTTTTTATTTAGCATTGACCTAACTAAATTCAGCTTTGAGAGAAGAAGATGTAGTCTGAGTAATTTCTATGGTTTGGAATTTTTAAAATTTTTTGTTGTCTTAAAAAATATTTTAGACAAAAGTGATATGTGGCATTTGAAAGAAATATATATTCACTGTTTAAAGAAGGCAAGTTTTTTTCTATAGCTACATCTATGTTATCCATATCTATAGTGTGATATAAAGTAAAATTATTTTTTCTCAAAAAAAATCAATCAGAATAAAGAAAGTACCTTCCTTATATCTGAAACCCATAGCAAGTTCCAAGAGGAGAAAAGGACAGAGTATAAAATTTGTTATACTGAACAGTGGAGCTGATTTTCTCTAGGTCTTTAAGCCTATTTATGTATCCAAAAAAGGATGAAGATGACAGAGTTCCTCAATGTGATGACTCTATATGCTCTCCCCAGAGCCCCTGCAACATCATAGAACTTTGCTAAGCCCATATTATACTAGGAATGTGATCAACAAGGCAAAGATTTTGGGGAGAGGTCAAAAATTATTTCAGATATACTGGAGAACCAGAGTGGGGAGAAAACAGAACGGCACTCCCAAGCTGGCCGAATTTATGCAAGCTAAAAATACTTATTATCCTTCGGGCTAGCAGTTCCACTTATTAAGGTCTATCTTGAAAAAAAAAATTGTACATCTACATTAAAAAAGTATGAACAAGAATTTTCATGGAGCATTGTTTTAAGAGGAAAAAAAAAGGCAATCATCCAAATGCCCACCAATAGAAAGCTAACTAATTTATGCTACACTCATACCATGAAATACTGTAAGTAAAACTTATATACTGACATGTGAGAGGCACAAGACCCTGTAAAAATGTTTAAATGAAGTTGCAAAAATGTATAAAGTCTGATCACATTTGTGAAAATATGTTTGTGTATGGTTTTGAACAAATACATAGGAAAGGTTTTGGAGGGATATAAAACAAACTCTTCATGCTATACTTTTGGGAGGCAAATGGGGCTAGGGAGAGTGTGCTGAAGCGATGTTGAAGGTAAACTTCTCAACTGATTAAACTTTACAATGAGAATATGTTCATGTATTAATGATATAAAAGATTATAATAGGAATATGGAAATCATCCCTTTACAACTTAGAAGTTTGGATTTTTGTAACCCACAGAGCAAGCAAGTGAAGCTGAACTCAATATGGATTATAAAGCTTTAGAATTTTGCATTTCCATTTTATCATATAATACTAAAAAAAATTGACTGTCTTTCAATGCCACTAAAAATTTTATAGTAAAAAAAGTTCTTACCCATTAACAAAGGTGCTAGATTATAGATGCTACTAATAAATAAAGAAATCATTGGGTCAACATCCATAAATCAGTAAGTATTTATTAAACACAGGATACATTTCTGGTACTGTATTACACACAAATATCACAAAGCATCTTGGAACTTAAGAAGGTAGAATGTAGTTGCGTTGTATCTGGTCTAATCAAAGAGATTTTTACAAATTACCATATATGTTTACTTTCAATATTATCATAGTTGACTGCTCAAATAAATGACAGTTAACTTCTGTTGTATTTGCCAGTCCTTATATTCATAATAAAATAAAAAATGCTAATAAAAATATTACACTGAATAAATAATATTGTCACTATTTCAAAACATGAGGAGCTGACAGTAAGACTTTGCTTGCGGCTACCAGGCAAATAAATGTCAGAATCACAATGTAATTCTGTTTCTAATGGGGCTATATATTTTATATCTTTCCACTCTTTCAAAATACCTCCTCCCCACCCATGTGGCAATTTAGAAAGGATTGCAAGAAAATACGATGGAGTGCTCCTCTCCATTTAATTTTTTAAGTTTTAGAGCTGAAATAGTAAGTTTCAAGAACTGTTAAATTTGCTAGCCCAGAACATTGCATTGCTCATAAATATTAGAAATCAATTACTGTAAAATGATCTAGTACATGTATTTTAATTCTTTTTTAAAAACAATTCAGATTTAGTCTTTTCTGGCCTTTTCTTGTTTTTTAAAAAAAATCTTGCAGAAAAAATTTATTCTTTATACTTTCTGAAATTTTTCCACCTTAAGGTTTAACAAGTATTATTTTAGAGAGGCCAATACTCCTGAGTAGTTCAGATATTTGAGCTTTAACATTAATTATGCCCTTTAGTTGGATTGCTTCTATTTTAGGCTCTAGTTGAGGTCGTAGCCAATAGCATTGTGGATGGGGCATAGAGTTGTTGTTAGAGGAATGAGAAAAGGTAAAAATGATTTTAAAAAGGTAATTTTAGAGCATAGACACTGTGAAAGACCTGATACAGATGTCTGTCATCAGCCATAGGAGGCTGGGGGTCAGGAAGTATCAGGAAACAGGAAAGATGTAAAGAAATGGCAGTGAAAGTGAACTTGATTATAAAAATAATATTGATAACATCATTATTAGAAATGTCACTACCAGTAATGATTGGCATTTAAGTGTGCTTTACCAAGTGCCAGGCACTGATAAGCACTTTACATATGTTATTTCACTTAATCCTTACAAAAATCTTACAATATATTTTTATGCCCATTCTATAGATGAAGAAATGTTGGCTTAGAGATGTTGAGCAACTTGACCAGTTTACACATTAATAAGTAAACTGATTCATCCAGAATAATTTTTAATATTTCTAGGAGGATCAGATCTCATATACAATGTGGAAATCCTCCAAGTTAATTCCATGAAATGTGGATTCATTTTGTGCTCAGAAATATAAGTAGAAATCTATAGCTAGACTTCCATTCCATGGCTGAAATTTTATTTTCTTCTAAGTGCCCCTCAAGAGGACTTAGAGCACAAAGCAACAAATGATCTATGAAGGTCAAGGAAAAACTGACAGTTGATACCATAATTCCTACTCTAATGCCTTCCCATGACTTTGCATTTCATATGAACATCTCTCTGCTTGTCTCTCTTCTGTCTCTGTCTCTCTCTCTCTTTCTCTCTCACACTCCCTTCTCTCTCCTCCCTTCCTCTTATTTTTCCTTGCTTTGAAGATTAAGTATCTCCATCTCAGTCCCTCTACTTCCCTTACTATTTTAGTTTTCATGTGGTTTGGGTTCACTACGGCTTTGATTTCAGCTTGGACTCTACATGACCTTATTGTAAGCTCATCGCTGTTACCTGGCATAGGTGTGTCAATGTCAAATTTCCAAGATCCTGCATTCCAAGGAGCCTGAATTGCATCACTTTTCCACTTATGGTGCAATCGGTTGTTGTCGTGGCCCATATAATAATGGAGCTGCCTCCTTTGAGGGCTTGTAATTGGGATGTCTTTGCTAAGAAAAGAGCATGAATAGGAAAGAAATAATTTGTATTTTTACAACAATAGCATTGAAGCAGTAGGAGGAGAAGCCAAACTTTTGAAAGGAGAGGAGCCTTTCAGTTAGGAAATAACCTGTGAGAACAGCCAGAAGAGCAAAGGCTCTTCTCATCTTATGCGGTCTCATCTTGTTATTTTTATGTCTTCTGCTTTTTCTTTGCTTCATTTAATTACTAAAACTTTTATTTTTAACCTTCTCATTATTAAGGAATTTGTCAAGAGAAAGTAGATCTTTGTTTAACATCACTAAACTATGGGTAACTAAAAGGGAGGGACTCTTGTTATTTAACTCTGCGTCCTTAGCAACCAGCACAGGGCCTGGGTTCTTGCAGTTATTTAATAAATATTTGCTGAATGACTCAGTCCTGGAGCAGACCACCCCAGGTAGGCAGATGTTGTGTTAGTAGAAGCAGACCATGATCTAGGGCAGAGGTTACTGGGCAATCAGGGCAGGCAGTGAAAGAGAATTTCAGAAGCTTACAAATTACCTGTAAATATGACTTTAGCATTTCTGAGCACATAGTAGCCAGATGAAACTGAGAATAGATAGACTATGCTGCTTGGCGTGAAGCGTAAGCACTTAATAGAACAAAATTGTTTATTCCAGTACTACCAGCAATAGCTCAGAACTCAAAGGGCTTTGTAGTGCTTTAAACCTTTCTTTAAAACTCTGCAACTATGACTGATAGTAACACAGTATACTCTTTTCATTCAGGCAATTGGCTCACACCCTCATTCTATCTTATTCCCACCACTGAGCATCTAAGACGCCTCCTTGTGAGTGGCTAGCTATAGGCTTTTCTCCTGACACTCTTGCCAAATTACAAAACAATAGTATACTAAAGAGATAGCATGGGCCAAATAGAGATAAATGATGTTTTTTACCAAGTTACCTGAATCCATTAAAAATGTGGTGTGTGTACGTCTGTGCTATATATCACATTTTAATAATATATACATTATATAATAATTAAATATTATATATATTATATACAATGGAATATTGCTAAATATATAATGGAATGTTATATATATAAAATAGTCCATTCTATTCATATAAAATATATGATTTCATTCTTTTCATGGCTGAATATAATATGCCATTATATTATTCAGCAATGAAAAGAATGAAATCATATATTTTGCAGCAACATGGACGAAACTGGAAGTCACTATCTTAAGTGAAGCAAGCCCAGCACAGAAAGTCAGATATTGCACCCTCTCACCCATAGGTGGATCCTAAGAAATGTATAACATGGATGTAGAGAGTGGAATTATAGACAAGGGAGACTTGGAAGGGTGAGGGGGTGGGAGGAGGGTGGACGATGAGAAATTAGTTATGGGTATAATGTACATTATTTGGGTGATGGATACCCTAAAAGCCCTGACTTGACCACTACATGATCTATGCACATAAAAAATTACACAAGTACCCAATACATTTGTACAAATAAATATTTTATAAAAAGCTTTGCCTCCAATCCATAGCAATCTCTTTTGATTTGTGGAAGAGTCAAAATGAATGGTAAAGATAGATTTTCTTTTCACAATCTTTTACTTGGTAACTAAGTGGGCTAGGAAAGCAAGGGGAACCATGACTAAATCATTCTGTTTCAGTCTCTGCCTATTTTACTTTAACATAAATTTATCCAATCATCTCCTTCACATTATTTCAAGAAGTACCATTTCTCTCCATCAGTATACTGACAAAAAATTATCCCCCATAAAAATATGGGAAATGAGTATACGTTTTAAAAAGGCCTGATGTTCACAAGTAGTTAATTTAATCGTAATACTTAATTTACAAAAAAGGTGACTCACTTTCTGAATGTCCCTTTAGAGATTTTGATTAATGTCTTACTATGGAAGGTACAGCCTTTGAAATAGCTCGTGATCTTGCATTCCATGGGGTCAGGTGACACTTCAGTTTATCAGAGAGCCAAATTTCATTCTGACAATGAAAGTGACTTCTTGGGCACCTCATGCTTTTCCTTTAAAAAGCCTCTGCTTTTTCTAAATTACATACTTGGCTCCTGTGTTACTCTTATCTCTTTTAATGCAGGGCTTGGCTCTAATGCAACTATCGCAGGTGGACCAGGACCTGCCCTTGCCTGGCAAGAGCCTGTGGAACTTCAAATTCACACTTTAGGAAAATTTCATTCTCCCCTCATATGAATTGTGATGTCAGACTCAAAATATTTCCCAGCTCCAGGGTGAGATGTTTTCTTTTCCCCCCACAGTCCCTCTCCCTAGTCCAGTATTATGGGACTAAAACTACACATGCTGCCAAATCCCTTAAAATATGAGACATTGACATGGAGCATCTGCTGACATAGCTGGGTGATGTTTAAACAAATAATATAACAATCTTCACTGAACTTCTCCTACCTGTAAAAAAAATACATGTTATAGGGGATACAGAGATATATAGGGCCTAGCTGCGTTTATAGTGTAATGGGATGACGTATGTACAAGAACTACTGGCATGTAGTGTAAGGCAAGGCAAGATATGTGCCAAATCAATGTCATGAGCAGCAAATGCTAATAGATGAACAAAAGGTACAAATCCCTACAGGTAGAGAGTTTTGGAGATACGTTCTGGTTTGAGTAAAGAAAGATGGGCAGGGTAGTTGGAATGGAGCTGGTAAGGGCATGAATAAGTTTACGGGTGACAACGAAACAACACATTGGTTAGTGGAGCATGTGCTGGAGAAAAGTTTGGGACATTAGTCTGGAAATTTGATAGTGGGGCCAGTCTGTGGAAGGCAAACTGAGGATTGCAAAATAAGTTTCATGGTGATATACTACTACTGAAAATGTTTGAGCAGTTATGTGATATAGTGAATACATTAAGCTCTAGGAAGAGTATTATGGCACCTGTGTGAACCCTTCAACTAGGATATACATTGTATGAATGGACTGTCATTCATGCTTCTCATGATATTCTATGACACATGGTACATGTCTAGTAGAATATATGTTGAGTAACTGAAATAAAGAAGAAAATGCCTGGAGGAACTGATTCAATAAGTCATGTATTTTTCTTGGACCAGAGGAAATAAGCTTATGTTCCAGAACAATGGTTCCCAAATGGAGGTGATTTAGCCTCCCAAGAGACATTTAGCAATATTTGTAGACATTTTTTTTCACAACTCAGGGAGTGTTACTGGCATCTGGTAGGTAAAAAGCAAGGATGATGCTAACTGTTCTACAAAGCACAAAATAGCCCCTCATGACAAAGAATTATCCACCCCCAAGTGTGCAGAGTGCCAGGGTTGAGTGGACCAGATCTAGAAGGAAGGTTGTCAAAAGAGAAAAAATAGAGATAAGACAAATGACAGATGTAAGAACTGGGTGACTGCTTTCATACAGAGGAGCAAAGGACAACAAAGGCCAGAGATTACATGGGAATTCTCTTCTGGGTCACTCTGGAATCACGACACTACAGGTAAAACTGGAGCCCAGAAAAGAGGCCAAATTGTTCACGTCTGTGTGTTGATGAGTTTGGGTTTAGATTTGCAGAACTTATGAAAAAGGTAAAATCTACAAATAGAATTGTCAATTGGAAACTGGGGATGCTGGACTAGAAGTCAGGGGAAAAGTTAGGACTAATGTTCTAGATATGGTGGCTGACAAAGCTCATATGAGTCTTACTTTCATGGGGAGTTTAGTGAAGGAGGTGGGCATTAAATGGACAGTCTCTAGTATATCAGTATAATTGGAAATCGTAAGTTCTGTAAAAGAAATGTATAGTTTCTATGTGAGAGCGTAACAGGCATCATCAGGACATATCTGTGGATTGGGAAATGCCTCTCTTAGCAAATGACATTTACATTGAACAATGAGTATGAATTTGCCACTAGGCAAAGAACAGGGAAAAAATACTGAAAGTGGTTGAAATGGCATGGGTGAAGACTATTAGGCAGACAAAAATAGGTGGGTTTAAGGAACAGAAGGAAGTGACTGAGCTGCAGAGAGAAAGGGGTGGGAAGTACAAGAGGTTGAAGAAATAGGCAGGGGATCAGCCCAGAGTTCATGCTAAAACTTCTGAATATAATCCAGCCGTAATAGGAAATGATTGAAAAATTTAAGCAGAGAAGTGAGAAAATTCATTTTACATTTTTAAAAGAATGTATTTTACATTTTTACAAATTTAAAATTGGTTATTATTCATATATGGAGAATAAATTAGAGGATCCAAGAGCAGAAACAGGGAGATAAAGAGTTGGCTATTGCAGTTGGCAAGGCAAGAGATAATGGCAGCTTGGACTAAAGTGATAAATTGTTGGAAGAGAAATTTGAGAAAAGTCACATTATTCAAGTGACATTCTCGAGGCAGAATTCTTGGGGAGGTGATGGATTGGATGAGAAGAATAACAGAAAGGGGAGTATTCAAGTTGACGGCTCTATTAGTCTCCTGAGGCTGCTGTAACAAATGACCACAAACTGGGTGGCTTACAACAACTGAAATTTATCTTCTCACAGTTCCAAAGGACAGACATCCAAACTCCAGGTGTCAGCAGGGCCACACTTCCACTGAAGGCTCTAGGAGGGAACTCTTCCTTGCTTCTTTCAGCTTCTAGTGGCTCCAGGCATTCCTTGGCTTGTGACTGGAAAACTCCAACTTTCTCCTCTGTCTACACACAGTCTTCTCCTCTTCTCTCACTTAAATCTTTCTCAGCTTTTCTCCCAAGAAATCACTTGTCATTGGATTTAGGATCTACCTAAATAACCAGGATGATATAATCTTGAGATACTTAATTATATCTGAAAAGACCCTTTTTCCAAATAAAGTCATATTCATGGTTCGGGGATATGGACATATCTTTTAGGGGACATATCCCTATTCACCCCACTACAATGGCTATGTATCTGGCTTTAATAATTGCGTAGGATAAGATTGAAGAAGAAGTAAAGTTTAGGGGAAGGATCAAGAGTTCATTTAGATACATTATATTGAGATGTCTGTGAAATAGTAAAAAGAAGCCGGGTGTGGTGGCTCACACTTGTAATCCCAGCACTTTGGGAAGCCAAGGCAGGTGGATCACTTGAGGTCAGGCCAGCCTGGCCAATATGGTGAAACCCCTTCTCTATGAAAAATAAAAAAATCAACCCAGCATGGTGGCGCATGCCTGTAGTCCCAGCTACTCAGAAGGCTGAGGCAGGAGAGTGGCACTCCAGCCTGGGTGACAAAGCAAGACTCTGTCTCAAAAACAAAACAAAACAAAACAAAACAAAACAAAACTAAGGAGAGATGTCAAGTAGACAGTTTAATAAATAGTTCAGAAGAGGGTGATGTTTGTTATTCACTTGTGTATTGTTAGTATTCAAAGCTTGGGATGGGTGAGATTGCTGAGGGCAATTATTTAGTGAGAAGGTAAACCATGATTGTTATTTGAAAATTCCAAGTTTTAGACATATGGTGGAAGACTTGGAGCTAGCAAAAGAGTTAAAAAATGAACTGCCAGGGATGTGGAAGAGAAAAGGAGACTGGAGTACTTGAATGGTAGTGAGTAAAGGTGAACAATCAGGTTTATACAAAGTTTCGTCAGGTATGTATGTAAGGAAAGAAAATTGAGAGTATTTTAAGAAAAGAGGAGTTATTCCTAAAGAGGGAAAATTTAACATATTCAGCATATTCATATTCAGCAATTGTAATAGTGATTGATTACAATTACCAATAGAAAGAGGCAAGATTAGATTCTTGACTATTGAACCCTGGTTTATATCTGTATTTTGGTATCAAAATTAATCATTAAAAAGGAGAAAGAGAAATCACAGGGGTGCAGTATCAATAAGGTAGAACTCCTAAATTTAAGGGATGTAAAGATAACTTCTACATATACTAGTAAAATGTTAAAATTAGATTTCTAAGGAGAATGGTGAAATAAATGTGAATAACATTAAAGTAAGGTGTGAAACGTGGAGCTGCTCTTCAAGTTAATTACATACCCTAAAGGTGGGTGTTTTATTACGAAAATATATTGCAGACAAGAACTCCAGTAAGTACAGTATCATGATGGGCTGAGCACTGGAACCCTGGGGCTCTCTGCTTCTCTGCCATGAACTTTCTGTGTGACTTTGGGTAATTCATTTCACTTTTCTGACCCTGACTCAGTTTCTGCCTCCATACACAGTTTTGAGCAACATAATCTCTGAAGTTCTCTTGAGTTCTAGATACGATGACTCACTGTCACTTTCAGGCCTTCTATTTGGCTGTATTTGGATATATTTCTATGAGGCCCTTTCAAGTTCTAAGGTTCAGAGGCATAGGAATCTGTCAGCCTGATGCGCAGACTCAGGCTGGATGGTGAGCTGTGTTCTTTCCTCTGGCTATGGCCATAGGCACTGGGACAATGTCCATTGCCATGGTCATTCTCCCTTCTCATTGGGGCACAGCCTCTTCCAAGTCACAATAGAATCATCAACAAAAGACAGATTTAAATTATGTGATTGTCGAGATCACATTCAGGCTTAACCTTGTATGAAACTACGGTTTAAAGTAAATTAATTGTCTCTTGGCTTATCCACAGACTGACTGTGTCATAGGAAAGGGTTTCCAAAGTAGGGTAAATAGGTAAAATGCTTGCTTCTTGGCAAAACAAACCAAAAACTCAAACCTTTCAATTTAGTGGTGTTCAAATACGTAAGTTTATTATTCAATATAAAAATGAGTCATGCAACCAAACACCTAACTTCCTAACTTGGGTGTATGGGTACTTAATTGGTATTTCAAATTTCATCTTGATTCTGCCCAATGACCCAATCCTCTTCCTCCTTATTCTTCTCTCTCCTTTCCTGGTAAATCACAATTCCATTCTTCCTCTTGCTCAGGCCAAATTTCCTAAAGTCTTCCCTTTCTTCCGTGTTTCTCTTATACTCTACATCTGATTTGTCAGCAAGTCTTGTCAAACTTACCTTCCAAATACTTCTGGAATATATAACCAACACCAAATTCTTGCAAACCATCTTGCATTTGAATTATTGCAAAAGCCTTCTAACAGATCCCCCTACTTTCACCCCCGCCCCCACTCCTTACATTTCTTCTTTCTGTAGAATGCAAATAATTTTTCTAAAACATAAATCAGATCACGTTACTCCTCAGCATGAACTCTTCTGATCATTTCCCATCCTAGTGAAATTCATGGCAGTCTTCAGCCCATACAGTCTCACTTGGCCTTACCTGGGCTACCACTCTGACCTCTATCCCACATCTCTCCCTGAATTTCCTCAGCTCCAGCCACATTGGCCATCTTGTTTCTAAAACATGCTGTCCACTTCTCCCTCATTGATTTACTCCCAGATACTAGCTTTCTCAGCTTCTTCAGGTCTCTGCTCTCATGTCACCTTCTCAAGAAAGATGTCTCAGGCCTCAGGCCACCCTATTTAAATTAACAGTCATTTATATCACTCCAGGTTACCTACTCCCAACCTCATCTGTCTTCATATTACAATTCGACACATTACTTATTGTCCGTCTTGTCAGTAGCATGGAAATTCCATGAAGGTAGGAACTGTATTTTTTGTCTGGTGCTGTATCTCCATATGAAGTATAGCATTTGGCACAGAGTAGGCACTCAATAATTTTTATTAAGTAAATGCATGACTTGCAGAAGAATGTATAAGAAAAGATCCTATGCTTGTGTCCATTTATAATGTAATGCCCCATATGTTATTTTAGGGTAATTGAAGCTAGCAAAGGTGATGCACATTGAAAAACAAAGGAACATATTTTAAGTTGATCATAACAGAGAAGATGAATACATCCAATTTTATTAAAGGTATTTTAGACATAACACACTATTAGTTTGCAAAAGTAACCAAATTGCTTTCCTTTGCAAGTTAGATTATAGATTTTCATATACCTTGTCTGAATTATAATACTTAAAAATGGAAAAACACTAGTAAAGTTTTTTATACCCTATGACCAAACAATTCTATGTATATACCCAACAGAAATGTGTTCGTATGTTCACCAAAAGACATATATAAATGTTCATGGCAGCACAATTTATAATATCCCATACCACAGGTGACTCAAATGATCAACAGTAGAATACACAATACTGTACAATTCAATACTTTACAGAAGTGAGAATAAATGACTAGATTCTCATGCAACATTATGAATTAATTTCACAAAATAAACTGAGTTAAAGAAATCAGATACAAAATAATACATACTGCATTGTTCCTTTTATATATAATTTTAAAGTCAAAATTAATATGAGATTATACATAGTATAAAATGTGATTGTAACATGTGATGTAATATATCATAATGTATCAGATGTCAAGATTGTGATCATGGATGAGGGGGTGGTTATGAGGGGAAGAGGAAATGAGAGGTCTCTGGGATACAGTCAATGCTCTGTTTCTTATTTTGGGTGCTAGTTTCACATGTCTTCAATTTGCAAAAACTCATTGAGCTGTTCATTTACCATACATTCTCTTTGATTTATGTGTATTTTATTTAAATAAATATTTCAAAAATCAATAAAGCAGTATGTTCAATTAAATCTGAATATTATGCTGACCCAACTACAGCTTCTGTTTTGCTTTTCATTCTGCAAATTGTTCCCCCAAAACTTTTAGGTTTACCTTTTATACATACCTAAATCCTTTCCAACAAATGTTAATTAAATTTATCTCCTCTCGTAGGTGTTAGCTTCCTTAATTAAAACAAAGCCATTCCTTCCAAGGTTTGAACAGAAGAGAGTTCCAAAAGCTCTCCAGTTATATAAGCAGCCTCTGACTCTCGCCCTGGCTTTGCCCTCCTCTTAGAAGGCTGGTACTTGATTGCTCCTGACACGACTAACTCCCAACTTTTTACCACTTGGCTACAGCGCAGACAAAATTCTTTCAGTTGCTTCCATATAGAAAAGCTAAGACAGGCTGACATTTTCTAAATAAATTCTAGGAAATATGTATAAAGAAGTACAAACAGAAATCCTGAAAAAAATTAAACCTGCATAGATACAGGTGTGTCTCTAATATAGATTTCTCATCCTATTCTAACTATGCTATTTTTCAAAGTCTGGTCCAAATTTAGAAATGGATCAAATCTATCTTCCTCCTAGCTCCATATTTTTTTTTTGGATTATAAAGATCTCAGGCCGAGACCATGCTTTCAAATCAGAACTAATCTATTTCATGAGTAAATAAAAGAATCACATCTCAAATTTTTTTTTCTTAAAAGTGATGCTTTTAATTCACCTAATTATTTTTATGGATATAAATGATTGAATTACATGCTAGAATTAAATTCTGGCTACAAAGGAGACTGGGGAATATAGTTATGGCTTCCCAAAGTATAGAACAGGTATTCAAAAAATATAGGTCAGTCACAAAAGCAGGTGGGGGAGGATTAAAAACTATAGTTCAGCTATTAACTATTCTCTGCTGCCCAACATCAACACTTACCATTCTTTCAATTTTAAATTTCTAAACAATATTTTTTTCATCCAACATTATGCAACTATTGATCATACAAATAAAACACACTCACTCTGTGTTCAGTGAAATGATCAAAACCTCATTAGTTACCACATCTAATTTCAAGTTACAATCCCTCCATAATATTAATTCCCTTTCTAGTTCTAACATGTCTTGATATTTATAAGCTACGGACTAAAATATTAATGTTACCCACTACCAACCCTTCCCCATATGAAATAGAAAAATGGAAGTGGCAGTGGAAGAGAAATGTATTAATGAATACATGACACTGAAAGGAGAAAATATGGGTAAATATTATAGTCTTCTACTACTGGAAATGACACTAGGTATACATGATTTCCTTCATATACATTATCACAAAAAATTAATTCATGGCCTCATATTTGAATTTAGTATGGGCCATTGGTAACTCCAAGTTTTCGCCAAAAAACTAAAGAACTAATGCCACTTCCAGCTGCTTGAGTTTGAATATTGAATAAAGAAATTCTGACACGCATGCTTTAAATTAGCAAATTCAGCCTGATTTAAAATTACGTCTCCCCTCTTAGTCGAGCCTCTTCAGCATTCATTCACACATATATTCTGTAGATGTTTGCCATCACAAATTAACAGTGTTTCAAATTATCTGGTTTATAAGCATTCTATTCTCTGTTTTAAACTGGTACCCTGTGGTATGCGGATGATACCTGATGTTGGTGATACTGACTGCAATGAGAGGTGGTACAGGCAGACATGAAGAAAAGTGGCTTCCCTTTACGAGGTAACCGTCTTAGGCAAGGTTGTTATTAGTTTCCAAGGAATCAGTGGAGAGGCTCATGACAAAGGAAAGAAGGGGCTGCTTCTGCTTACAGAGAAAATTCTGTGGAATTTGGGATTTTTATATACTTTTATAATCTGACTCCTCCCATTTAACTGTATTTTTTTTTCATTTATTTGTTTATTTATTTATTTAAGATGGAGTCTCACTCTGTCACCCAGGCTGGAGTGCAGTGGCACCATCTTGGCTCACTGCAACCTCCGCCTCCCAGGTTCAAGCGATTCTCCAGCCTCAGCCTCCCGTGTAGCTGGGATTACAGGCACCCGCCACCATGCCCGACTAATATTTGTATTTTTGTAGAGACTGGATTTCACATGTTGGCCAGGCTGGTCTCAAACTCCTAACCTAATGTGATCTGCCCTTGGCCTTCCAAAGTGCTGGGATTACAGGAGTGAGCCACTGCCTCTAGCCTACATGAACCACTTCTGAGACTTCAAAAATTGTCTCACTGTTTTTATGCATTATGACACAATATTTTTCAGAAGCACAATTATTAAAAGAAGAGAAAAGACTATTTGAAAAGGTTAAAGATATAGGCTTATTTTAATAAGGGGAGAATGAGAAACAGCCAATATGAATGTTTATATGTATGAGAGAATACTTTACAGGGAATTAAAGCAGATGATTTTGTTTTCAACTGATGTAAAAAATTAGGAGATAGTCTTTCATTTTAAAGTGGAGGCATATGTTTGACTTAGAGAAAATGTTGACTGTAGAATGTTACCAAAGGAGTTTGTAGAATCTCCTTTTTCAGATTATTATTATTATTAATTATTATTTTACTTTATTTTATTTTATTTTTCTGAGATAGAGTCTCACTCTGTCGCCCAGGCTGGAGTGCACTGGTGCGATCTGGGCTCACTGCAAGCTCCGCCTCCAGGTTCACACCATTCTCCTGCCTCAGCCTCCCGAGTAGCTGGGACTACAGGTGCCCGCCACCACGCCCGGCTAATTTTTTGTATTTTTAGTAGAGATGGGGTTTCACCGTGTTAGCCAAGATGGTCTCGTTTTCCTGACCTTTTGATCTGCCCACCTCGGCCTCCCATGTAGAGTTCAAGTTCTGAAACACTGAGCCAGCCAGTCAGAATCTGAGAGGAGACAAGTAAGGTTGGTGAGGGGAATGGGAATTGAAAGGGATGAGGAAAGCCTTCTGGAGGAGAAGCCATTTCAACAGAGTTTTGAATGAGTAGGAGTTGGGCCAGGTCTATTTTATCCAGGGGACTGGTAGTGGAGGAGAAGACATGCTAGGCAGATAAAGCAGCTGTGGAAGGGTCTGAATTTCAGTCACTTGTTATTTAGCTAAAGACACTGTCATTCTAAAGTCCCCACTGAGTTCTTGCACACTGATACCAGGGTTTTCAATGAGTAGTGCTGTTTATAAGAGTTAAGAAGTCATCATTTGTTTTCTTAGTCCAAGTGAAAATAATACTCCACCTGAAATCTGCATATGAGTGGCTCTGCCTGTCTTTGGTCAAACCATTTTCCACTCCCTTTACTTGTCCCTTCTTTCCCTCCAGCCTCTAACTCTCTTAGTCCTTCCTTCTTTTCTCTGAAGTGAAGCTCTCTCCTACCCATAGAGAACACTCCCTCCTCCGGTTCACTGGGAAGATTTTTTGGGCACAGCCTCATGGCCTCTCATAGAGATGGATCCTTATTTAAAGCCTGAAATCGATTTCCCTTGGTCTGGAATCTGATTTTACTACATGGCATAACGATATCTATGGCCATGCTTCCCTCTCAAACATGTGCATTTACTTTCTTTTGGAAGGAGAGAGGAGCAAAATTCATAATTCTTTTCTTCTTTCAGGCTTCTTAACAGTTTCAGTTCTTCTCTGGTCAGTTTATCCCCATTTAGTGGATTCTTCAGCTCCCTGCAGCCTGATTCTCTTTTATACGGCTGCCTTTCTGATATCATACAATAGTACAAACAAATAAACATACAGAGGTTTGCTTTTTCTTTTTTCAGTTTGTTTCTTCTCAGGAAAAGAAATTCTATATAATTTTTCTGACTTAGATATACCTCTTGCATGTCATAGAATCTTGTTTTATAATCAGCTATTGGAGCTTTAGCAGGGTCTACAAACGACCATTTCCTTTCCTAACGAAATTCAGAACCAATTGAAAAAGAGAAGAGGAGTCAGCCCACTGCCTCAGAGAGAGTGGATTTTAAAATGTGGCTTTAGATCTGCAGTCATCCCTGGCCCCTAACACGTAACCCCTGAAAGAGACTGTCAGAGCACTGATGCCAAGGCAGAGCCAGGGAATGACAGGCCTTCCCCAGACAGTCCCCACAGGGGCAGAGTCAGCCTGGTGAGCTCATTCCCTCTAGGGAGGAGTGAATCAGGATAGCTAGAGCTGGGACTGACATGTTGAAGCAAGTTTCTGCACACAGAAATGGGAGGCCAGAGGTAAAGGAAAATCCTCCATGTTGAGATGTGGAAAGAAACCTGATTTTTGTTTGTCTCCCTTTATAATGTTAATTCCTGTTCCTTTCAGAATCGACTTTCATGTGTTATTTGTCGTTTATATAATGCTTTTGAATATAATTATTTAAACCTTTTTCTGTCTGTCTCACATGTCTCAGATGAGATATTCTCATTTTCCTCTTAAGGATATTTTATTGTTCTTGTGTAACTACTGTTGAAAAGTAAAAATTTCAACAAATTTAGTTTAATGATCTAATTGGTTTTCATTAGCGATTCATTAATCAGACAGTATCCTGTCGATGAAACAGAAAAACACGCTGGTAAGCTGAGCAGAGGCAGTGGGCTTTATGGGCAGAAAAGCCTGAAGAAAGCAGAAACAGGAACAGAAAGCAGATTGGTTGTTTCAAAGTTACTTTCTTTAAAGAGATAAAGCAGAGCGGGGGGACTTTCTTATTATGTCGGCTCAGGTTGACTGGGCCCCTTTTATTTTATTTTATTTTATTTTATTTTTAATTTACTTTTTATTATTATTATACTTTAAGTTCTAGGGTACATGTGCATAACGTGCAGGTTTGTTACATATGTATACTTGTGCCATGTTGCTGTGCTGCACCCATCAACTCATCAGCACCCATCAACTCGTCATTTACATCAGGTATAACTCCCAGTGCAATCCCTCCCCCCTCCCCCCTCCCCATGCTAGGCCCCCGTGTGTGATGTTCCCCTTCCCGAGTCCAAGTGATCTCATTGTTCCCCTTTTAATTGATTGCTGTGATTCCGTTTTTTGTTTGTTTGTTTGTTTGCTTTTTAACTGGCTGATTTTAAAGTCCAGTTTGGGGACCTAGCACTAGTAATTCCATTCTGGTTTGGTCTGTTCTGTTGGGCCTAGTGCAAGAGCTTAGTCCAAAACAATAGTCTCCCATAAATTTTATTTAACACTACTCTCAGTAAAAATAACCATTGGTATTTTTATAGCATGGCTTTTAATAACGCTCATATTCTCATATTTGCAGAGTGCATTTTCCTGAGTTGATTTTATCAGTGACTTTACTTCCAAAATAATTTCCTTTTAGGACAATATCAGAATGGCACATACAAGTATCCCCAGGTCATATCTGGAATAAGATCACTTGGGAACACAAGTCAAAGAAGGTATGTAACCAGCTCCCTCATCTAATGGAACAGGTTTCCCTGGGCAAGCATAAGATTGTTGTGCATTGTTCAAAGATTTCAAGACAGAGAGCACAGATTTCAAGAATGTCAAACATAAGGCAGAGAGGAGTCCGCTGGGATGTTTTCCTGAATTGTGGCTTGTCTCTCTCTCTGGTCTTCTAATGAACTCCTGCATACCCCTAACAAGAGAAAAGATGAGAGATGAAAGAAAGAGAGAGAGAGACCTTCTTGTAATTAATCTAATAGGCATTTTTAAAATTGAACACTTGGACTTCCTCCAACTGGCATCTTTAAAACACCCATTGATTAACAGGCAAATGGGATGAGTGAATTCATTATAAGAAGTGAATCCTTTTCTTCCACCAGATTCTTTCGCCTTCATTGTCATCAAAGTTCTTGGGCTCACTCACTGGCTATCATCCCTCTCACTCATCTTTGAAATGGTTTCAACATCCCCTCTGTGCGGTCCAGTTTCCTCACCTAATTTGCATCAAGCTGATTCGTTCATTCCTCAGCAGGGTTATTTGGTGTGCTTTCTTCCCAGTGGCATGCATGTGTAAAGCTGTTTCTCACTGGCTCTTATCACAGTCAGATTCAAAATGCTCATTTCAGAAAGACTGCAAGTCTTAATAGAAGGTACGGAATTTAACAAAATGAACACAGTGAGAGTTTAAGAATGGTTTCTGGAATACCTGAAATCTATTCTGCTTATATTAAAATGGCCTTCGGCAGAGGGTGAAAAACCCTGCCGGCAATCAGAGCATTCTGTGACATTCAGGTCTGCCCAGAGTCAGCAGCCAAGCAGCGTGCTCTCTGATCTACAGATTTGCATTGTTCACTAACCTTTCTGTGCCAAAAACACTCAGTTGCTCCCTTTCACCAGCCTCTAAGGTCACAAGACAGACAGTTCTTTCTTGATTACTCAAACAAATACACGTCTGATTCAGAGCGGGGAAAAAAGAGTTGCCAACAGTCAAGGCTTAGAAAGGCCAGGGCTGCTTGTACTTAGAAGCCAGCCTGATGAATCACCACATCCATGACTAATCGTGGGGTTCAAGTATGCCCAGTTATAGAGCCTGTTTTTTAGAAAGGAAAATGCTAAAGAAGACACATAGAAATGTGGAAGAAAACCAGACACTTTTGTGTGACTGCACAGATGGGCCGTGGTCATAACAGGCTTGATACATACCTCTCTATATATTCTTTCTTTCTTTCTTTTCTTTTTTTTTTTTGAGACAGAGTTTCACTCTTGTTGCCCAGGCTAGAGTGCAATGGTGCAATCTTGGTTCACCAAAACCTCCACCTCCCGGGTTCAAGCAATTCTCCTGCCTCAGCCTCCCGAGTAACTAGGATTACAGGCATGCGCCACCATGCCCGACTAATTTTGTATTTTTAGTAGAGACGGGGTTTCTCCATGTTGGTCAGGCTGGTCTCGAACTCCCAACCTCAGGTGATCCGCCTGCCTCGGCCTCCCAAAGTGCTGGGATTAGAGGTGTAAGCCACTGCACCCAGTCCTCTCTCTATATTCTTTCAGTTAAGCCCCAGGAAATGTAGAAATACCATTGCCCTCAACCTGGCTTTCCTCACAAAAGTAAACTTCATGGGCTTAAAAAAATATTCCAAACATTTTTAAAATCTCATAAGGTTAAGAAAGGGTAGTCAGCTTCAATAAATTAATGATGCTGATGATTTTTGTTTTAAAGAACTGGCAAAAACAGACTTTTACATATATATGACTATCACATATGACTTTGACATATATGTATATAGGTGAATTACTTATATACCTATATGTACATAAGTACATAGTTACATGTATATGTTAAAGTATGTATATACATATCTAATGTACCTATATCTTCACTGCATGCTTGTGTAATAGATGCAATGTGTAAATATGTGTAAATCCATGTTTTATTGTATAGATACCAAGGATATGATAATAAAAATGACATAGGTCTTGTCCTCAATTGTATAGTCTGTTGGGAAAGAAAACACATAAACAGAAAAAATTTTAATGTAGAGAATGTTTAATATTCTCTACATGCTGCTATAAAATCAATAGTAGTCACGCACAGGGTATTGCGGGCATGAGGGAGGAAATCTTGAAAAAGCAGTACATGTTAGGGAAAGCTTTGGGAAAGTGAGAGAGGAGCTGATCTGAAAGCACTTGTAGTAGTGACTCTTGTTGAGGGGGATGGAGGGGTAGGCAATGAGTGAAGGGAATCCCAGGTAGAGGAAAAAGTGTACCAGAATAGCCGCACATTTATTTAAGAAATTGAAATGATAGTTAAAAACCTCCACACATAAAACTCCAGGCACCAAAGTTTTCATGGTTAAATTGTACCAAACCTTTAAGAAATAAATAAAACCAATTATATACAAACTCTTCCAGAAAATTTAAGACAAGGAAATACTTCCCACTTTATCTAGGAGACCTGCCTTACCTTAACCCAAAATCTAGATGTTACAAGAAAAGATAACTACACAACATTAAATATCCCACATAAACATAGGTACAAAAAACCTTGAGAAAATTCTAGCAAATGAAATTTAACAATAGAAAGAATAATACATCATGAATAAATGAGGTTTATGATAAGAGTGCAGGGCAAACATTTGGAAGTAAATTGATGTAATTCACCATATAAGAAAAAGATGAACATCTCAATAGGTGCAGAAAATATAATTGACAAAATTCTATATAGATTCACGATAGAATGAATAGCACTCAGTAATCTAGGAATAGATAGGAATTCCCTTAACCTGACAAAGGCATCCATTTAAAAAACAAATAACCAAAATATTATAGCTAGCATCACACTGAATGGGAAAGGGTAATTCAGTGCAGAAACAATTGGTGTTGAAATACGTCCCCTTCAAAATCTAGGTGTTAAAACTTAATGGCCAATGTAATGACATTAAAAGGTGGGTCTTCTAAGAGGTGATTAGGTAATGAGGGCTCCTCCCCTTATAAGTGGGATTAAGGCTCTCATAAAAGGAGCTTCACTCAGCATTTGACCCTCTTGCCCCCTGCCTTCCACCATATAAGGACACATATGCAGCAACAAGGCACAATCTTGGAATCAGAGGGCAGCCCTCACCAGACAACTAATTCTGCAGACACCTTGATCTTGGACTTCCCAGCCTCCAGAACTGTAAGAAATAGATTTCTGTTCTTTACACATCATCCAGTCTTGGGTGTTCTATCATAGCAACACTAGTAAACTAAGACAATATGCAAAGAGAGAAAAAGAGAGAAAGGAAGGAAGGAGGGAGGGAAGGAGGAACAAAAGAAAGAGAAATCATTAAGGCATACTTTACATACAAATATTTACTCAAAATGGATCAATACCTAAAAGTGAAATCTAAATTAAATTATTGTGCCTTTTGAAAAAATAAGCCACAGAATAGGAGAAAATGCTTGCAAATCTTTTATCTGATAAAGAACTTATAACAAAGATATATAAGGATGTTTCAAAACTCAATACTAAGAAAACAACAATGTAATACAAAAAGGACAAAATTTCTTTTCGTTTGGTCACTTTTTAAAAATTTTGCTTTAAAGATCTGGGATACATTTGCAGAATGTGCAGGTTTGTGACATAGGTATACATGAGTTGACACTTCACCAAAGAAGATATTCATATAACAAATAATTACATGTAAAGACCCTTGAGTTCATTAGTTATGAAGCAAATGAAAAATCCTAATGACATACTACTACATGCCTATTACAATTACTAAAATCAAAAGAACTGACAATATTGATGATCATATAGAGAAAGCGAAACTCTCATACATTCCTAATGGAAATGCAAAATAGTATTGTCACTTTAGAAAAACAGTTTAGCAGCTTCTTAAAAAGTTAAGTATTTACTTACAATACAATCTAGCATTGCCACTTCAAAGATGAAAGTTGTATTTACATAAAAGCAGAGATAGAAAAGTTTATACAGCTTTATTTGTAATCTTCCAACACTGGAACAACACAAATGTTCTTCAAAGGTGAATGGATAACCAAATTATGGTACATCCATACAATGGAATACTATTCAGGATTAAAAAGGAATGAACTACTGATACACAAAACATGGCCAAGTGCATTATGCCAAGCAAAAAAAAAAAAAAAAAAAAAAAAAAAGCCAGATTTAAAAGACTACATACTGGCTGGGCATAGTGGCCCAAGCCTGTAATCCCAGCACTTTGGGAGGCCAAGGCAGGTGGATCACTTGAGGTCAACAGTTCAAGACTGGCCTGGCCAACATGATGAAACCCCATCTCTACTAAAAATACAAAATTAGCTGGGCCTGGTAGTGGGCACCGGTAATCCCAGCTACTGGGGAGGCTGAGGCAGGAGAATTGCTTAAACCTGCAAGGTAGAGGTTACTGTGAGCCGAGACAGTGCCACTACACTCCAACCTGGGTGACAGAGTAAGACACTGCCTCAAAAATAAATAAAATAAAATAAAATATTGCATACTTTTACTTGATTCCAGTTGTATGACATTCTGAAAAAAAGTAAAACTCTATAGGGACACAAAACAGAACTATACATTAGAAGAGGTAAATTTATTGTATGTAAAGTGTATCTTAAAGCATGAAGAAAACTTAAAATGTCCTCCATAATAAGAAAATTATTTAACATAAATGAATTACCACATCTTAAAACTAAATCATAAAATTTAATGTATTAAAATTTTACTATTTTTTCATTTTAATTTGTTGTAATATGGAAAATTATCTAGATCAACCCTCCTGCTGAAACCAGCTAATAATCCTGAGTAAATATATATTCTTAAAAGTAATTATTGAACTGACAGCATCATAAAGCATTTTTAGCAGAAATCCAGAAGGTACGTGGAATTCTGCAGCCAACTTTCATTTTTATGGCATTTGCTAATTAGGATGAATTTGATCTACAATATTTTAGCTTCACGTGGCGCAAAGAACAAAAGACAAAAAGTCCAAAGCAGTTTATAAGAGACAAGTTTGAAATCTAAATATTCAGAACATTTGGAAGTAAAATGGTTCAATAAATCCTATGCATGAATCAAAATCTAAGCAATTCGCAGGTATTAGCATCACTCTAATAGCATCACTCTAAATAGATTTACTAACTAAAGCATTAGGAGATTAAAATGATCACTACACGATGCTAAAACATTTAATAACTCAAGAAGATATAACAGTTCTAAACCTGTATGTACCTATCAACAGAGCCTTAAAATATGTAAACCAAAAATTGAGAGAAAGACAAGAAAAAATAAATGCAAATAATAGTGAGGGATGTTGGTATATTCCTCTCATAGCTAAAGAAACAGCTGACAAAATAAAATTAACATGATTGATGATTTTTAAAACATGATTCAATGAATAATTGGACATATATAGAACACTATATCCACACATGTAAATTACAAAAACTTTTGAAACATACAGAAAACATCTTATCAAATTTGCCACATTTTGATCCAAAAGCAGCTCTCAACAAAGTTTAAAGAACTAAGTCATGCATGTCACATTCTCTATGATTAAATGTAGTTAAAAATCAAAACAAAAAGATAACTAGAAAAAAACACAATATTTGGAAGAAAATCACAACTAAATAACCCATAAGCCAAGGATAAAATCATAATATTACAAAATATTCAGAGTCAAATAATAACGAACATATTATACATAAAAACTCACAGGACATGGTTAAAATAACATATATCTCCATTTCAGTGATACTAGAAAAAAACAAACGCTCAGAATTCAAGCTAAGCAACCATCTAAAAAGTAAGAAATAAACCAGAAAACCAGGGTAAAATTTTTAATAGAAAAAATATATAATAGAATCAAAAGAGCCAAATGATGGTTCTTTGTGAAGATAAATAAAATTGATTAAATTTTGATGAGATTAAAGAAGAGAAAAGGTAGAAGCAGTCAAAATTAGGAATGAAAATGGAGGCATAGCTACAGTTGATGTAGACAGTTGAAAGACTGTAGGAAAATGTAACAAATAACTTTATTCCTGTAAAATCACTATAGATTAACACATTATGTTTCTATTAACTCAACCGGGAAAATGTATCTATCCTCTTCTCTGTAGGATTCCTAACATTTGGTGATGCTGTCAGACAGGACCAGCAACATCATAAGGAATGTGGCTTTTCAGGGTGAGATAAGAAACTTTGGGAAGTTTTTGTAGAGGGGTAACATAATCTCACTTTCATTTTGTATAGGTCTTTCTGGCAACTGTCTAAACATAAACCAGAGAAGGGTAAGGCAGACTCAGGAAGGACAAATAGAAGGCTGTTTTCATAAATCAGGTCAGAGATGGTGGCATGGACTCAAGTGGTAGGGGTGAAGGTGGAGAGAAGTAATTAGTTCTAGATATTTTAGAAGGTAGAGCCAAAGGATTTACTGGTGAATTGAATATGGAACATGAGAGAAAGTAAATACAATGAGGTCAAAAGAGTGATTTCTCCAATGTTGTTTTGTTTTTTCTTTTGTTTGTTTCTTTGTCTAAGTGATGAGAATAACATATTCCATTTCCTGAGATGAAAAAATCCTTAGGAAGAGAAAGTTTTAAGGAAACCAAGAGTTCCATTATGGACAAAGTAGGTTTGAAGTTCCTATACAGGTGGACTTGTTTACAGTGTGCTTTGCTTTATTGTGCTTCACAGATATTGCAATTTTTACAAATTGAAAGTCTGTAGCAACCCCGCATTGAGCAAGTGTATCGGTGCCATTTTTCTAACAGCGTGTGCTTGCGTGGTGTCTC